>NW_022107407.1:3657575-3676405 GCF_000313985.2 Echinops telfairi
GTTTAAGTGGAGAGAAAATGTTTTGAGAATGATGTACAAATGCGCTTTACACAATTGATGTGTGTATGGATTGCGATAACAGTTGTATGAACCCCTAATAAAATGTTTAAAAAAAAAGAAAGAAAGAAAGGGAATATGCAGAAAAATGCCCATGGAATCCTCAGGTTCTACAGGTTCCTAAATTGCTTCTGCTCTATCAACTCAAAAGTGGTCCCTTCAGTTTTAACAGATATCCTAATGTGGCCAGAAGGATTCTTACAGTGATTCCATGGCTATGGATCTTGGACCTCATTATTTTTAAAATTTTACTTAGCTATATTCAGAGACAACTAGTTAGACTTCATTTTTAAATTACAAATTTTTTAAGTATAAGTACAGAAAACATCTACAATCATCAGTTGGGCTGTCCAGACAACTTTTTATTGTTTCTAGTTTGATTTTGTTAATCATTGAACACATATTTTGTGTGTGTATGGACAGAATAGCAAGGATCACGAAAGACCTCCTGGCCTCCTGTATTGTGTGAGCAACCCCCCTCTCCCACCCCAGCTGTGGATCATCCCACTTGACATATTTTCTTCCCACACAAACTATACCCCACCCACTCAACTCTGTGTTGCCTTGCAAGACCTGTTCACTTCCCAAACTTCATGAACTCCACTCACTCTGACCTGGGATGCCCCCATGTGACCCTCTTATCTCCAGACCAGCATCCCACCTGAAGCTACTGATGTCCAGTATAAGCACCCAACTGGTGGACACAGACCTGTCCTTAGGCACTGCTCAGATCTGTTTGGAACTGCTCAGCTGGTCCTTATCATTTGTCCCTCTAGCACTGGTCCTGAAGGCACTTCGGCATCTCTCCTTTCCTGTGGTAGCATGCTCTTCTCTTACCTGCACCGGCTAACATGCTCCGAGGTGGATTTTTTATCCCCACCAAACAGTAACAGCTTTTCCATGATTTTTCTTTTCACTTTTAAAAGTGTGTTTGTTTTCATATGAAGTTTAATTTTACATTTAAATATCAATAAAGAACATTCATTGAAATATAAAGAAGAAAGGAACATGAAGAACTTTATATGAACTGATAGGTTTTTCTTCTTATGTTTGGGCATGACTACCCTGGAAGACATTGAAAACACCAGATTCTTGAGCTTTGTGCTAGATTTTTTGGTGCTGCAGTAACAAAACACAGTCATGCCTGTGAAAACCGGAAACTGGAAATCTGTCAGAGAAGGAACCGCTAATATTATTTTTCACTAATAGAATGTCAGAAAAGTAGTAAGCTGCATCTGATCAAAGGTGAAAAACATTTGGGACCCAGATCTCACATTCTCTGTATGGCAAACTGGGTGACATATAAGATCTTATACTATTTTCATAATTCTTTTAAATTAGGGCTATCCTTTCATTTTACTTAATTTTTAAATAAGTTTTACATTTTATGAATTAAAACTGCCCATTTACATTTTCCTTTCATCTATTACTTTCCCTAATATTCTTTTTCGCTTTCCCTTCTTCCTTCTTCTATCCCTTTACTCTCATTACTTGTTCTGAAGTTTCTTGTATTCCTCTCTGGCACCACTCGACAGAATTAAGTACCCCCACACAACTCAATCTCCCTGCTACCCCAACAGACACACTACAATGTCGAGAAAATAGAATAAAATAGAAGTACATGACAGGAGAGAGAGAGAGAAACAAGTACAAACAAGTGAATAGAACCCAGACCTAAAGGCAATGCTAAAGTGGAGCAGTTGAATTACCTGAAAAATAATTCAGAAAAATTATCATTGGGTGAATTCAACAAATAGAAAAATAGTCATAGAGTAAAATGAAAAGAATAGAAAAACCAGAAACCTTATTAGAAGCTTTATAAGAAACACTCCAAACAGAGACCCAAAGGATGGATACTAAAGTAGCAGAGTTATAAAACACTCTAAAAGAACAGAGAAATTAAATGGAAAACATGGAAACCCAAATTAGTGAACTTAAATAAAAATCTTTTAACTCCAATCTATGAGAAGAACAAGCAATAGAAGCGCACAGGAGTCTTAATAATTATGTGGGACACTATTAAAAGGAATAACCAATGTCTCATTGGGATTACAAAATAAGAAGAAACAAACAAACAAATGCATAAAATGCAAGAGCCCCTGGAAGAAAAATTTCCCAACTGCATAAAATATGAGGATAACAATCCAGAAAATTGAGTGAACCCCAAATAGGATAGATCCTAGAAGAAAACCAGTGTGACACAGTGTAGACAAATGCTGCAATAGCAAGGACAAGGAAAGAATTCTGAAGGAAGCCAGAGGAAAAAAATCAACAAGACAAGAAGGTGATTCTTGGAACAGAGTAACAAAATTGACAAACTACCAACGGAAATGAAAGAGAACATGCAAATATCTAGAATTAGAGATTAAAAGAAGGATATAACAACAAAACCATATGAAATAAAAAGAACAATAACAAGCTACTACAAAAGACTGAACTCCAAGAGTGAAACCGTAGGAATTATAAACAAATTTCTAGAAGCACGTGCAGTATCCAAATTAACACAAACGGATGTAGAAAACATGAATAGGCTAATAACAAAAGAAGAAATAGATTAGATCAGTGAAAACAAAACAACAAAACCAAGAGCAACAAAGAAAAGTCCAGGACCGACTTCACAAGGACATTCTACCAATACTCAGAGAAGAGCTGTCAGCAATTCTATAGTAGTTAACATCATGCTCAGTGGGGAAAAACTGAAAGCATTTTGACTCACAGCAACTCTGAATTTCCAAGACTAAATGTTATAGGAGCAGCTAGCCCCCTTTTTCTCTGGTAGATTTGCTAGTGCACTTGAACTGTTGATCTTGTCGTTAGTACTCCAACACTTATTCCTTAATTGTAATCCATGTTGTTGTCAGGCGCAGCCTACCTGGTCTTTGACACGTAGTGACCCCATAGGCAACAAAAGGAAGTACCCAGTGTAGTGCCATCTTTACAGTTGTTATATTTGAGACACTGTGTCAATCCATCTCCTTGAGATAATTCTTCTTTTTTTGCTTACGTCTACTTTATCAAGCATGATGTACTTTTCAAGAGATTCAGATTATGTGAGCAAGGAAAATTCCAGCCATTTGGGACAGGAGGACAGTCAAGGGAAATAGAGGAAAGAGCTGGGAGGCAAGGACATTTATAGAGGTCTAGATAAAGACATGTACATGTGCAAATATATTTATATATGAAAATGGGGAAATAGATCTATGTGCTTATACTTATAGGTTTAGTATTAGGGTAGCAGAAGGACATTGGGCCTCCGCTCAAGTACTCCCTCAATGCAAGAATACTTTCTTCTATTAAATTGGCATTCTATGATACTCACCTTCCCGACACAACCACTGAAGACAAAGCAGGCGAATAAGCAAATGTGAAGAAAGCTGATGGTGCCCGGCTATCAAAAAATATAGCATCTGGGGTGTTAAAAACTTGAAGGTAAACAAGCGGCCATCTAGCTCAGAAGCAACAAAGCCCACATGGAAGACCACATCAGACTGTGTGATCACGAGGTGCCGAAGGGATCAGTTATCAGGCGTCAAAGAACAAAAAATCATATCATTGTGTTCTCACCTCCATGATATGATCACTGAAGACAAATGGGTGCATAAGCAAATGTGGCGAAGAAAGCTGATGGTGCCCAGCTATCAAAAGGTATAGTGTCTGGGGTCTTAAAGACTTGAAGGTAAACAAGCAGCCATCTAGCTCAGAAGCAACAAAGCCCACATGGAAGAAGCACACCAGCCTGTGTGATCACGAGGGATCGAAGGGATCAGGTATAAGGCATCATCAGAACAAAAAATCTTACCATAGTGAATGATGGGGGAAGTGTGGAGTGGAGATCCAAAGCCCATTTGTAGGCCACTGGAGATCCACTTGCAGAAGGGTCTTGGGGAGGAGACAAGCCAGTCAGGGTGCGATGTAGCAACGATGAAAAATACAACTTTCCTCTAGTTCCTAAATGCTCCCCCCCAAACACACACTGTCATGATCCGAATTCTACCTTGCAAGTCTGGCAAGACCAGAGGATGTACACTGGTACAGATAGGAACTGGAGGCACCGGGAATCCAGGGTGGATGATCCCTTCAGAACCAGTGGTGTGGGTGGCAATGCTGGAAGGGCAGAGGGAGAGTGGGTTGGAAAGAGGGAACTGATTACAAGGAACTACATTTGACCTCCTCCCTGGGGGATGGACAATGGAGAGGTGGCTGAGGGGAGACGTTGGACAGGGCAAGATATGACAGAATGGGAGTTTATAGATTATCGGGGGCTCATGGGGAAGTGGGGAGCAGGGAGGGAAGGGAAAAAGTGAGAACCTGATGCCTGGGGCTTGAGTGGTGAGCAAATGTTTTGGGAATGATGAGGGCAATGAATGTGCAGGTGTGCTTTGCACAGTTGATGTATGTATGGATTGTGATGGGAGTTGTATGAGCCCCTAATAAAACAATTAAAAGAAAAAAAAAGAAAAAGAAAAGCCACCAGAGAACTCTGCTTGAGATCTTAGATTGAAGTGGCAGAGACCAAGATCAGAGGCATGAGCAGCTATGACACAGAAGCCAGGGGCCAAAGCAAAGGAGTCAGGCCAGGACCAAAGGCAAAAGCAGAAGACCTTGAGACAGAACAGAGAAGTAACATTGAGCCTGTGAGGCAGAGCAATGGGTGGACATCCTGGCCCTCAGAGTCAGAAGCCAAGGGACCACATGGCTGAAAGGCTGAGGACTGGAGGGAGACTATGTTGCTGACTGAGAAGGCACTGCTGTAGACCAACAGCTGTATCCTTAATGTTTTCTGATCCTGGTTTGTGATAACCTGTTCACTCCTCTAATACCAAAACCAGACTACGACAACTCATAGCAACCCTATAGGACAGGGTAGAACTGCCCTGGTGAGTTCCTGCAACTATAAACCCTTTTAATTTATATATAATGTATTATACATAATTATAATATATATATAATTCCATAGTTCAATCATGTCAAGCAGAATTATATACTTTCTACCACAATCAGTTTCCTGAAACTATAACTCTTTATGGGAGTAGAAAGTCCCAACTTTCTTTCCACGAGCGGCTGGCAGTTTCAAACTGTTGACTTGTGGCTACCAGCCCAACACATAACCACTATACCTGCAGGACCTTTGATTTCCCTAATAAACCCCCTTAAATTGTGAAAAAAATTTTTAATTCTTATAAGCCTTTTGATTCATTTATAAATGTTTGGGAAAACAGTTCTTTTATTTCTCACATTGCTATTAAAAACAAAATTGTGAGATTAAATTGTAAATTTCTTTCTTTCTTTTTTGTGCCCTGTAGCAAATTTATTCTTTATCAGAAAACTTTGATTGGAAGTATGACACCTTCATTTTCATTTAGTCCATAGATGTGACAGTACACTGAGGTGATAGGGTGCTGGGGGTGGAGCAGAGACCATACTAAACTTGGAGAAGCAAAGAATCACTCCTGAATATCTGCTGAGGCTGCAGAGTAAATAAAAATCAATCAGTTGTTCAAACAAAAGACTTCAGTGAGTGTATGGTTATGCCTGTGTGTGATGACCCAGAGTGAGTCAAAGAGCATTGCTTGTTGCTGTTGAATCAGTTTAGACACACAGGGACTATGGTAGTTACATAATCTCTTGTCAGTTTGAGACTTATGAGTGAAGAGGTGGAGCTTACCTGTCAATCAGGTTGCAGCTTGATGACCTCCTTTGGAGTCACTAAGGATATACATAGCTCACTGGAAGTGGGACACTACTCACTCCCTAAGAGACATTCTTGTTGAGAAGCCACATGGAGACAGGCTGATGGCAATCAGAGCCTTGCAGCTGGAAAAGCCATGTGGAGGCCCCTGCCAGTGCTGAGATGCCTACACCGTCACTGGATCCACAAGACTTTCCACCCACTGGCCTGTGATCTTCCTGAATTCAGCATTGTTTCATGTATTTCCTGAGTCTTAAGAGGACCTTACAGGTTGGTATCAGACATATGGGCTAATCTGGACTAATGGACTTGATCTGGACTGGTCTGTGATGTTTTCTCAATATTCAATTGCTCCTGTATATAAAGCTCTTTCCTCCACACATATGAGTGTCTATGAATTTGTTTCTCTAGTCAACCTGGACTAAAACAGAGACACTGCCCAGTCCAGTGGCATCCTCACAGCATTGCCATGTTTGAGCTCACTGTTGTTGTCACATCCATCTTCTTAGGGTCATCCTCTTTTGCACTGGTCCTCTATTTTAGCAAGTATGATGGCATTCTCTAGAGAATGGTTCTTCCTGGTAACATGTCCTATGTACATTAGATGAAGTTTAGCCATCTTATAAGTTGTCTTGAAGCAAGCCGCCCTCTAAGTGAGGTAGGTGTCAACTAAGTCCATACAAAAGAAGCACATCCATCTACATGATCCAACGATTATAAATAATAAAATCCAAGATCAGAAAAAATGAAATCTAAGATCAGAAAAAGGAAATGTATTAGAGCTTAAATTCTGAGCATTCGGTTTACAGAAAATCATGGGTGACAGTGAAAGCCCCAAATCCACTTGCAGAGTCCTTACATAAATTAAACCTGTCAAACTCCCTTGGATTATTGACTAGGAATATGAATAGCTTTGCCCTCAGACAGTATGTATCAGAAAGTGAAATCATTCAGATGTAGTTGGGATAAATTTTAACATCTTTTCATTTGTTTTCCCTTTTGAGCCATTTTTTATTCTAGTTTTAATTATCTTCTGCTTTCTTTTGAATTGAGAGTTCTCTGTGTTTTATTTTGTTATTGTTGGGTACTTATAATTTTATTTATATGAAATTCAAGATAAGTAAATCTATAGAGACAGTACCTAGATAAACACTTTCTTAGGATTCTGGCAAGGGAGGTGGTAATAATAATGAATACAAAATGAAGACAATGTTCTAAAATTGATTGTGGTGTTGATTGTGTAACCCTTTTAAATAAATTCAAATCATTGAATTTCATGATATATGAAATATTTCAAAAAATTAGTGTATTATTTTCCTTAACAATCAACATGTAACATCTAAAAACTAATCACTGAAATATTCTTGGCAATTGGCAAGAAATTCAAACAATAACAACACATCAGCAGCAAAAATTCATGTACTTTCATAAATACAATCTCACACATTCTACTCTTCTAAAGTTCAATTGAAAATGAACAAATGGTATTATTTTAGGTACATTTTATTTGGAAAATCAATTCAAGTATTTCAACAAATTTTACTACAAGACTAGATTAACAAGTTAGTTTACTTAATATAGTTAGATAAAAATCCCTCTTACTAAATGCAATAAGCCTAAAATACTTCACTTAATACAGTCTCTATGGAAGTTTAATAAATTGCTCAAAGACAAATAGGTTGGATGCCAATATCACCTAGTAGGGCCAGATAATTCTAAAAGTCTTCTATTATTTGACTGTTAACGATTAAAGGCCTATGTTTTAAGTCAGTCAAAAAAGACATCCTGAGACTGACTTAAGAATTAAAGAACTTTATTGCTCTGTTTGCTTGTTTGGATCAACAGTTGATTCCTTTGATTATTCTCCAACCTGAATCAATGAAAAATATTTATAAATGATTCTGCAAAACGTAAATTTCAAAGTAAAAGGTTTATATTTTCTGTGTATACTGATTTTACATAGGACACCATAAATACAGCCTGTTTTACAACCAACCTCCTCACTGATGCATACCTTCTAATAAAAGGTTCTACTTCTTCCAACTTGAAGTCAGTAAATTGACTATGGATACCAGGGTGAAATGCTGTATTTCAGGTGATGATAGTTTTTGTAACACATTTTTCCCCTTGATAGTAAATAATGCCACCATTATGTTGATATAGCTAGAATAAATATTTGACAATAAATTATTGTCTGTGATTCAACCCCTAGGCTTACTCTTTGAGATGCAGAAAGGTTGAGAGAGAGAAACAAGTAGAGCTACGCTGAAACTTAACTGTTCGATGCACTTAATTGTCTGGAATTCCAAATACTCCAGCTATAGATCTATACCAGAAAGAAAATAATTCAAGAGTTAGAAGCTAAGAGACAAGTTTCCTCTTATGATTTAGCCTGGATGTAAGGAAGAGGTTCCTACTTAGAGTAGCACTAGAATATAGACACACTGATAACGGTTCTAAAGAGCCATGAACTTTGGAGTGACCTTGGCACACTGGAATTTAATGGATATTCCAAAGATGATTTCCTGAAAATGAACCAAAGTTACTTAGTTCAACCAGTCTTGTACATATCTAAGAAATCATTCCTTCCACTCCAGCGTGCATATAGTAACAAGATCTGCTGCTAAGCAAAAGCTTGACTTATAAGAACTTGACTTATAAGAAAGGCCTAATGATCTACTTTCAAAAACATCAGTCTACTCTGACATACCTGGAGTTACCGTAAGTTGGAATCAATTCCACAGCATTGTTTTCCAGAGTTCTTGTTTCTAAACTTAAATTAACATGACGACAGTAACCTGACTGCAATGAGGCCCTTTTCTGGCCTGCGAAAGTCCTGGACTTTTTCTCCTCAACAGACGACTGAGTAAATTTCTTCACTGTGGTGTAGTTCCTTGACTAGAAAGATAATCAATTCAGTGTGTTGATGATTTCTTCCCAGGTACCCTTGGGTGGACTCAAGGCTCCAAGCTTTAGGTGAGTAGTAAATGTGTTACCTGGCACTTATTATGCTAGTTTTGCAAAATACTTGTTAGCTAGATGGAGTAAATCATTGAGGAGTATTTTGTTCTACTGGTCTGCTTAAGGTGAAAAATTACAGAGGTTTATGAGAGACAGAGATGGTTTGGAGCAGATGTTCAGATACACAGGGCGAAGATAGCTGCTCTACCACATCCAATCCACTATACAAAACAAAATCATATGATATTGTGTTAGGTACATAATTCCATGTCATAATTTACATAATCCCATGTCACAGTTTACATAATTTCATGGAACTCTCTCTGCTTTCACTTTCCTGCTGGCTGACCCTGAATGTTGCCAGAGACATGTGATGCCTCCGCTGCCTTTGGCTACACACAACTTTGCACACACCAGCCTGTGATCGTCCTGCATTCTGCACCATTGCTTGTGACTGTGTGTGTCTGAAGAGGGACTTATGAACTAGTATCAGACTTATGGACATGAGTTGGATTGGGTTGGGATGTTTTCCTGATATATAATTTCTTCTTGATACAAAGCTCTTTCGTACACAGATATAAGTCTCACTGGATTTGTTTCTCTAGTCAAGCCAGCCTTACACAAATTGTAATTTTGTACAATTAGAGCAGTACTTAAAAGTTACACAATTAGAATTGGCTAAGAGATAAAAGAGCAATGTGTGAAAGTGGGCATTTGGCAGGGACCAGTAGATAACACATAAGTGAGGTTATATGTCTAATTAAAGTGCAGGTGGCTTCAAAAATTCATGGAAAATTTAATTACCACTTAACTCAATCTTTCTAAGAACTTTTTGAAACCTCCTAGTATATGTCCTTTACAAGATGGTCACCTGGTGACCATGTGGCAGGACAGGTTTTTTTCTTCTATAAAATTATTTCCTTAATCAAGTATATTTTGGGGGGATTTGTTTCAAAGATCAATTAAGAATACTGTAACTGAGACCCTTGGGGTATAAGCTATCACATCTTGCCTCTGTTTGACCATAGTAGAAAGACCATTTGGGTTGAGATTGTGATATCCAGATCCTGAAAATCCTCCAAGAAAAGGAATGACTTCTTTGGGGTATGTCGTAACTTCAAATGCTGGAGAAACTAAGGTAACTTTTATAATTCCACATAGATTCTAGACTCATGTCAAGATTTTTAAAATGGTGTAAACTGAGCATTTAGATTGTTCCATTCATACACACCAAGAAAAATTTAAATTCCTCATAAAGTTTGTGCTTCATCGCAGCATGATAACTATTGTATTAAAGCTTAAGTTCTAAACTCCAGCCCTAGGGAAGATTTTATTTATAGTGTGAACCTCAAATTAGTTGGAGTCACCACATAAAATCAGCCTCCATTGAGTTCTTCCTGACAATGTACAAAATATTGCCCTTGACTTGAATGTGTTTGCTACAACTCCCCTCATCAGCACAGGAAAGGGCAGTCTCGTGCTCAGGGACTTGCTCAGTTTCCTTGATGGAAACTGGGGGACCAGGAATGGTTATGAGTCATGCACTGGCCACAGAACCAATCCTCTAAACTTTTCTAATCTACAATAGCCTATGTATCCTAATCATAATCACTTTCCCACTTTCATAGACTGTGATGGATTGATCTGATGCCTAACATAATTTTTTAACAATTTCCTTTGTTTTCCATGTTCTATACAGTACCTATGAACTGGCTGTGGATACTCCAGACAACATTATGGCTGATGGTCCCCTCATCCATAAGATTTATTTTGGTCTTTGCTTTGCCCAGTTTAAAACGTAAAAAAGGAGTCTCTATAAAATGTACTCCACCACTTGTCTGTCAATTTGTTGTACTGTGGTATCTTTCTTGTTACTGTGACACTTTAAGCTATGTTACTCGTATTCCAATTGTCAGAAGGTTCACCCAAAATGTACAGGTTTCAGCAGAGCTTCGAAACTGAGAACAGACTATGAAGAAGGAATTTGATGTCCGCTTTAAGAGGAAGTAGCCACTGAAAATCTTATGAAGAAAATAAAAATATGGTCACAAACTGAAGGCCTGATGAATGGAAGCAGAACACTGCCAGAGAGATGCAGAGTGTGAGCCCCTCCAGTTGGAAGACACTCAAATGTGACTGAGAAGGAATGGCCTTTTCAAAGGAAAGCCAACCCTAGTGATGTGAATGGAGTAAAGCCTGTGGGAGTGGAGACTTTGGGATCTTCACTTGCTAATAAGGCCAAGATAAAAAAAGAAGAAACAGCTGAAAACATCCATTAATAATCAGAAATTTTAATGTGAAAAAGATGAGTCTAGGAAACTAGAATTATCAAAAATGGAATGAAACACAAAGATTGATATGCTAGGTGTTCAATGAGCTGACATGGACTGGAACTGGCTATTTTGAATCAGAAAACCATTAAATTTACTATACCAGGAATGGCTCAAACAAGAGGAATGGTATTTATTCGTTGTCAAAAATGAAATTTCTAAGTCTGTCTTAAAATACCATACATGATTATATCTATCTGCCTTTAAGAAAACTAAGCAATGCAACTATTATTCAAATGTATGCACCAGCCACAAAAACCAGTATTGAAGAAATTGAAGGATTCTACAACTGTCTTCAGTCAAAACTTGGTCAAACATGCAATCAAAATGCAAACATAATTATTGGCAATTGGAATGCAAAAGTTGGAAACAAAGAGAAAAGTAGTTATAAAATATGGTGTTGGTGATAGAAATGAAGCTGAAGATTGCATGATAGAATTTTGCAAGACCATAGCAAATACCATTATTCAACAACACAAAAGGTGACAATGAAAATGGAATTCTCCTGACAGAATTCACAGAAATAAAATCACTGCATCTGTGGGAACACACAATGGAGAAATTCAACATCCGTATGCACAACCAGGCCAGGTGCTGACTATGGACCAGGGCATCAATTATTTATAGGTAAGTTCAGGTTAAAGCTGAAGAAAATTAAAACAAGTCCACTAGAGCCAAAATAAAACCTTGAATCTATCCCATCTAAGTTTCAAGAACAGATTTGCTGCAAGAAACACCAATGACAGAAGACCTGGTGAACATTAAGACCATCATTCATGAAGAGAACAAAGGGTCATTAAAAAGACAGGCAAGAAAAAAAAGTGGATATAAGAAGAGACTCTGAAACTTTCTCTTAATCACAGAATAGCTAAGGCTCATGGAAGAAATGGTGAATTCAAAGAATTGAACAGAAATTTCAAAAGGCAGCTTTAGAAGGCAGTGTAAAATATTATAATAACCTAGAGTTAGACAGCCAAAAAGCAAGGACACACCCAGCATATCTTAAACTGAAAGAACTCCAGAAAAATTCAAGCCTCAGTTCGCAATATTGAATTATTCTATGGACAAAATATTGACTAATACAAGACATATCAAAAGAATATGGAAAGAACACACAGTCACTGTACTAAAAAGAACTAGTCCCACCATTTCAGGAGGGAGCATATGAGCAAGAACCAATGGCACTGAAAGAAGAAATGCAAGCTTCCCTGAAAGCATTAGCCCAAAACAAGAGTACATGAATTGATGGGATACCAATTGAAATGTTTCAACAAGCTGATGAAGCACTGGGAACGCTCACTTGTCTATGCCAGGAATTTTGGAAGACTGCTACTTAGCCAACTGGCTGAAAGAGATCCATATTTGTACCCACTAACAAGAAAGGTGACCTAACAGAATGCTCAAATTAGAGGACAATATCATTAATATCACATACAAGTAAGAACCTGCTGAAGACCATCCAAGAATGGTGGCAGTAGTATATTGACAGGGAGGTTCAGGCAATATTCAGAAGAGGACATGGAACAAGTTATATCATTGCATATGTCAGTAGATCTTGGCTGGAAGCAGAGAATACTACAAAGATGTTTATTTATGTTTTATTTTCAATGGCAAGGCATACAACTGTGTAGATCATAGTAATCTATAGATAGTCTCAGGAAGAATAGGAATCCCAGAACTATATGGTGCTCAATCAGAAATTGTACTTAGATCAAGAGGGAGTGATGTGACTAGAACAAAGAAGCACTGTGCGGTCTAAAATCAGGAAAGGTTGCATGTCAGTTTGCACCTCTCACCATCCTTATCCAATCCGTATGCAGAGCAAATAATCAAAGAAGCTGGACTATCTGCAGAAGAATATGACATCAGCAGTGGAAGAAGGCTCGTTAACAATCAATGGAAAGAAGAACAAAATCCTCACAATTAGACAACTAGGTAACATCAAGATAAATGGAGAAAAGATTTGAAGTTGCTAAGGGTTTTGTCTTACTTGGATCCACAATCAATGCTCCTGGAAGCAGCAGTCAAGAGACCAAAGGATGTTTTGCATTGGGTAAATCTGATGTACAAGACCTCTTTGGAGTGTTGAAAAGCAGGGACTAAGGTGAAATTGACACAAGCCATAGTATTGTCAGTTGCCTCATGCTGAAGAAGACTCAATTTGTTTGATTTAAGGTGCTGGCAAAAAAATATTGAAAGTACCATGACTGCCAAGAGAACAAAGAAATCTGCCTTGGAAGAAATATGATGAGAATGCTCCTCAGAGGCAAGAAACTGCTCACATTCTTTGGCCATGGGTTCAGGAGAGACAAGTCCCTTAAGAAAGGCATGTTCTTGTTAAAGTAAATCAGGCATTGAAAAAGGTGAAGGCCCTCTACACGATGCACTGAAACCGTGGCTGCAACAATGCTCTCAAGCATAAAAACAATTCTGAGGATGGTGCAAGACTGGGCAGTATTTCATTCTGTCTGTGTAAAGTCGCTTTTGGTCAGAACCAACCTGATGGCAACCATGACAACAACAATAACAACAACAACAACAACAACAAAATAAACTTGAATTCCAGGTCCCTTTTCCCCTAGAGCACCCCATACCTATGTTGTGACAATGTTGTTTTCTTGTGACTTTCAAGGAAATCTTACCAAAAATGAAATTTTCCTCTTAGCCATAGTGTGTCATTTTCAGTCTTATGAGGTACAAAGATAAGCTGATTGTTAGACTAGAGTTCTGAAAGTTTTGTTCTGTCAAATAGATACATCTATAACCAATTTTTCACTTTGATTTTAAGGGATTTTTAAAAATTCTGAAACAAAAAGGTGCTACTGAGTCTATTCTGAATTACAGTGGCTCAATAAGGACTCAACTGCCTTTTTGGTTTCTGAGTACTGATAGCAACTGGAAACACAGGGAATTCAGTATGGATGACTCCTTCAGGACCAGTGGTGAGAGGGGCGATGCCTGGAGGGTAAAGGGAATATGGGGTAGAAGGGGGGAACCAATTACAAGAATCTAAGTATAGCCTCCTCCCTGGGGGAGGGACAGCAGAGAAGAGGGTGGAGGGAGACGTTGGACAGTGTAACTTATGAGAAAACTATAATAATTTATGAATTATGAAGGGTTCATGAGGGAAGGGGGAGTGGGGAGGGAAAATGAGCAACCGATATTAAGGGCTAAAGTAGAAGGCAAATGTTTGGAGGATGATGGGGGCAACAAATGTACAGATGTGCTTGACAAAATGGATGTATGTATGGACTGTGATAAGAATTGTACGAGTCTCCAATAAAATAATTTTTTAAAAATAAAATAAATAAATAAAAACCTGTATGGGAACTGTTGGACAGAGCATGTTGGAATTAAGAGAATCATTAATCTCCAGCCTCAACCACATGTATTCAGGGAAGATGCAATAGCTCAACTGCACTAGTCATGGCAATAGCTTCTAGGAGCCACTAATAAAATCTCCATGGCTGCCACCATGTCTGACCTAGTAGATTATTTCCTAATATCACAGTTGGGCTTTAAATTCTAAAGTAGATAGACAAGTTACATGACCCCTTTCAACATAGACAGGGAAAAGACAGCTATGGAGAAGGAACCTGGAGACTTGAATTTTTGAGGAATAAATAATAAGTGAGTGAAACACCAACAGAGAACATTTGTGTTGACACAAAGTAATTGAGAGGTATGCATGTATGAATAAATAAATAAATAGATTGAGAGGTCATTGGGCCCCAACCCAGGCCCACAGTTCCTATAAAGACTTCAAATCACATTGGAAGGCTAAAATGGCCCCATGGCTGGAGGACAGAGTTTTTTTTTCTCCCTTTTGGCTTGATAATAGCTCACACAGTCATCCCTGGTGGCCACACCCTCTGGTAACTCCGGAAGTAAGCCTGAGAGAGAGGGGCTAGCAAAAAGGCAGCAGCCAGTTCTGCTTTGGGGTTTTTTTCCCCTCTTCTATTTCCTCTCCTCTTCAAAGAGGCATCACGGGTCTAAGACCTGATTGATAGGTTGG
Source organism: Echinops telfairi (assembly GCF_000313985.2). NCBI lineage: Eukaryota > Metazoa > Chordata > Mammalia > Afrosoricida > Tenrecidae > Echinops > Echinops telfairi. The sequence goes on from NW_022107407.1 coordinate 3,672,628, forward strand.
ACTGCACCCCTACCTCTACACAGGCACCACCACCAAGTTGCTATAAAACGTAACCATCACACCTGCTCCTGTGAGTTTGTCAGTGAGTTGACTGTCTATGGTAACTCCAGTATAAGAGAATGAAATGTTGCCCACAGAGTCTTTTACCATCTTCATGCCTGTATATTTGTGTCCACTGTGGAGGCCACAGTGTCAATCCACCTTATGGAGGTTTCCCGCATTTTCACAGGTCACCTGCTTTACCAAACATCATGTCCTTCCTAATGATTAGTCTTTCTGGATGATGTGTCCAGAGTAAGTAATCTACATCTTACCATCCTCATTTCCAAGGAGCATTCTGTTTGTATTTATTCCTAGACTAATTTGTTCTTCTGGCAGTTCATGGTATATTGATATTCTTCACAAACACCACAAATTGGGTGCATTAATTCTTCTATGTTTGTTTTTCATTGCCCGGCTTTGGGTTATTTCAAGTATATCGAGACAAGCTATGTATTCTTTAAAAATCTTGACTGCCTTTGCATTTAGTTCAATTACTATTTTGTCACAAACACGTCAGTGGGAACACCTCAATTCTTCTCTCTCTCCCTTAGCAGTTCCTATTCCCACTTTAGGGAAAATCAAGAATCAGGACGGGTATGTACACTTTCTCCAAACAAAAATCAACTATGCAAAAGGACCTTTGGACTACTACAGCAAAATGCAGAATACCCTGTCTCTGTAAACAAGTAAGACAGTAGAAACATGTTTATGGCTCCTGCATAAATGATACGCTCTGTGTGTTTATTTTTTTAAAAACTATCATTGCTTAGTGATTTCTGAATTTCATGAAACTGTCCATAACAAATAGTTTCATGAAATTCAGAAATCCCTTTGGAGAGTAGGAATGACACTGGAGTGTTACAGTATTTTTGGTCAGCAGTTAAGCAATTCCATCCAAGTACTTAATAAGTTGGACAACACATTTGAACACAACTTTATATGTGCTATAACAGAAATCCATAGAAGAAGTGGGGTACTCTGGAGAGAATTGGGGTGGAAGTGATTGGGGAAGTCATTCTTTCCTTTTCATTAAGGAAGTCTTTATATAGGAAGTGACATTTGAATGGAAATTAAATAAAAAATTACCCTGCAGAGTAGGAATAGGAAAGACTCTTCAAGTAAAAGCAAATCAGTAGTACGCACAATATCCTGAATATCAGTAAGTGCACATCACATTTAGAACACCAAGAATACTTTAGATAGAAAAATGGAAGTAGTGTATGCTATATTCAAGGGCATTTTCATATGTGGAGATGGAAATTTGAGAATGACAGGGGGAAGCATAGAAAGTTAAGAAGAAAAGAATGTTAAGTTATGATCCATCTTAAAGCCTTTTGAAGATATGCCCAGGAAAACGGCTGGGAAAACCGTCAGCATTTCTAATATGTTGACATTAGATACCAAAGCCCTCTAACTTACAGGCTTACAGAGGCCAGGCATTTAATGTACATAGAAAGAAGCTATACAGAGTAGGTGACAAACCATACCACTTATTGAAGGTTATTCCCTCAGTTCCTGGTGGTGTAATGGATACAAGTTGGTCTGTGATCCCCAGGTCAGCAGTTCAGAAGCAGTAGTTCAAAACCACAGGAAAGAGATGGGCCTTTTTGTCCCACAGCTACAATCTCAGAAACTTACAGGGGCAATTTTATCCTGTCCCACAGAGTTACGATGAGTCAGAATGGACTCGGTGACAGTGAGTTTTTTAGTTTGCCCTCAGCTCCAGTAGGTTTTTACCATTGTAGAATATAGGCCAATGTTCGCAGATAATTAGGTTTTCAAAGAACCTATTATTATCATATCAATTCTGACCATAGAGGCCACATCTATATAGAGTAGAATTGCTCCCAAAGAGTTTTCAAGGGTGTAAATCTATACAGAAACAAATTGCTACATCTTTCTCTTGTGGAATGACTGACACATTTGGATGGAACCACTGATCTTTTTGGTTAGCAGTAAAGATTTTTGTTTTTGTTTTTTTATCATTGTGCCAACAGGGCTCCTCAAATAAGAAATCCAGTTTCATGGTTTTCCCAAATTTGAGTGGTGGCAATTAATTTAATACCAAAGTTCACAAAATTGCATTGGAAAAATGAAGCATTTCTAAAAGTTGAATTTCTCTAGATTGGAGGCCTCCCAGATTTACACTCTGTAGGAATCAATGCAACAAAATAGATAAGTTGTATGTGCATCTATGTGTGATCCCATGTTCATGCACTCATCACATTACATTTCTGCCAGGAGAAGCCAGCCCCTAGCACATCATTACGGGTTCGGTAGGTGCAATTGCACAGCGATAATAAGCAAAGATTATATTAAAGTTATAGTAAGCTTGAGAGGTAGAAGAGAAATATAGAAATAAATGGAGTCCGACAGAAGTTATGGTAGCATGCTCACCTCAGCCCCGCTTGGTGGTCCATGTGGAGGGAGAAAGAGAATCTTGAATGTTCCCCAAGCTTTTATATTCTCTGGGGACTTGCAAGCCCGCTAATTACAGGTGAACACATACGTCACAGGAAGGGGTTGAGCTATAGGTATAACAGTAATGGGAGGGGGTGATCTAGGGTATCCACGCAATAGGAAGAGGAGGGATTGGGGGTGTACATGCGGCAAGATGGGCGGATCCTAGATTTTGGATGGCAGCTCAACTTGACCTGTTCTCTGGGTCTCCATAGGAACCATTATTAATAGGGTGTAAATTCCGCCTACAGGAACCAAGCTAATGGTCATAAGCTTCAGAGAGAGGTAATCTGTTGTCTCCGGCAGGGACCAGGCCCACTGCAGGTTGGTAACTGATCAGAGTGGGAATGCCTGCGCATCTGATCTCCCCGCCCAAATTTCTAAATCATATTTGAAAACCAAAAAAATCAATTCATAGCAAGGTAGCTGAGCAGATAGGCTGCACACAGTGGCTCTGAGGTGATACTAAAAGTGACTAATTCACCGGCCTTGAATAAGGATACTACCCATGAGTTTTTAATTAGCCGCTCTCTGGAACACAGAGATAGCAACTGAAAAATCGTAAAAGGAGTCAGCCAAAATGATTTCTAAACACAAAGTTCCCTCCTGAAAAGATGTTCCAGTAGCCCAAGAATCTCTGTCATCTTAGTTTGTCTAATGTCAAGTTTCTTTGACTTTTGAAAACTGCTAGCATATTAAAAAGCCTAAGCACAGCTAACCCTATCAGCTGAATGCATTTTTCTCAGGATCTTAAAAAAATTCTATTAAAAAAAAAAATGGTAACATGCATTTTTTTCAGAAGTGAATTCTTCCATTTGTTGCCAGCTAATATATATTTTTTCAGTCTCTTAGTTTCTGAAACTAGCTTCCTGAAGCTCATTACAAAATTGCAAATGAATACAATATACAACGTCTCATTTCTCATGAGCAAATAATATGTGGGAAGGAGCTAATCCTTCTCATCCACATAAATGGATGAATTTAAAGTTTTGCATAAGGACTATTTGCTTAATATCCTCCAGTTAAGGCTATACAGTGCTGTTTTATGCTAGTGAGGTCTTTTAAAATTTTGAATCAAAAGTATATTTACTACTCCAATACGGTATTTTATTAACTTAGTTGTGTGCAATACAGATGTGCAAAATAAGTATAATTTTTTTTTTGCTTTATGTTTTCTTTCTTTTTTTTTCTTTTTTAACATTTTATTAGGGGCTCATACAACTGTTATCCCAATCCATACACACATCAATTGTGTAAAGCGCATTTGTACATCGTT
>NW_022107407.1:3681725-3725921 GCF_000313985.2 Echinops telfairi
CTTGCTCAGCGGCGTGTGCCTCTTGATTTTGAACTGGACGACAGAACCATCCTGCCCAGCCACCTTCAGGTTGATGTGGTCGTTCTCCGTCTTCACTCCCTCCTTAGGGTTCTGGTCGTGGGTGGTTGTGCGGGCGTGGGCGTTTGGGCTGGCGGGGGCAGTGCTGGGGGGGTGGTGTGCCTTTTTCTGCGTCGTCGCTCTCGCCCTGCTCCTTTATCTTCTCGTCTTTTTGAGCGGAGCTCGTATTTGTTTTTTTTGCCGGGTTTCTTCCGGTTTCTTTGGTACATTTGCTTATGCGGCCGTTTTGTGTTTGGTGCTCGTGTTGGTTGTGTTCGTCTCAGTGCGTTCTGGCTTGTTAGCACTCTGTTTTGTTATTTTGGGGGAGTTTTTTGGTCAAGTTGCTCTGTGCCTCTGCTATTTTTCTGCTTTGCATCTAGTTATATGTCCTTTGGTCTGTTTGCTTATTGTTATATTTCACTATCTTTCGTTGTGTCCATTCTTGTTTTTAGTGCTCTTTTTTTTTTGTTTGGGTGCTTGTTTTTTCCTGTCTTTCGTTTTGTTTTCCTCTTGTGGGGTTCTCGTGTTTTTTCTTTGTTGTTGTTCGTCCATTGGTTAGTCTTCTGCTGCTCTTGGTTTCCTTCCCCTAGACATTCTATGTCCTTCTCTGTGTTGATTTTGGTTCTCTTGTTGTTGGGTTTTCGGTTGGGTGGTTTGCATGCCCTTCTCTCCTTCTTTTTTCTTTCCTGCTGTTCTCCTGTGTGCTCCATAATGCTGGTTTCTGTTGTTTTCGTCTCCCAGTTGTTTCTTGCCGGTTTGTTGTTTCGATCGGGCTGCGGCTCTCTTCATGGGCACTGGGCCCTGGCCGTGTCCTCTTGCTCTCTCCTCTGCAGTGCAGGGCGAGGCATGTGCGGGCCCCGCGACAGGGATGGCCGGCACAGTGGCTGTAATCCAAGGGTCAGCTGGTGCTTCTCCAGTGGCCTCGTGGCCTTCTTTCCCGGTGTGTTTTTTTTTCTTTTGGGCGTGTTTTGGTGTCGTGTTTGGTGGGGTGCTGTGCTTTGTCCGCTCAGTCTCTTTTTGGTTTTTTCCAGGGTTGTCGCTTCTTTGCTTCCCTTTGTTCTTTGGTTCATCTCCTTGTTGTTTCTGCCGAGTGTTCTGTGGTCCGTTTTTGCCTGATTTCCAGCCTGTTTTGCCAGTGTTGTTGCCTGTTGTGTTCCCGTTGGGTTGGTGAGTTTATTTCTCGTGGTGTTGCGCGTCTTTTGATCCTCTGTGTGTGTTGTGTGTCGTTTGCGGGAATGTCCTCGTGTGGGGTTGGTTGGTCAGGGTGTGTTCTCCTTGTTTTTCTTCCCTTTTTTTTTCTCCTGTGTTTTCTAATTGCCCCTTTTTTTCTCCGCACTGTGTAGGTTCCGTGCTTTCTTGTGAAGTGCATTGTTTGGTGGGGGTGTGTGGTTAGGTGCCTATCGTTGAGCTTTGGTGGGGGTCCGGGGTCGTGTGTCTTGCTTCGCTGCTGTGTGGCGGTGTGTTGTATTTGTGTGTTGGTGCCGCTTTGTGGCGTCTCATCTCTGTCTATTTCTGTGCTGTGGGGATGTGCCCGGTCGGTTCTTTTTGTGTGGGTTTGTGTCGTTCTTGTCCCTTCCGCTTGTTTCTCTCTTTCTTTCTCTTTCTGTGTCTTTCTTTGTCTTTTTTCCCCTTTATATTTGGTTGGGTGGCTGCGTTGGGTTTGGTCGGTGCCCTATTCTGTGGCCGTGGCCCCCGTGCTTTATATACCTGATCGGTTGTTTCCTATTGCCGATTTTTTTTGGTTTGCGTCGGGGGTCTCAGCTTGTTGTTTTAGTTTTGTGTTTGGCTTGCCTTGCTTTGGGTAATTTGCTCCGGTTCTTCCCGTGGCGGGATGTGGTTTGTTCGTTCCTTGGTGGTTTTTCGGGGTGCGTGGTAGTCGTTTGTGGCTGTGTGGCGCCGTTTTTTTTGGCTGGGTTCTTCTGTTGATGGAAATTTGGGTTGTTTCCATCTCCTTGAAATTGTGAACTGTGATGCAATTAACATTGGAGCACAGATGTCTGGCTGTGGTTTGTTTCTTGCCTTATCGGGGTATATGCCCAGGAGGGGTCTTGCTGGGTCAGATCGTAGTTCAATTTCCTTTTGTTTTAGATAACACCAAATCGATTTCCATAATGGCTGTACATACCTACTGCCCCACCAGCAGCAGACAAGGGTCCCTATATCATCACAGCCCCTCCAACACTTGTTACTTTCTGATTTTTTGAATTTGGCTAGCTTTGAGAGTATATGAATTATATTATTCAAAATTCTTATGCTTCTCATTTATGAACTTAGTGATTTTTTTCTTCTATTTTATAAAATATATTTTTGCTCTCATTGAAGCCCAATAACTACTTTCTCTGAAGAACATAAAGAAACTCATTTGTATGTATAAGATAATTCACAACATGAAAGCCAATATAGATAACCCTTCAGAAACAGTAACAAGAGTAAAGGTTCCCTGAGGGTACTGGAAGAAGGCAGGGGGAGAGGGGCAAATGTAGCTGATAGCATTTATGATGTTATAACCTCAATCGATGGAATCGAACAAAAGAATTGCATGTGAATGGATATATTGTAGGATATGGACAAAAAAAACTATTATGGGGAGTGGGAGGGTTCCTGGGGGGCAGGGTTGGGTAGAGAGTGAATAAAGCAGAGCTGACAGCAAGGAGTTAAAAAAGACAGAAAATGTTTGAAAACTGATTGTGGTAACAAATGTACAATACTGCTTGATATGATTGAACTATGGAATGTTATGATATTTGTAAAAAAAACCATACAATTATTAATTTTTAAAAATACAAGAGAAAAACGAAATCACTATATAAAATAAATGTGCACAGTACATTTTGGGGGTACAATTTCCTGATCAATTCACCTCCTTTGAAGAAAGACCTGGTGTTCTACTTCCAAAAATCAGTCAATAAAATCCTATATATCTTATCAATTGGGTCCAAGACTCACCTGAGAATGGTGAAGGACCAGAGAAAGCTTTGTTCTACTATGAAGAAACAGCATGAGTCAGAGACAATTCCACAGTGGAGGCCAGAGAGAGAGAGACTACAGCACAGTTGGGTGGGAGGCAGAGAGCAGCGGAGTGGGAGGGGGTGGGTGGGGAGAAGAGGTCTGTGGTACTGGTTGATCCCATTGGTTGATTTAAGCCCACCTGGCCTGTGATCTGTTTTGCAACACATCACCACTGATCAATGCTATTTCAATTATCTCTGCATTCTTGCTACTTTTTAAATTGCCTCATTTTCTTAGCATTGCCCTGTTTCACTTAAACTTGACTCATATTGGCATCTGTATACATTTCTGACCCTTCACCCTCCTACACTTAGCCTGCCCCCTGCTCTGTCTAAACCTATCTTCTGACTGCCTACTTTGTTTCTTTCCCCACTCCTAAACTCCATTCTTTGTCTCTCATTGACCTTTATGCTAGGAATTGCCTCCCACGGACATTCATAAGCCTCCTTATTATGCTACTGCAAATTATTTCCCCCAAAGAGCTTACTCACTTGAAAACATCTCTGTTTTTGTGGTTCCATGTCATACACTTATTGTCCCTGTATCTTTTTTTAAATATCACTTCACTTTTCTTCACTGAAAGATTTTCTTTGGAACCTCATTTTTTCTGGTGCTTTCTTTATTGAAATAACCAAGGAAACCATAACAATATATGCTAAATAAGCATAACTATATGGAGCAGTGATCACAGAAACAGAACTGTGTTTCATGCAAGAGAAACTTACATCTTTAGTATAGTGTTTTAATAACTACCCCAAACAGGATTTTCAAACGACTTAAAAATAAAAGTATTAAATGAGGGGTTGAAAATGGAGGACGGCGCAGCACAGAGGCCCCTCCTGTCGTCCTGGGTCTTTTGCACCAGGATGAGAGGTTGGAGACAGAGATGTGGAACAAAGATAGAATTTAACCAGGAATATGAAGCTGAGAAAGATTTTACTGAGGCAGGGAGAGAACTTCCAGGAGTGAAGGGAGAGCCGAGAAAGGGACAGGAGCATCTTGAGCTCCTAGGAAGGTTCTGAGACCTAACAAGTTAGGTCAGGGAAATTGTGTCTGGCAGTGAGGCAGTGGGACATACATAGAGCTTGAGCCAAGGACATATGTACTGATAAGGGGAAGGAAGGTCTTCTTGTGCTGCAGTTGCAGGGTCTGAGTCAGGATGTGGTCTGTGAGTAAATCATCCTGGAACACTGAGGGAAAGGGCTGTACAGACCCACCCCTGAGAGATAAGCTCCTCGGGAGGCTGGAGGCAGGGACTGCACAGTCCAGCTCTGGCCTTGAGAGGTGGGGGAAGGGGTCGCACAGTTCAGCAGGCTGTCTTTCAGGAGAGCTGGGGGAGACAGCTGCATGGTCCGGACCTGGCCCAAATATTAAGTCTAGGGGTATACTTAAGGTCATTTTAAAAAGAAAATGTACTCCACTTCTACAAGTATAAAATGAGTAAAGTTATATTCATAGATCAAGATTCCATGAACTAAAGTCACTTGGTCAGTTTTACCTGTGATGCTTTACCTTTACACAGCATGTTCAGTAATACTTTATTCCATGTGTGTGTGAAAGACTATTTCCTCAACACTTTATTCCAGATATGTGTGAAAGACTATGTCCTGAACAATTAGGCATACAGTAGGAGCAGAAATAGATTTTCATTAAAAAGAAAGGGAAATTCAACAACATGTTGCATTGGGAAATCTTCTGCAAAAGACCAGTTAAAAGTATTAAGGACTAAGGTGCACCTGATCCAAACCATGATATTTTCTTTCATTTGCTTCATATGCATTCAAAAACTGGATAATCAATATGGAAGACTGAAAAAGAACAGATGCATTTGAATGATGGTGTTGGCAAAGACTATTGAATATACAACGGATTTCCAGAAGAACAAACAAATCTGCCTTGGAAGAAGTCAGCCAGAATGCTCTTTAGAAATAAGATTGGCAAGGCTTTGTTTCTTGTGCTTTAGCCATGTCATCAGAAGGGACTTGTCCATGGAAAAGGGCATACACAACACCTAGAAAAAGATGAAAACAGAAAGCCCCTAAATGAGATTTCTACAACTATAAGATTCAATAAATTGATTAATTTTACAGCCCCTTGACATTTAATTGTAGAATAGCTGAAATAAATGGAAGAAATGATAATGTCAAAGGGTTGAACAGAAACTTTTGTTAGGTAGCAGAATAGGGACCAGGGTGCCCACCGGACATGCGCCAAGTCAGGCCCTGAGCCAGGGGGGAGGGGAGTAGTACATCTAGGTGGCCATGACACCTGGATTAGCCCAGTCTAGGCCAGGTGGGCTTAAATCAACCAATGGTATCAACCAGTACCATTGACCACGCCTCCCAGTGGAAGGTCCTAAAAACCAGAACTTGGAGACCACAGACCTCTTCTCCCCACCCACCCCCTCCCACTCCCCTGCTCTCTGCCTCCCACCCAACTGTGCTGCAGTCTCTCTCTCTCTCTCTCTGGCCTCAGATCATCACGTGTGTGGGTGCTGTCCTGTGTTCAGTGACTGTAAAACCTGAAACTTCTATCCTTTTTAAAAATCCCACTTGGATCACAAACCAGGCTTCAGCATGAATTCTTTCTTGAGTGAAGCCAAGGACTGGGGTATTTCTCACCTGAGATATATTACAATTTCAAGGGGTAGCTCATGAAGACTATGTAAAATATTGTAATGAAATGTGTAAAGATGTAGTGTTAGAAAACCAATGGACAGGAAGACATCCATATTGTACCCATTCTAAAAATAAGGTGACCTAACAGAATGCTCAAATTATAGAACAATATCATTAATATCACATGCTAATAAAAACCTGCTGAAAAACATCCAAGTATGGTTGCAGATGTACAGTGACAGGAGGTTCAGGCCAGACTCAGAAGACGATATGGAACACGGGATATCATTGCAGATGTCAAATGGATCTTGGCTGAAAGCAGAGAACACTACAAAGATGCTTACTTGTGTTTTATTGTCTATGTCAAGGCACTCAACTGTGTAGATCACAACAAACTATGGATAGCCTTGAGAAGAATGAGAACCATAGAACTGTATTGTGTTCATTCAGAACTTGTACATGGATCAAGAGTCAGTTGCGTAAACCAGCATGGTTTCAAACCAGGAAAGGTGTGAGTCAGGGTTGTGTCCTCTCTATATACTTATTCTATCTGTATGCTGAGAAAATAATCAGAGAAGCTGGATTGTATGAGCAAGGATGTGGCATCAGATTAGAGGAAGGTTTATTAATGACCTTCACATACAGATGACACAACCTTGTTTGCTTAAAGTAAGGAGGACTTGAAGCACTTGCTGATGAAGATCAAGGGCTTTAACTTTCAGTGTGGATTACAATTTTATGTAAAGAAGGCCAAAATTCTCACGAAGGGACCAATAGGTAACATCATGATAAATGGAGAAAAAATTGATAGTTTTAGGGATTTTTTTCTTGCTTGGATCCATAATTGATTCTCATGGCAGCAACTGTCAAGAGGTCAAATAACACCATGCACTGGGTAAATCTGCTACACACAGTCTCCTTAGCGTGCTAAAAAGCAAAGAGGTTACTTTGAGCATGAAGATGCCCCTGACCCAAACCTTGATATTTTCCATTGTCTTTTATGATGAATTTTAATTACAGAGCTAGAGAAGAATATTGAAAGTACCATGGACTGCTAAAACAACAAACACATCTGTCTTGTAAGAAGTATGACCAGAGTGTTCCTAAGAGGCAAGGATGGTGAGACTTCATTTCAAGTGCTTTGGCCATGTGGTCAAGAGAGATTATTTCCTAGAGGAGGACATCATGCTTGGTAAAGTAGAGGGGCAGCAACAAAAAAAAGAGGAAGACCCTCAACAAGATGGATTGACACAGTGTTTGCAACAATGAGCTCAAGCATAGAAACAATTGTAAGGATGGCATGGGGCTGGGCAGTATTTCATTCTATCGCTGGGAATCGATCGCTGACTTGATGGCACCTAAAAGCAACATTTATAGGAAATGGCATTTTTGCTTTTAAAATATTAATATTAAATCAAGGAATGAGATTCCATAAATTCTCACAGTGATGGCAACTGTAGAGTCAAACATAATTGTTAGGATAGCATAGGACTTATCATTCAAAGGGTAGTCCTAAATGGAACTGATTTAGTGGCATCCAGCAACAAACAATAATGTAATATGACATATTTATAATCTCCTGACTTAGAATGTGGGCATTGCATGGGTTGGGGTGTTTGCACATTCTTCTGTTTGCCATGCTGTTGTTTGTTGGCTGCCATGGAATCAGAACCTCACTGACTCATGGCAAGTTTATGAACAACTATGCTTGTTCTTCACTGAAGATCAGACAATTGATATTCATAAGATCTTCATTGGTTGATCATCAGAAGTATACCTCCCCAGACATTTTTTTCCTCATCTATTTTAATCTGGAAGCACTGCTGAAAATGGCTGCTCATTGAAATTGACAGAAATCATAAACAACATTCAGAAGTAAAGTTTATTGAAGAAGTTAACAAGTTTGCAACACAAGTGAGAAATGCTGATGATACAGGTGTTCATCAGGGCATGTTAAAAAGCTCATTTACCATTGCTAACAAATGCCTAAAGGGCATGCCACTCTATTGTAAGTCTCATCCTGAAGGTATTCAACTCAAACTCACACAAATAATGCTCACAGGTGTCCCATTCCAGAAGCCAGCCTCCTGACTCAAAACAATTTGCTTTACTTGCTCCATGGTCTCCATTTCATGCTCTTGTTCCTGATTTTCTTACTGCTTCTCTGTTGTCACAGCTATCTTCTGGATCAAGAAGATACATTGCACATGGATCTTGAGTCCAGAGGACATGCTCCACTCCTGGCTCTTCCTGGTACTGATACTGATATGCCCTTCTTCCATTTCTCAGAAGACTCATACCCAGCAGACGCCAATCTAATGAGTGCTATTAAAGATTAGTCACAGGTGAGTCCTATCCTTGTCTTCCCCCACCTACTTACCAAGGCCCATGCAGGAAAAAAAAAATTGGTGGAAGTTACAGAGACTTTGGCTAGAAGAGCCACATTAAATAATTAATTGCCCGTGAAGCTATTAAACAGTATAGCATTATGTAATCTTCCGATGACATATGCGACTGTGCATGGGATGCATCTACTGGTAATTGAGCCTCGATTTCCTCTATAAAAACTAAACCCACTGCTGTTGATTCTTATTCATAGTGACCTTACATGACAGAGTAGAACTGCTCCATATTGTTTCCAGAACTATAAATATTTATGGGACTATTCAGACTTATTTTTCTCCTTTAGAGCAGGCTGGTGAGTTTGAACCAGTGAAATTCTAGTTAAAAGCCAAATGATGCCTCCAAAGCTTCTTGAATATCTGGCATAGAAGGTGAGGATTCTACTATTGAATCACCACACCCATCTTCAGTTTACCATTGTTCACCCATCTAGCCACGACAGACATGGTGATCCTTCTCTCTTGAACTCAGTATATTGGATCACTCAGTATATTGGTGAACTCTGGACACTGATAAAGCACTCTTTAGCTAGAAAGAGTCAACAAGTACTGCATACTTTAACTGAAATATTATGTAGAACCTTTCCGTGCTCAATTATTTTTCAGCTACAAGCATGCTCTTTAGTAAGCAGAGACAAAAAGAAGAGATTGTAGCAAATACATAGAAATAGAAATAAGAGGCAGACCAAGGAGAAAAATTCCTAGAGAGTAGCTGTCTGATGACTTTTGAAGGACTGTGTATAGCCCAGAGTTTCCTGTTTCCTGTCCTTGGAAGCCCTTCAAAGACCTACTGTATCCTTTACAGCTACCTTGAATTGGCCTTGATTTTTGCAACTACATGCTCCATAAAAGTGTTTTAAAACATATCTGAAGTGTTAACCACTACTGACTAACCACTAGGGGATTATCAAACAGTATGACTAGCACATTTTGCTTCCTTCTTCCCACTCCCACCACAGCCTCCTTCTTTTCTTAAGGTTACTATGTCATCCAAACTAAAGACAAAGAGACAGACCAAATTCCTTTCTGAGGTCTCAGACAGTCAGAATCTATTTGCTGGCAGTAAATAGGTAAATACCACTCAGGATGAAATACATAGGAATCAAATTGATCACATCTGTGGGAAGAGATAAGGGAAAGCTCACTATTATCAGTCAAAACAAGGCTGGGGTTGACTATGAAACAGACCATTAATTGCTCATATGTTGTTTATGTTGAAGATGAAAAAAATTAAAACAAGTCCACAAGAGCCAAAATACAACCTTAGTATGTAGCCCTTGATCAAACAAGACAGGCTGAAACATGGGTATCAAGTAACAGGTTTTATTGTGAAGTGCAGTGTGCTGGGCTACTCAGAGGATGGGGAATAGCTTCAACACAAAGGAGGCACTCATAGATATATTCTCAGGGATGGAGACTCATAACTTGGGTTGGGAAACTACCATGTATCCTGATTGGCAAGTTTGAATGAAGAGGGTCACGTGGTCTTTGAAGTGGACAAGAGGCTGTTGGCACATATGGAGAGGTGCAGGGTGAGTGGGGTGGGTGAGAGGAGAGAGACTATGAGCAAGAAACATAGGAGGGAGATGCTTGGAATGGCTAGGCACTGTTTTACCCTCAGCTGGATTCATTATTCCTGCCGTTTGATAATAGGGAATAGGGTCCAAGGTCTGTCTTCTGTATGCTTCCTGCTGGACAGAGACAAACAAAAAGCTTATAGCTGTCCTGTCTCTGTAGGGTCTGGTGAGCACCTTAAGCGTTAGAACACAGCCACAGGCACACATCCATTCCTGCAAAAAGTTTTTAAAACAGTGTAATGAAAAAAGTCTGAAGCACAGAATTATACATATTAAACTGAGAGGTCCTAAAAGTGACAGGACCATGGAGTCCCCAATCAATGATTGTGACAATGTCATTTCTTAATACTTTTTTATGTGGCCCCTGACATTTGAGCCACTTGAGTCTACTGGCTTCGAAATGCCTGTAACTCAATGTGTTGCAGGTTTCCACATCTCCTCTCTCCTCCATGGTAGTGGAGTTCTCATATTCTGTAAATGCATCTCCCACTATCATGTAAAAACAGTGATCAGTGCTGTTAAACATCAGCCAGTTATTCCAAGCTTGTGGTTTAATGGTTAAACAGCTAGGGCTGACCCTCATGTACAAACATAACGTCTAAAAGCGTAAAGTTAAATGAAATCTCTTGCCTTCTTCCTTGGGTTCCCTGGCTAGCCCATTTCCCCAAGGCCCTGGGATCCACACAGTATCAGTTACAAACATAACAGGGCCCTTTGAGTCTACTCTACAATTTGCAGCAGAGGAAGATGGGCAAGATAAGCCCAATAAGCATAGTTAGCCGGGGGACGGCGAGAGCGGGGTCGCGGGTCGTGGGTGTGGGCTATGGGCAAGGACTACTACCAGACGCTGGGCTTGGCCCGCGGTGCATCAGACGAGGAGATCAAACGGGCCTACCGCCGCCAGGCGCTGCGCTACCACCCGGACAAGAGCAAGGAGCCCGGCGCCGAGGAGAAGTTCAAGGAGATCGCCGAGGCCTACGACGTGTTCAGCGACTCGCGCAAGCGCGAGATCTTTGACCGCTACGGGGAGGAAGGCCTAAAGGGTGGCGGTCCCAGTGGCGGGAGCAGTGGCGGTGCTAATGGGACCTCATTCAGCTACACGTTCCATGGAGACCCTCATGCTATGTTTGCTGAGTTCTTCTGTGGCCGAAATCCCTTTGATACTTTTTTTGGGCAGCGGAACTGGGAAGACATGGACATTGACGACCCGTTTTCTGGCTTCCCCATGGGCATGAGTGGCTTCACCAACATGAACTTTGGCTGCTCCCGTCCCACCCAGGAACCCACCCGAAAGAAACAAGATCCCTCTGTCACCCATGACCTCAGAGTCTCACTGGAAGAAATCTACAGTGGCTGTACCAAAAAAATGAAGATCTCTCACAAGCGGCTGAACCCCGACGGAAAGAGCATCCGCAACGAAGACAAGATCTTGACGATCGAAGTGAAGAGGGGGTGGAAAGAAGGGACCAAAATCACCTTCCCCAAGGAAGGAGACCAGACTTCCAGCAACATTCCAGCTGACATCGTCTTTGTTTTAAAGGACAAGCCCCACAATATCTTTAAGAGAGATGGCTCTGACGTCGTGTACCCAGCCAGGGTCAGCCTCCGGGAGGCTCTGTGTGGCTGCACGGTGAATGTCCCCACTCTGGACTGCAGGACCATACCCGTCGTGTTCAAAGATGTCATCAGGCCTGGCATGCGGCGGAAAGTTCCTGGAGAAGGCCTCCCCCTACATACCCCAGTGATGAAAGATAAAACTGCAATCATTGCTAGAAACGTACTTTTAGGGCTCATTGCTCTGTGCATCATCAGTTTCACCTGTCCCCAGTGGTGGGTGGTGGTGGTGGTGGGTACCTGGCACCTTTTTCTTCACAGTGTTTTTTTGTTTGTTTTGTTTTCCTTATTGATAGGGCTGCCATCTCTTTGGTGGGGATTGAATTGGGGTCAAAAGAGCTAAATAGATTCTTCCTTTTCTCCCTTATCTTTCAGTGTGAGTGGATCTGTGTAGGAGAAGAAAAGAAAAAAAATCTCAGGACCTTGCTTTGAGGTGTAAAGAACGTATCCTTTGAACCTAAAACTGTGTAATGAGTAGTATTTGGTAGAAGAGTATAGAACAGAGTTTAAGGGTTGGGAACTATTGGATGGATAGGCAAGAGAGTGGAGTTGATGGCTTTAAGATCTTGAACAAGTCAGTAGCTGCCTTTGGGTTTAATAACCAGCAGATTGAGTGTGTTGCAGAAAGAGCGGGTGAGCCTTAATAGGCCTGTCTTGAGGAATTATGAAATTATGGGTTTAAGGTTTGTAAGGTGTTGGAGAGCTATACAATATTGAGGAACATTAGGAAATTTTGTGGGGTCTTTTAATCTGATATAAACTGGTTGGTGGTGCAAAGCAATGGAGGGTTAGGTAACATCCCAACCTCGTGGGTTAACTAGAGCAGATGGTAAAGGAAGGGAATTGGTGGTGGGGTGGGTGTCAGGACACTAGAGTTATTTTGGGAGAGATGGAGGCAGGAGGAGTGCCTGGTGCAGCTTGTAAGAGAAGCAACAGGTTTGGAATCCGGGAGGCCTTTGGTAAATGAAGAGTTGCTACTCTTTTGAATTTACTAAGAATATCTTTGTCCAGTAGGGGAACAGGGACTTTTTGGATTACTAGAAACTGGTGTGAGGATTGTACATTATAAAGACTACATGAGTGACCATGTAATGAGAGTTTGTGAGACTATATCTGAGACTCTGACAATATTGGTGGATGCTAGAAATGTCTGTCCTGAATGTTCAGGTAGTGTTGAATAAGTGACCTCCATGTCCAAAAAGAAAGAAATAGGCTTACCTGACAGGCTGATCATCACTCTGGGCTTGTGATGGGTGAACTCTGTGAGGGCGTCAGTCCTGGGCACTGTCAATCCTTTATGGCCAAGCATAGAAGCCCTAACAATGAGGTGTTTTCAGCTGGTTGCTCAGGAGGTGTTATGGAAGAGACTATCCTTCCCACCCCCAGTCAGAAAGAACAATCAACTCCTAAGTGCCCTCCTTGCCCACATTGCAAACAATGTGGGGAGTTAAGTCTGGGGCATTTACGTGCCCAATGTCCCATCTGGGAACATTTAAAGCAGGGTCCAGGTGACTAACCTGTTTGTGGACCAATGCTTATTGGTCTGGATCCACTCATATTCCCTGAAGGGTGTTAGCCAGCATCACATATTTAGCTTTGTTTCTTCTAGTCTATCTAATTTTTCTTGTTTCTTCCTATTATTGAAAACCTTAAATACGATATTGAGAAGATCTTGCTGTGGTCTTTGAGGGCCACCCTCCAGCTTTTAAAGCTTTCTTTTAATGTAGGGAGCTGACTGAAATATAAAGTATGAATGAAGTGTAGTGGTCCTGCTGGTGTTAAGGGATCAACCCTGGTGAACTTATGGAAAGCCTCCGAGAGGCAGGATAAAAACTGGACAGGATTTCCCTTTGGATCTTTAAGGACTTCTCTGAACTTGTCATAATTGACTGCTTTATTAGCTGTCTTTTGTAAGCCTAAATGAGGTGCATAGCCATGCCATTTTGGGCAATGCAGTCCCCATGACTGAGTTGATAATTTCAGTTAAGATCTTGTCTGGAAACTGCATTAGAGCCCATCGATTTATTCTGGTTCTAGGCAATAATTTAATTACCTCTCTGGTGGGCTGCTACCAAGACTCTCTCCTGTCTTCAGGACATGAAGTGGTTGTAAGAATAATATAAATGTCATACCTGGTATGGGAATAGGCTGAGTGAGATATTTGTACTCTTTAATATAGGTCTCCAGGTCAGAGGCTATGGGTCCCAGATGTTTTCCAAGATCCTAAAGATCGAAAAGAGAAAAAAGGGACATGTACTTTAAAGAGTGCCTCAGCCCTTGCCACCTCACAGAGAGCGAGAAGGAAGAGGCAGGGTCTGAGCAGGGAAGGGCTCAGGGCAAATGGGTGTCTGATGGAGACAATGTGGTAGAGGGGAGTGGGTAGAGAGCATAGAAGTTGGCCATGGGAGGAGGCAAAATGATGACAAAGAAGGAAGGGGGAGGGGACGATGGGGGAGAAGATGGTAGATAAGAGAGTGGTGGATTGGAGGAGGTGGAAGGAGGCAGTGGGGGGGTGGAGTTAAGGATGAGACTGGAGGAGGATTTTAAGAAGGAGGAGAAGGGGCAGTAGGCGGTGGGCAGAGGGGCATGGTTGGAAGAGTTGAAGGGAAATGCATTGTCTGGGAGAGGCAACTTCTCCTGAGCCAGTGAGAGTTTGGTGGAGGGGCAGTTTTGACACAGATGGGAGTGAGAGTGGAGGTAGTAAAAGACCTGTACATAGGAAACTTCTAGGAATTTGTCGTTATGTCGACAAAAATTTTCAAGGCCCTGGAAGACATTAAAATTGAGAGTGTCATCTTCTGGGCACTTTTAGTTATTGCCCAATTTGTATTGAGGTCAAATCTGGTTGCAAAGGAGAATTAGACATTTTGGCCTAACAACTGGGTTTAGACCCAGAGGTTTAAGATTTGCTAGTAGGCACACCAGAGGCGAATTTTGGGGTGACTTAGATTGGTTATTTCCCATGGTGGGGTAGAGGGGTGGGCAAAATATAAGGAGTATAATGGGTGCAGGGAGAGTCCTCAGCAAGTCTGTTTGACACCAGAGTAGATATAGGGAAACAGGTCAGGAAGGTGTCCCCCTGCTGAGAGCAACCCAAGCCACAGGGGCTTGGAGTTCACTGAGCACTTAGAATCGGCCAGAGTGTGGATTCACAGTCCATAATGGCAAGCAGAGAAGGTCCCTAGAAGACACCCACCCAGGTTCAGGAGAGTCTTTGTGGACCTTGCACTGTACCCTCCCCGGTTTCAGTACCAAATGGTAGAAAAAGACAGGCACAGTCTGCTGGGTTACTCTGAGGATGGGAGGAGTAACTCCAACACAAAAGAAGCACACACAGATATATCCTTGGGGGTGGAGACTGATAACGAGGTTTGGGAGAGCACCATGTATCCTCCTAATTGGAAAGTTTGAATGAAGGGGTGGCCTCTAATGTGCACAGGAGGCTTTTGGTGTGCATGAGAAGGTACTGGGGGTTGACAGAATCTGTGAGCAAGAAACATGGGAGGGAGATTCTTGGAATGAGCAGGCTCTGCTTTACACTCAGCTGGAGCCATTACCCCTAAATTTAGGGACCATCTCAAGAACAGATTTGACACATTGGACACTAATGATTGGAGACCTGATGATTTGTGGGCTAACATCAAAAACATCCATCATACAGGAAGAAAGAATAAAGTCGATGAAGAGATCAGATGTTAGAAGAAACCCTAAAACTCGTTTTTGAGTGCAGAGTAAGTGAAGCCCAGGGAAGAAATAATTAAGTAAAAGAACAGAATAGAACATTTTTTATGGCCAGCTCCAGAATACAAAGCAGAGTCATAATGAAATGTTCGAAAACCTGGTGTTGTAAAGCCCAAAACAAAGAACATGTTCAGTTATTTCATATTTCCAGATAAAATAAATGAAGTAAAAAATTCAAGTCTCAAGTTTTGACCTTAAAGGAGCAAATATTGAACAGCACAGAATGCATCAAAAGAAGATGAGGAGAAGAAGCCATCCATGTCTGGAGATGGCAGGTATGGAGGAGTGCTACTGTGGGAATGGAGGCTACACCTGTTGTGCAGCAGCAGACTAGGCAAGATGGGGGCTAGGCAGAGACACCACCCAGATCTGCTCATCAAAATTTTGGAGAGAGATGGTGACACAGAACCAGGTGTTCACCTTGGGAGCCTGAGCTTTGGAGCTAACAGTTTTGCATACATAGGGGGAGAAGAAGCTGAATGACAATGGTGACTGAAGAGATAGTTGAGTTGTGGCAGTGCTATCATATTGAATTTTTACGAGCCACTTTTAATCTAGGCACACCAAGATGGACACATTGGTGGCTGATGACAAGAAAAGAAGAGAAATACATATACCTCTTGCAGCCTCATCAACTGGGTCACCTGATTATAAATCGACAATGGCCAGCAGCTGCCAACCCCCCCCCTCAAGAGTGCTTCCTGAACAGGGAACTGTATACATGCTCACATTCTCTAACACACCCTCTGGAGAAGGTGGTGAGTGCCTAAGAATATGCCAACATAGCAATTGTCAATTAAATTCAAGCACAGCAATGCCACCAGAACAAGAAACCACTTCAGATCAGGTGGACCCAGACAATGTGTTTCAAACAAATTACAGAGCCAGAAACCTTTAGTGATGCACTACTCGATGATGAAAAATTACTTGATAACACTGGTGCAGATGGGAGCTGGAAATACAGGGAATTCAGGGCGGATGATCCCTCCGGGACCAGTGGTGTGAGTGGCGCTACTGGGAGGGTAGAGGGAGAGTGGGTAGGAAAGAGGGAACCAATTACAGGGAACTATATGTGACCTCCTCCCTGGGGGATGGACAACCGAGCAGTTGGTGGAGGGAGACATCGAACAGGGCAAGATATGACAAAATAACAATTTATAAATTATCAAGGGCACATGGGGGAGAGGGGTGGGGAGAAAGAGGGGGAAAATGAGGACCTGGTGCCAGGGGCTTGAGTGGAGAGGAAATGTTTTGAGAATGATGAGGGCAATGAATGTACAAATGCGCTTTACACAATTGGTGTGTGTATGGATTGTGGTGAGAGTTGTATGATCCCCTAATAAAATGATTTAAAAAAAAAAGAAGAAGAAAGTCCATTACTTAGACATACTCCAGAATTTAAGGAGTTGCTTGGCAAATTGCAAGAAAAAATAGATTAGACCCCAAAACCAGTGAGTATTAATCCAGAAATGCAATACTCTGGTTTTAGAATAAGATATATTCAAAAAGCAAAAGGCTATAATTTAATCACTGGAAGTTCAAATTCGAAAGCTTGAAAGCAAATTTCACATAATTAAACTGATAGAGAAATGTTTTAGACCAGGTTTACTAGAGAAACAAATCCAGTGACACTCACATGTGTGTGAGAACTTTATATCAAAGAGCAATTGTATATTGAGAAAACATTTCAGCCCAGTCCAGATCGAGTCATAAGTCTGATATCAGCCTATATGTCTGATACTAGCCCATAAATTCCTCTTTAGACTCACACAGCACATGAAATGATGCCAAATGCAGGAAGATCACAGGCCAGTGGTGGATCCAGTGGCAGTGGAAGCATCTCAGCCCTGGTGTGATCTCTACATGGCTCCTCCAGCTCCAGGGCTCTACCTTCCATCAGAGTGGCTTCATGTGGCTTGTCAACAGGAATGTGTAGCAGAAAGGAAGTATGTCCCACCTCCAGGGTGTAAGAGACAAAGTTCCCAAAATCCTCATGAGAAGGCTACAACCACACAGAAGCATCATTGGCTATGACATGACTGACAGGCTAGACTCCACCCTTTCACTTATAATATCCTCAAATTGACACAAGGTTATGTAACTACCACAGGAAGAATTAGACAATTATCTGAATAACATCCAAGAATTATGAGGAATTAGAAAATTATCTGAAGAACATCCAAGAATAATGAGGGCTACCACCAAGAAGAATAACAACAGAACAGAAAGATATAAAAAGCACAGAGAACATGGTCAAAGAGTTCTTGAAAAAAATGTCTGTGACATCATTAAATATGAGAAGATAAGCATTCAAAAAGCAGTACGAACTGCCAGTAGGATAGAATGCAAAAGAAAATCATCAAGATATGCCATATTCTGAATTTTTGAAACCAAAAACAAGGAATGAATCTTGACAAGAGCTTGAGAGAAACGAGAATTTACTTAGAAAGGAGAACTAATAAGACTAACATCTCATTTCTTGGTTAAACTCTTGCAGGCAAGAAGGCAATGGAAATACGCATACACATTGCCATTCCTCCTGAATCTGTTATTACCAGCATACTAAACTGTATGATTTTTTTTCTGATTAAAAATTACCAATACCAGTACATTTCAGCTCATTAATGCCTATGAGATCAATCTTTATGCATTCCATTTTATCCTTGACCACTTCCAACTTTCCTCAATTCATCCTTGTATATCACAACTTCTGATTATTAACTGATGTTTGCAGCTATTTCTGCTCAACTTGAAGCAAATGAAGATCCCAAAGACTCCACTCCCTCCGAGTCACCATGGCTAACAGTTACTTTGTTGACTATGACTTTGAGAAGGCAGCTCCACCTCAATCACATTTTAAATGCCTTCTGACCAGAGGGGCCTGTCCCTTGCCACTATCTCTGACAGCGTTCTGTTTCCATTTGCTAGGCCTTCAATATTTGACAATGTTTCCATGCCGTGCATATGTTTTTCAGAGACTACAGTTAGTAGCCAGGTGCACAATCCACTATACCACTGGGCTTCATGGGAATCCTTTCGCTATTCATTAGATTTGTTTGGGGGTGGATCACCCATGGAAAGGAGCTCTGGTGATGTAGTTGATTAAGTTTGAGCTTCTAACTGCAAAGCTGGAAGTTTGAATCTGCCAGCTGCTCCTCTGTAGAAAGTTGAGGCTGTGGGCTCCTGTAAAAGTAGTCTCAGAATCTCAATGGAAAAGCTCTACTCTGTCCTATAAGGTCACTGTGAGTAGTAATCAGCTTTGTGGAAAAGGATTTTGGTTTTGTTTATTTGTTCATTTGCTTTGGATCGCCATCCCTGGAAGGTATCCTAGTGGTTCAATGGTTAAATGCTAGACTGTTACCAAAATGTAACATTTGGTAACATTTTGGACCCACCAGCTGTTCCTTGGGGGAAAAATATGGCAATCTGCTTCCATAAAGTTTATGTTTTTGAAAGTCTTTGAGACATTTCTATTCAATGGGGGTGAAATTGATGCTAAAGCTCTGGGTTTGACCACTCTTGGAATTTAATACATTTACAGTATGTTTTACAGATTAGCATTTTTAAGACGTTTATTCTCTTTAATTCATTATTTATTAAATTATGTGATAACATAATTTATTAAAGTATGTGAGGTTGGAGATAACAAATTCATAATATGAACACACTAACCAACCAATTACTCTCAATTATGAAAATTATATGCCAATTAAAACATATATTAATTAGATTGTTCAACTTTTGGAGTATTTCTATGGAATTTACTTTGGGGAAAATTGTGCACTACCATTTGAACCTGAGAGATGAGTTTAATTTGGAACTAGGCTAAGATTAAAGCATGATAGGACAGAGGTTATTTTCATCAGAAAAACACCATTTCTAAAGTCTAACTTGAGGAACACTCATTTGTATTCATTTCATTTTTATTAACTGCTTTGATGAGACACTCATACATCATACTTTTTTACTGCAATGATTTATATATATATATATATATATATATATATATATATATATATAGAGAGAGAGAGAGAGAGAGAGAGGTGTAATCATCACAACATAGTTTTTTCTTATCCCAGAAAGAAACTCTCTGCATTTTAACCATCACTCCTGATAAATAAATTCTCCTTGAATACAGATGCCTTGGGCCCATGGAGTTGGGGTGTCCCATACATAGGATATTGTAATAATAAATACAGGAGAGCTTATTCCCTTAAAAACAAGCAAGCAAACAAAAATCCTACAAGACCACAAACTTTTGAATGGCTGTAAAATGACCCATAGTTATAATTTTTCTTCAAGACAATGTGTTATATAATCTCTCCTGACCATAAATAGTTTCTTTCCGTCCAACACTCTTTCCATGGCATTGACCCTGAAATGAGCTATGGGGTCTTTAATGATTCTCTAGCCTTCAGAATATTTGCCTCTCCTTAAAAGAACTGTGACCTTGATTTGAAATTTTTATATTAAAAAACTCCTGCGAATTTATATTTTTGGCTTAATATCATTTTCCCCCAGAATTTTCACCACACCCCTACCCCAATGTATAGCCAATATTTTGTCACAATAGATTTGCTGATTCAGGTCACTTCAAATAAATGAAATTATACATATATATGATCATTTCTGATTCAATTTTTATACTTAGGATACTTTTAAAGGTTTGTTCATGTTATAGCATGGATCAATGCTTTATTCCATTTATGGTAAAATAATATTTCACTGTATGAATAGACTGCATCTTATTTCTCTATTTACTAGAAATATTCATTTTTTACTATGTACTAGACCATACTTCCTACTTGTCTGTAAATGATCATCTGTGAATTGCTACAATGCTCAAGGCTATCTCACTGGTATATTAAAGGCCAGAAATGTTACTCAAAATGAATACATTTCTGCTTTTTACATTAGTCATTATTTTGCCTATAGAGTCTTTCAATATTGCACCTTAGGGCTTGAATTTTTTTTTTGTTTTGTTTTTCGTTCTCTCCATTTAAGATATGCTGAGTTTATTCTTTTTCTTTTGGTTTTGGAATTCTAGGTCTTTACAAATTTTATTATAATATTTGGCCTTGTCTTTTCAAGCAACCTTTGACATTGTCTGTTCAGCTCTTTGACTTCATCCTTTCTTCTATTTGCTTTAGCTACACTATGACTAAGAGTTAAGTTTCAGAGTCTTTTCTGACACCCCCTTGGATCTTTTCTTTCTTTCCTGTCTTTTTTCATTTTAAATAATTTTATTGGGGGCTCATACAACTCTTATCACAATCCATACACACATCCACTATGTCAAGCACACATTTATTGCCATCATCATTCTCAAAATATTTTCTTTCTACTTGTGCCCTTGGTATCAGCTTCTCATTTTTCCCCTCCCTCTCCCACCTTCCATCCCTCATGAACCCTCGATAATTTAGAAATTATTATTATTTTTTCATGTCTTACATTGACTGATGTCTGCCTTCATCCACTTTTCTGTTGTCCATCCCCTTGGGAGGGGGTGATAGGTAGATCCTTGTGATCAGTTCCCCTTTCACCCCCACCTTTCCCTTACCCTCCTGGTATGGCTACTCCCAATATTAGCCCTGAGGGGTTTGTATGTCCTGGATTCCCTGTGTTTCCAGCTCTTATCTGTATCCATGTATATGCTCTGGTCTAGCCAGATTTGTAAGGTAGAATTGGGGTCATGATAGTGGGTGGATTGGGGGGAGACAATAAAGAACTAGAGGAAAATTCTTTGTTTCATTGGTGCTATACTGCACCCCGACTGGCTTATCTCTTTCCCACAACCCATCTGTAAGGGGATATCCAATCACCTACAGATGGGCTTTGGGTTTCCACTCTGTACTCTCCCCTCATTCCCAATGATATGGTTTTTTTGTTCTGGGTCTTTGATGCTTGATACCTGATCCATTTACGTTACCATGGTTGACTTCGCTGTGAGAAAGCAGTTCTTCCTCAGTCACATTTTAAGTGCCTTCCTACCCAAGGGGCCCATGCTCTGGCACTGTCTCTGACAACATTCCACATCAATTCATTAGGGCTTCAATATCTGACAACATGTGTAAGCTATGCATAAGATTTTCAATGGCTACTTCCTCCAAAATGAGTAGTCAGTTCCTTCTTCATTGTCTGTTCTTAATCTGGAAGCCCTGCTGAAACCTCCTCACTTTAGATGACCCTGCATTTGAAATACCAGTGACATAGCTTCCAGCATCATAGCAACACACAAGCCACCAGAGTATTGCAAACGGACAGACAAGTGATGGCTTTTCCAGATAGATACTCGATTTTTCCAACACCATTTGTTGAAAAGGCTACCTTTTCCAGTTAATGTGTTTTAGTCATTTATCAAATATCAATTGCCTCTGTATGCTTGGTTGTCTTTATGGGTTTTCTGTTTTAATCAATTGGTTTACCTATCTATTATTGTTCTATTATCAAGCTGCTTTGATTACCATGACTATATAATAGGTTTTGAAATCAGGGAGTGAAAGGCCCCCTACATTGATTTTAGTTTTAATAATGTGTTTATCTTTTATTTCTTTCTTGGTTGGTGATTACTTTTTCCATTTATTGGAAGGATTTTATTTGAAATTGGATCAGAATTTCACTGAATTTATAAAGTACTTTTGATACTATTATCATTTTCACTATCTTAAGTTTTACTATCAATTATGAGACATTCTTCGATTTATACAAGTCTGTGTGTGTAATGGTATTTTATAATTTTCTTTGTATATGTTTTGTGTCTCTCTGATTAGACTTATTCCTATGTATTTTATCTTTTGGGTAGTTATTATAAATGCTATTGTTCTTTGAATTTTCCTTTTGGTGTTCTCTTCTTTAATATATAGGAATCCAATTAGTTTTCATAGGTTGATCTTATATCCTGATATGTTGTGAAATTTTTCAATTAGATCTAGCATTTTTTTTATTTAGTCTTTGAGATTTTCAATATATGTATATACAGTTATGCCATCTACTAATGAAAGGGTTTTTTTTTTTCCTTTCTTGCCAATTTGCATGCCTTCAATAGATTTTTGATGTCTTGTAGGTCTGAATAAGACTTTGAAGACAATATTAAATAAATAATTGAGATAAAGGACAACCTTATCTAGTTTCTATTCAGTAGGGGAATGTTTTCAATTTCTCTCCATTAAGTGAGATGCTAGCAGTTGGTTTTGCATATATGGATTTTATTATGTTGAACAATTTCTCTTATATTCCTATTTTATTAATGTTTTTGTCAAGAATGGATGTTGAATTTTATCAAAGGCCTTTTCTGCATCAACTGATACAATCATGGCTTGTTTTGTTTATGTGGTTACATTAATTGCTTTTCTAATACTGAGCCATCCTTGGATACCTGGTATGAATCCCACTGAATCAAGACTTATTTTTTAAATGCTTTATTTAATTCTATTGGCTAGAATTCTGCTGAAAATTTTGATGCCTATATTCATAAGAGATATGATTCTATAACTTTTCAATTCTAGTGCTGTTTTTGTCTGGCTTAAGTATCAGGGTCATATTTGCTTCATAAAATGAATTTGATAGAATACTATCCTTTCTTATACCCTGAAATAGTTTCATGTAGAATTGGTGATAACTCTTCTATAAATGCTAGATAGAATTTCCCAGACTTTTGATGTTGTGAGTTTCTTACTGACTAGATCTATTGTTCCTTGTCCTATATGTCTGTTGAGGCTTTCTCTAACCATCTGTTGGTGTAGATTGGTAATGTGTTTCCAGAAAATTTCCATTCTTTCTAGGTTTTTAATTTGTTGGAATACAATTTTACACAATATTGTGTTATTACCTATTTTTTTTGTTGGTCCTGTTGTGATGTCTTCCATAGAGATTTATAGTCTTAGAAAATGAAATCAGATAGTTCCACTCTGTCCTATACATAACTAACAACAACATCAACATCTGTAAACATAGTACATAGCATATAGCCTTGATAAATATTAAACAATATCAGCAATAAAGCAAATAAGACAGCTTCAAGCAATGCTTCCTAACCCCAATTTTAAATTCTTTAAGTATGTCACCTTTTAGGAGTTAATATAGTAAATTTGTTTAATGTACAGAGGTCGTACTGTGTGCCCTGTCCACTTTAGTCTAGCTAGTTCCAGTTGCAATGTATCTCTTTTTATGGTGTCATTAATTTAGCCAATGGTATAGAATTTAAAACATAGTTGAGCAAAGAAGATTATATTAGTGTAGGCTGGTTACGAACTGCAACACAAGAATTATCGATTTGTACATATTTAATTCTTAAGTGACTGGACGCTATTTACACAAACAAAGGGGGTTGGTGAAAAGGGAAAACTTTTAATAATATTCATTGACAGTGACAGAAACAAGCCTACCAGATTAACACATATCTTAATAAAGCAATGAGAACATTAAAATAGTAAGTATATGGTAATCCAAGGACACCATTCATTGGTCACCCTCAAGGCAAGAGATATGAGCCAAGGCTGCCAGTTCTACCTTGTCTTACATGCTTTGGGCCAAGTGGCCACCTTGTCCTATAGGGTTGCTATGAGTCAGAATCAACTTGCTGGCAGTGAGTTTGGTTTTTCAGTTTTAATGAAATGCTTTACTAGTATAGCCCAAGAATGATGTCATAAATATCCAAAGGCCCTTGATAGAGGTAGGTTCCCTAGCCCTGATAAAGGATCAAGAGCTTTATGAACACTTGCCTCTCTATGTTTTCTGGAGATGGTTCATCTTGTCTGTGAGAACATACTATCGAAATCTTTGCTTTCACTCATAAAAATTTCTTTCACTGGCATTTGCACTTCTGCAGTGTGCATTGTTTCCATACTGAGAAGCAAGGACCAAGGTAAAGCCTCTCAACCCCCTTTTGATGTCATGATATGTGGATGCTTTTACATTAAAATTTTCATTTTATGAATAATTATGAATGGTTTATTTTGACACACATACATAAAATCAGCCTTAATACAAATACCTTTACTGAAAAATTAGATATTAGAAAATATGTTTTCATTTAAGGAATAAAACATTTTGAATGTAAGACTAGGTGTGTGTGTTTTGTTTTTGTTTCCTTTCTAATGAGTCAGGAACCTCACCTTTTTACATTAACCTGAGCCAGCCTAAAAACATACAAATAAATATCTAGTTCTGGTGTTTAATTGTGATCCAGAGAGAAGTGAGAGCCACAGAACTACATGTGATCACAGGAAGAACTTTTTTAGGCAAAAAAAATCCCTCCCAATATCTGTGCAGGAAGAACCCCAGTGGCACATTGGCTCAAGCATTGAACTGTTGACCTATATGTCTGCAATTTGATTCTAATAGCTGTTCACAGAAGGGTCAGTCTGTCAACTCCCTTGGAGTTTTGCCATCTTAGAAACCCTCAGAAGCGCTTCCTACTACAGAGTTGCTGTGGGTCAGAGTCAACTCTGTGGATTTTAAAAAAATTAAAATTTAGACTTAAAAGTATCTAGACAAAGTAAATGTACATTATATAAGGACAAGTTTAAATTTATTGAACTTTATTTCAGCAGTGTCTTGTAGCGTATGAGTAATTTTATGATCTTTGAGTAATGTGTTGATATTAAGTTGGGTTAACCAATGTTTGTTGTAATTTGAAGTTCATAAACCTTTTTTTTTAACTTGGCAATAACTCCATGTGACACTTTCCAACACGTGCATTCTCTCATACAGTTGCCCCTTCTACAGTACTGTATAGGGAAAAATCTCTTGCAAGGCACTGACCTCCCTCCTGCCGGCATTCAGGCAAAACCAGAGCTTCCAGAGAGCACTGGCACATGGAGACAATGGGGGAAGCTCCTCCAGCAAGTCACGTCCACCACCTTTTTGACACTAGGCCTTGACCCCCACCTTCTGCTCAAGGAACAGGAGGGGTAACAATCAGGAACAGGAGCACCACCACCTTTCTGCCTGGGGCACCTAAAGAGACACCCCGGAACTCTCCAGGGGCACCCACGAGAGCCCCATACAAGCTTCGGTAGGTGCACAGTGCAGCTGAAGGGACCGACCTTCTCCACCACGGTGCAGGTTCATCTCCAGAAGATGAAAAAGAGGTGGCTTCTTGGACCAAAAAGATCCCCCACACTGCCCAAGCCATGAATCAAGGAACAGGTGTGCCAGGTCGGATCCGATTCAGCTCCCCTGCCCTCCCAAACACCACCAGTGGATGGCAAGAAGAGGCAAGGGGCCAACGGACAGAGTGGGAAGAGTGGTCCCATTCGCCTTGCAGGTATGATCCTCGGGTGGCGCTGCTTAGGTCAGGCCCCGGAAACGAGGACGTCTTCCAAAGAGTGTTCATTTTTTTCTCCATTTTAAGGGGTGATTATAAGGGATATGCAACAAGAGTAATGTTTTAAGAATTCATTAATGGTACATTTATTTGATATAGTCAAAAGTTTTGCCCATCTGACTAGCATTTAATAATTTCAGCTCTTTTGGGGAGGGGGGGTGGAGAGCATTAATATGAATACATTAACATTAAATGGCATTAGCAAAGAATTGTGTTTGTTGCCATTAAAATAAACCCCAAATCTGATTACTAGTATGAAAGTCTAATTTGTTCTTTAGATAAACAGCAGCTCAAAACCACCAGCTGTCCAAGAGAGAAATATGGGGCTTCCTAATCCTTTAAAGAGTCATGGTGTTGGAAACTCAAAGGGGTGGCTCTATCTTGTCCTTTCTCCCACAGTGTGCCTGCTGGTTTCAACCTTGTGGTCAGAAGCCTAATGCTTAAATCACTAGGCCACCAGGGCATATTAGTCTCAAGGTTTCAAAAGTAGTCTTACCCAGTCATGATCTGGAGGTGATTTTCTTTATCCCTTACACAGATCCAAGGCTATGTGTCAGTGGACCCTATATCTGCCTTTGTGTACATTCTGGCTCATGGTTTCCTTCAGTCTAGGAAGACTGTCTCTGTCATGTCCTTGTCCTGTTTAACCCTCTCTTATCTGGTTGATTCTGATTCATAGTAACCCACTTTCATCAAGTCAGATTCTGATGCAAAATAATAAAAGGGTCTCTGGAGAATGTGTTTGAACATGTGACCCCTTTACTCCTAGAGTATCTCTGAGGAAGGAGCCTCTAAAATTTTGTCAGTGTTAGATCAATCAGTTAGAAAAATAAGCTCATGCTTACTTATCTATACAGAACAATTTCACAAAAAACCATATGAAATTGTTCACTATAGATTAGGAAGTAAGCTACAGTTAAGTCTATACATTCCTAGAGAATTTGATAACCTTCTGTAGTTGTAATAGATACTGATATAGCAATACTGGTGAGCGAGTGAGAGGCTTTGGTAGGCTAGTGGGTTATGCATTGGGCATAACCCAATGCAAGGTCAGCAGGTCAAACCCAGTAAGCTCTCTGTGGCAGAAAGATGAGGATTTCAGCTTCTGCAGAGATTTATAGCATCAGAAACCCAAAGGGGCGATAGGGTCACTCACTCAGAGTTGTAATCTACTCAATGGCAGTGGATTTGATTTTAATTGTGTTAAATAAGTAATTCTGGTGAATACCTCATCTACACATTTGTGAGCAAAACTATGTATGCCACTGATAGGACTATTTCCTACCCCCTCTTCCTGAGATCATGTCCAAAGGAGCACTATCACAGGTGAGTACAATCAAGTCTCCCAGTGGTCTTTCCTTGTACTTTTAAAGAAAATGCAGCTAAAGCAAAGCTTCTGACTGTAACTACCACTGAAGTCTTGCAAAAGACAGTGATCACCTGTTTACAGTGAACCATAAAGTACTCAAGGGACCACCTGCTTACAGTGAAGTATAAAGTACTTGAGGGACCACCTGTTTACAGTGAAGTATAAAGTACTCGAGAGACCACCTGCTTACAGTGAAGTTTAAAGTGCTTGAGGAAAGCTGGGAAGAACCTCCGTGAGAACTTCAAACTTACTATGGATGTCATTCTGGTAGGAAATAGTTCTTAATTTCTATGTGAAAGCAAATCCTTCTGACTAGGCAAACTGTTGCCCTAAACTAAACAATTCTTTTTCTCTGTTTAACCTTCTCTTCCTTTTACCCAGATTGTGATAATTAACCAGATTCACTCTCGTATTCTAAGAAAACATTATTGGCACTTTGAATTCAATGTTGTTTTGCGGTCTAATTGTGGAATTTTTAGGGGCAAGTGTAACTTAAGTTAATATTAAGATTATCTTTGGGAATATCCACTAACAAACTAACATCCACTAGGAAAACATACAATGTGTACCTTTCTTGATGTTTTGGCCTCATGAAAATGCACGTTTGTGCTACTTTTTGTGCACAGCTCATTGTTTCAGTGGCGAAGCAGATAAAATATTACTAAAACTCTTCTGTGGGGCATAGCTTCCTGATTCTGTCCATATTTACACTAGAAGCACCCAGGGCCATCCTGACTCCTCTCAGGATCCTTTAAAGAATGATTTTAGTGCTCAAAAACTGGGTTTACCGCAGGCACTTGCCCCATTAACAATTGCCATCAATTGGTAATGATGGCATCCTACTTCTGGGGACCACGTTTTTGTCAGAATAGAACTGTGCTTGCCAGGGTTTTCCATGACTGATTTTTCAAAGCTAGAGCACAGGCCTTTCTTGAGGATCTATCTCTGAGTATACTCAAAACTTCAGCTTTTGGTTAGCAGTAGAGCACATTAACTATTTGCAAACACAATGATTTTTAACAAGGTGTAAATTTCCTTCCATAATATATTAAAGAAGGAATTTTATGCTTTATACACATGAAAAACATATAATATTGTAATATATACTTCAGTGTTGTTGTCAAGTGCCGTAGTCAATGACGAATCATAGTGACCCTGTGTACAATAGAACACATTTGGGCCCTGGGCTATGCTCACAATTACTGTTATATTTGAGCCCATTTTTGCAGACATTGTGTCAGTCTATCTTGTTTCATTCATTCACTTAATTTTTATTGTGATTTTGGTGAAAGTTTACAGGGCAAGTGGTTTTCCAGTCAACATTTGCTTTGTGATATTGACATCAATTCCCACAATGTAACAACACTCTTCCCCCTTCTATCTGCCCATCTTTCCTGCCCTTCCCTGCCTCTGACCATGTATGTTTGATTGTTCTTAGGACTTTGCACCTCCCTGGTGTTGTTTACCTTATAGGCTTTGGTTGGCTAAAAGCTAAGCCAAATATAACATTTTATTTATTATTTATAAATCTTTTTATTGGGGGCTTTTACAGCTCTTATAACAATTCATATATCAATTGTATCCAGTGCATTTGTAAATATGTTGTCATCATCATTTTGAAAACATTTTCTTTCTACTTGAGCCTTGGTATCAGCTCCTTCCCCACCCCTCCACCCCCACTCTTCCACCTTCATGACTCCTTGATAAATTATAATTATCTTTATATCTCACACTGTTCACTGTCTCCCTTTACCCACATTTCTGTTGTTCATCCCCCTGGGGGGTAGGAGGACTGTTATATGTTGATCATTGAGATCGGTTCCCCATTTCTCTCCATTCTTTCCCAACCATTCCCCTACCTTCGTGGTATTGCTACTCCCATTACTGTTCCTGAGGGGTTTATCTGTGCTGGGTTCCTTGTGTGGAGAGCTCTTATGTGTACCAGTATACCTGTTCTGGTCTTGAAAGGTAGAACTGGGGTCGTGATAGTGGAGGTGGGAGGAAGTATTAAAGAACTGGAGGAATGTTGTGTGTACCTTCGATGCTATGCTGCACCCTGGCTGACTCATTCCTTCCTTGTGACCCTTCTGTAAGGAGTTACCAATTCTCTACAGATGGGCTTTGGGTCTCCACGCTGACCCCCAGCGTTCACATCAATATAATTGTTTGTTTTGGGTCGTCTGTTGCCTGATACCTGATCCTATCCACACCTCGTGATCACAGAGGCTGGTGTGCTTCTTCCATGTGGGCTTTGTTGCTTCCCTGCTAGATGGCTGCTTGTTTCACTTCAAGCCTTTAAGAGCCCAGATACTGTATCTTTTATTAACCAGACACCACTAGCTTTCTTCAGAACATTTGCTTTTGCACTCATTTTGTCTTCAGCGATTGTGTCCAGAAGGAAAGCATCATAGAATGCCAGGTTGTTAGAACAGTGTTCTTGCGTTGAGGGAGTATATGAGTAGAGACCCAATGTCTGTCTGCTACTTTAATACTTAATATTTAAATATATGTACAGATCGCTATATCTTTATCATTATATATTAATATATTTACATATGTAGATGCTTATATTTATACCTCTATAAATGCCTTTTGCCTCCTAGTTCTTTCCTCTATTTCTTTTACTTTCCTCGTGTCCCACTATCATGTTTGACCTTCATTCAGCTCTCAGTAATTCCTCAGGGCTACATTGTACTTGATTCTATGTCCCCCTCTCCCCATTGATTTTGGATCTGTTGTTGTTCCTTTGTCCCTGGGGTTGTTGGCTCATCCCTCCCTTTCCCCCAGCTCCTCTTCTCTCATGTTCCCCCTGTTGTTTTCTCTTTGGGATTGCTTATCTAGCCATGAGAAAAGCAAAAAGCAAAAAAAAAAAAAAATCCTATAAATAGTCCCAGGTCTGTCTGCTGACCCTTATGAATGGTTTCCAATCAGTTCTGGGGAAGTAGCAAGTTCTGCCCACCAATTCCAAAGTCTATTTTCAGAATTCCTCAGGGACTTCATTTGCTTTGCTTCCCTTGCTCTCCCTTTGTGTTTTGCCCCAGTTGGGGGTGGGTGGTGGTGGTGGTGTCAGGCCTGGCTCCATTCCCTCACTGTGTCTCCAGTGCTGCCCCACCCCAAGCACTGTGGGTCTATGGTGGGGCCAACCCCACCCATGGTCCTCTCTGACCATTGGCTCCTCTCAGGAGGAATGTTGTCCTGGAGACCCAGGGGCCAGGATGTTGTTTACTTTCTCTCTCTCTCTGTTCACAAATCTATCTTGTTGAAGGTCTTCCTTTTGTCAGCTGACCCCTACTATAGATGCCTATTATTTTAAGCCATTCAAAATAAATAATACTATTTTTTGAATACAACAATAGCATTTGGATAAGTTAGTGCCGATTCTAAGAGTTTCTCTAAAAGTTGCTCTCAAACATCAGGGAATAAGGCCACATAGTCCCAAAAGATAGCCACTGATTTCATAGGACTATCAAGGAATGGGACTGAGGCCAGTCTGAAATGCCATGCTATAAAGTGTAAACTATACATTAGATTTCAAAAAATTAGTATGACAAAAAGAATGTAAAATGTTTTATCCATATTTTTGTTGATTTTCTTAACAAAATGATAGTGTTTTTGAAATGATGAAAATTAATTTCCTCATTCCCTTTTTACCTTTTTAAATGTGTTTACTAGAATATTTAAAACTACCAATGTGTGGGCCTCCACTCAAATACTCCCTCAATGTAACAACACTTTGTTCTATTAAACTGGCATTTCATGATGCTCACCTTCCCGACACAATCGCTGAAGAAACCTGATGGAGCCAGGCTATCCAAAGATATAGCATCTGGGGTCTTAAAAGCTTGAAGGTGAACAAGTGGCCATCTAGCTCAGAAGCAACAAAGCCCACATGGTAGAAGTACACCAGCCTGTGTGATCACAAGGTATCATAGGGATCAGGTATCAGGCATCAAAAATTCATATTATTGAGAATGAGGGGGAGTGTGGAATGTGGACCCAAAGCCCATCTGTAAGCAATTGGACATTCCCTTATGGAAGGGTCTCGGGGAGGAGACGAGCCAGTCAAGGTGCAGTGTAGCAATGATGAAACATACAACTTTTCTCTAGTTCCTAAATGCCCCCCCCCCCCACCAACCCACTATCATGATCCCAATTCTGTCTTATAAATCTGGCTAGATCAGGTGATGTACACACTGGTACAGATAGGAACTGGAAACACAGGGAATCCAGGACAGATGACTCCTTCAGGACCAGTGGTGAGAGTGGTGATACCGGGAGGGTGGAGGGAGGGTAAGGTGGAAAGGGGGAACTGATTACAAGGATCTACATATAGCCTCCTCCCTGGGGGATGGACAACAGAAAAGTGGGTGAAGGGAGCTGTTGGACAGTGTAAGATATGACAAAATAATTATTTCTAAATTATCAAGGGGTCATGAGGGAGGGGGGACGGGGGAGAGAGAGGGGAAAATGAGGAGCTGGAGCCAAGGGCTTAAGTGGAGAGCAAATGTTTTGAGAATGAGGAGGGCAATGAATGTACAAATGCGCTTTACACAATTGATGTGTGTATAGATTGTGATAAGAGTTGTATGAGCCTGTAATAAAATGATTTAAAAAAGAGACTTAATAAATGTTCTCCATAGAGGGCATGGAGCGGGGAGGGGGACTACCAATATGGCTGGGAATTTACTTCCTTTTGGATAGTGCTGATCCAAGGCCTTGAAATGCCTTCCTTAACCTTAATTTCTCATTGTCTCTGTCTTTAAAATAATACTATTACTTTCTGGAATTGAGGCAGAATTCACTTATGAGTTCCTAAAACCACTCCGCTCAATGAGAAGGTGCCAGAAGAAGCCAGCTCCTAGCACAATCACTACGGGTTCGGTAGGCACAATTGTACAGCGATAATAAGTAAATATTATAGTAAAGTTATAGAGAGCATGAGAGATAAAAGAGATATATAGAAATAAATGGAGTCAGACACATATTATGGTAGCATGCACACCTCAGCCCCGCTTGGTGGTCCACGTGGAGGGAGGGAGTGAGAGAGAGCGAACTTTAATGCTCCCCAAGCTTTTATACTCTCTCGGGACATTGGGGACGTGCAAGCCCCCACGTTACAGGTGAAGACATATGTCACAGGAAAGGGTTGTGCTACAGGTATTACAGTGATGGGAGGAGGTGATCTAGGGACATATGCACTACAGAAGGAGGGATTGGGGGTGTACATGCGGCAAGATAGGCGGTTCCTAGATTTCTGGTAGCAGCTTAACTAGACTTTAGGTCTCTATAGGAACCTATCAGTTGGGTGTGAACTCCGCCCACAGGAATAAAACTGATGGCCTTAGGCTCCAACATCAGGGAGCAGGCCCACCCCTGTGGTGGGATGAGACAGCAGTCTGGCAACTGATTGCCTTCAGGGGGGGAATGCCTGAGCATTTGACCTCCCCCCACAAGAAGGGATGACTTTATTTATAAGGGCATGTTTTGATAGTCAGCACCAGAACTCTTGAGCTTTGTGAGAGATTGTCTGTAGCATGAGAACAACATAAATGGTCTCATTCCTCTGTTTGTTCTCATTTACCAATATATGTTTGAAAGCTAAAGTGCACATACATATGCAGAAGGGAAGTTTTGCCAGGGAAACTAAGGAGTTTTGCAGAGACTAGGCAATAAGGGCATTTGTTGCATTTGAAGGAGCCAGAAATTGTAATCTAAAGAGAAATATAGCTTTATATTTTTACATTAACTTCCTCATACAGAAACAAATTTTAGTATATTCAGTAGTGTTTGAGGAGAATAATATTTTTTTATTTCTATTTTGTAAACATTTTATTTGCAAGTGCTGCATTTAGTAAGCCTTCATTAGTCAGTGGTCAAGGGGTGGCTAGAGCCTAAAATTCGCTTGACATTGAGTGCTTAAAGAGGGGAGTTTTTATACTGTGAAATAAACAAGGCAAAGGGCAGGTGGCAGCATTTTATATGGAAAAGTAGTAACTAATAAAAATAAAACTGGTTTACAAGAAACATCAGCAGTTTCAAAAATAAATTGCAACAGATCAGCAGTTACAAAATAAGTTAAGTAGTTGCACAATGGCCACACTTGAGTCAGTACAAAATGGCTACTCTCAGGCTGATTAGCACAGTCTGGCTACATTGGAGTGAATTGGGGTGTGTTTCTACATTCCCCAAGGCTGTTTGTTACTTCTAAAATCTTTTAGCAAGCTTACTTTGTTAAAAAACAAACTGTTTCTACTTGGCTTACTGCCTTATAAGACTGTTTAACAATGAATAGTGTCACAGAATTAACTCATTATTTTGCAAACTTAAAAATGCAGTTATACACACATGGTTTAAACAAAAGCAGTAATATAATTATGAAAGAGGAGCCTAGCTATTTTTTTTTTGAGTAGAGAAGTTAGCCAGGTTCTAGTTATAAAGAGATTGATACTGAGACGATTAGCTTTTATGTTTCTCTGTTTAAACTGTATATTTTCTTTGACTTTTTGTAATCTATCAGTGATAATGCCAGATTTTTTGGGTATAAAAACAAGTTTCATATATATATATATATATATACATATACATATATATAATCATTTTATTTGGGGCTCTTACAGCTTATAACAATACATACATCAATTGTATCAAGCACATTTGTACATAGGTTGCCATTGCTATTTTCCAAACATTTACAGTCTATTTGTATCAGCTCCTTTTTTTACCCTCCCTCCCTCTCCTCCCACCCTCGTGACCCCTTGATAAATTATAAATTATTATTAATTTCATATATTACACTGGTCGCTGTCTTCCTTCCCCCATGGCTTCTTCCTCCCTCCTCTCTCCACTACTCCCTCTCCTGGTATGGCTACTCCCATTTCTGTTCCTGAGGGGTTTATCTGACTTGGATTCCGTGTGTTCTGAGCTCTTATCTCAACCTGTGTACATGCTCTGGCCTACCCCATGGTGAAAGGCAGAATCAGGGTCATGCTAGTGGGGAGGTGAGAAAGCCTCAAGGAGCCAGAGGAATGTTGTGAGTATTCATCAGTGCTGTACTTCACCTTGGTTGACTCATCCCTTCCCTGTGACCCTTCTATGAGGGGATATCCCATTGTTTACAGATGGGTTTTGGATCTCTGCTCCGAACCCCCTGGTTCTCAACAATATAGTTTTGTATTGTTTTTTAGTATTTCTTTTTCTTAAAATATTTCCTCTCCACCCCTGGAATTAGCTCCTCATTTTTCCTCCTCCTCCCCACTCCCCCATCCCTCATGAACATTCTCTTGATAATTAATACATTATTATTTTTTCATAGCTTGCACTGTCCAACCTCTCCCTTCACTCACTTTTCTGTTGTCCGTCCCCCAGGGACGAGGTTATATGTAGATCCTTGTAATCGGTTCCCCCCATTTCCACCTCACCGTCCCTCCACCCTCCTGGTATCTCCATTCTCACCACTGGTCCTGAAGGGATCATCTGTCCTGGATTCCCTATGTTTCCAGTTCCTATCTGTACCAGTTTACATCCTCTGGTCTAGCCAGATTTGTAAGATAGAATAGGGATCATGATAGTGGGAGGGGTGGGGGGTGGAGCATTGAGGAACTAGAGGAAAGTGGTAGTATGTTTCATTGTTGCTACACCCTGACTGCCTTGTCTCCTCCCTGCGACCCTTCCGTAAGGGGATGTCCAGTTGCCTATAGATGGGCTTTGGGTCTCCACTCTCTACTCCCCCTTATTCACAATGGTATGATTTTTTGTTCTGATGATGCCTGATACCTGATCCCTTCAACACCTCGTGTTGCTTCTGAGCTAGATGGCCGCTTGTTTACCTTCAAGCTTTTAAGACTCCAGATGCTATATCTTTTGATAGTCAGGCTCCATCAGCTTTCTTCACCACATTTGCTCACGCACCTACTTTGTCTTCAGTGATTGTGGCAGGAAGGTGAGCATCATGAAATGCCAGTTTAATAGAACAAAGTGTTCTTGCATTGAGGGGGTGCTTGAGTGGAGGTCCGATGTCCATCTGCTACCTTACTACTAAACCTATACATATACACACATGATCTATTTCCACATCCTTATATATAAATATATTTTCATAGGTACATGCCTTTATTTAGACCTCTATAAATGCCCTTTGCATCCTAGCTCTTTCCTGTATTTCTTTTACTTTCCTCTTGTCCCACTATCATGTTCAGCCGTCATTTGGGTTTCAGTAATTCCTCTCGGTTACATTGCCCTTGGTCACACCCTTACCGAGCCTCCTACACGTTCCTCACCACTGATTTGGATCACTTGTTGTTCCCTTGTCCCTGGGTTTTATAACTCCACTTCCTTTCCGCCCCCCTCTCCCCCTCTCCCATGTTCCCCCGGAACTGAACAAGTTTCTTTAAGGGCTGCACATAAGCTATTTTGGGGCAAAAAGAGTATATTTAGAACCCAGCTATTTTGAATTTAGTTGTTGACTTGGTAATTTTACCATGAGATATAGGTTGTTTATATTTGCATCTATGGTTTTAGAGAGTAGGTTCATATCAGCATTACTGTTGACTATGGCCGCAGTTTCGTAGGCTGCAGACTGCACTGGATACACTTAGCCTCAGAAGGAAAGGGGGCTCTGAGAGGAATGGAGGTCTTTTATGAGGTTGAGACTGTCCTGTCTTTTGTACACGTAGATTTGGGGTAATAGGTGCACTAAGACACAGGTGTTTTGAATTTCAGTTTTAAATACATTCATGCTGGAACACATTATTGAAGGCAAACCAAGTTTTGAGGGGGTGGGGAATGGGGACAATATAAAATACATTGTTACTTACAGCTCCTTTTATTGGGGGCTCTCACGGCTCTTATAACAATCCATACATCAATTGTATCAAGCATATTTATACATATGTTGCCATCATTATTTTCTAAACATTTACTTTCTATTTGAGCCTTTGGTATCAGCTCCTCTTTTTTCCCTCCTCCCCCCTCTCCACTATCCTTGTGACCCCTTGATAAATTATAAATTATTCTTTTCATATCTTACAGGGGTCACTGTCTCCCTTCCCCCATTTCTACATGGTAAGGGGGCTTGGCTTGCGAACCCAACCAGCTTTTTTGCAGGCTAGCTTTGGATAGAAAATGTGAAGAATGGCGTGCAGCCTGACTGGGGGCCCAGGAGACTTCAACTATTTTATATTTTGAGGTATAGGACATGAGGGAAAGGCAATAGGAGCATTTAAAGTGGCTAGTGTCGGTGAGTGTGAGGATCCATAGTGGAAGAAGGATGGCATGGAGGGGCAGGTGTTCATGGCTAGGATCAACAGTTCAAGTGGTCTCGAGTTTAGGTGACTGAGGCTGGTGGGCCCGCAACTTTGACAGCAGTAAGGGTGGTTAAAACTACTTACCACAGTTAGCAACTGGAAACACAGGGAATCCAGGACAGATGACTCCTTCAGGACCAATGGTGAGAGTGGCGATGCCTGGAGGGTGGAGGGAATGTGAGGTAGAAAGGGAGAACCAATTACAAGAATCTATGTATAGTCTTCTCCCTGGGGGATGGACAGCAGAGAAGAGGGTGGGGGGAGATGTCGGACAATGTAACTTATGACAAAAAAAATAATTTATGAATTATGAAGGGTTCATGAGGGAGGGGGGATGGGGACGGGAGGGAGAAAATGAGCAACTGATATTAAGGGCTAAAGTAGAAGGCAAATGTTTTGAGAATGATGAGGGCAACAAATGTACATATGTGCTTGACACAATGGATGGATGAATGGATGGTGATAAGAATTTTATGAGCCCCCAATAAAATAATTTTAAAAAAACCTACTTACCAAGGGCTTGTCCAGGTGTGTTGCAGCAGCTCTTTCCCTAATTTATTTTTATGAAGACAAGTCACCAGGATGAAAAGAACGGCAGTTAATGGTTAAGAATAAAGGTCACAGTTTTCAACCTGTTGAGACCTTGGACAGAACTTTTTGCAGGGCTGCCAGCTGTTGGGACCAGAGGATGTTACTCAAACATTAATTTAAAAGGAGACCATCCATATGCTAAAGGGTAGGCGTGCTTTAAGTAATATTTTAGACCAGGTAGCCTTGGTTTTTTAACTCAACTAATTTTGTCTTCTTATGAGCTCTAGGCTTTGAGATGGTGAACGGTATGGAATTGAACTGTGGCAAAGGCTCTTAAACATTCTTTTTATAACAAACTCGGTGAGCCCACTGCTTCATGCAAACCCAGTACTATTTGGGGCAAAACAGGACTGGCTGGTTTCAACCGACACAGTGCTCAAGAGAAGTTCTGGGATCGGTGGATAGGGTCTACTTGTTTCTATTTTGATCAGGCAGGTGGTGTGGCCACTTAATTTTCATTTCACACAGGCATTGGTGCCTTTTATTCCTGATCTTTCTGCTTGTTATTTCCCACTGCAGGAGGATGGAACCAAACCACTGCAGGTAGTAGATGCAGTTTGTCGGTCTGGCTACTTCCTGCTGGCACATTGGCATGAAGTGGGGTTTTGGGTCCATATCCTTCCTGCTCTCTTGGGAAGGTTTGTCATCCACTTAGGGGTCGATGGTGAAAGGGGCTGAGATGATTTAGATTTGGTTATTCTGAGGATGGCAATCTTGGCTTGGTATTATTTGTAATCTGATGGTTTCTGGTAGAGACCAAGTAGATGAACAGTTTAGATAAGACAGACAAGAGCTATGGGATGGCAATGCCTATAGAAATGTGGGTTAGTTTTACACTGGAAGATTTCAAAGGAATCTCAGGAGGCATTTTTTTTTTTTTAACACAGGCTTGACAGGCATAGCTTGTACGCTTACTTTAAACACAAAAAGTGTGTGATAGCATTTAAAATTAAAGATTGTTGTGATTTGAGGTAAGGTTTTTTGTTTTTTGTTTTGCAAAGCACTTATTTGTCTTGGATGTGGATGTAACACTCTTTTAAAGCTGTTGCATGGTCTACATGTGTCTTTATTTTGCTCTATTTGATTTCGGTTTGAAGGGGCCAGTTCTGATGGTTTACCCATGAATGGTGCATCTACACACTTTGTCCTGAAATCTTTAACAGCAATAGGGGTAGATAAAATTACTGAGAAAGGACCCTTTAGGGCTAGCTGGAGTTGGGGTTTTAGGGGGTTATTTTTTTAAGTTTTGTAAGAACTAGGTCTTCAGAAAGGTACGAATTTTTCCTTGGGTCTGGGTAAATCTATATTCATGGAATGTCTTTTGGCTTTGGATTACTTGTATGGATTATTGTTGTATTAAGGATGCTTTGGTATTTATAACCAGCTCTGAGTAAAGATGCCTATATAGAACTTTATAGGGGCTTAAACATGTACGGTGTCAGGGGGGCAATTCTGAGATGTAATAGAGCTACTGGCAGTACAGTTTTTTTTCTTCTGTTCATTTCAGTTGTTGTTTATTTCCCCCTACTTGCTCTAAGGATTGTGGTTTTCAAGCCCAGTAGAGATAAATTCATTTTAAGTGCCAAGCTACTGCTTGGAGTCTGAGGAAGGAGGTTAGGAGAAATGAGACAGCACCAGCTAGAACAAATCTGCTCGCGTATCTGCCATCCATGTATGTACATTTGGGGTTCCAAACCAGTAACAGCAGCCCTTTGCTGCTGGGCCATCTGCCTGGGCTACTTTCATCTTCAGTGAGCAGTTGCAGGTTTTGCCAGTGGGCCACTCTTCTCTTGGGTGTGCCTCATGGGACAGTGTCATTTGTGGCTGTGGCCTCTGTGGAGGCTTGTTTTTATTAGGGCATTTCTTTGCCCAGTGATTTAGATGCCAATACACATGACACTGTATACCTTTTGCAAGTGTCTTTAGAACCTGGGAGGCAGGCAAGGGGTACTGATTATCTATGGCAGCCAGTTCCAGTGCATGCCTAGCATTTCTCCTGGTTTTCCTTCTCCTGAGCCTGAGCTTTTTGCTCCTTGTTTTCTTATAAAAGTTAGCATTGGCACAATTTCTTTTTGGTCTACAGTAGCTTCTTCAGGCTCTTGGACTAAATTTTGGAGCTTTTCATGAATGTCTGGTGTAACCTGCATGAAAAATTTGTCTTTTAGTATGAAATGCCCTTTATATGAGTTTAAATTTATGTGGTGTGTTTATTGAGGGCTTTTCTCAGTGATTATAAGAAGCTTACAGGACTTTCACTAGGATTGTGGTTAATGGTTGTTACTTTAGGATAATAGATGGCCTTTTCCTGGCTTGACTTTAGTCCAGTTTGGGCACATACTAGAAAAATGTTTCTACACCCACTTGTCAGTGGAATTATTATAATTTCAGGTGGGATCAGTTGCAGGCACAGCTATTTCTGGATACTGATAATTTCCTAGAATTATTATTACATTTTTAGGCTAAATTATAGGCCAGGATAGGGTGCTGAAAGGTATCTATGTATTGTTTTAGATTATTCGAATAGCTGCCTAGGTTGCTTTAAAGCTGCTTGAGTTTAATTAGAGTGAAAGACTTATGAATCAGTTGAGAACTAATTATTTTTAGCTACTTTTACTAAATTTAGAACTTTGAAGGGGCACCCTCCCCTCCCCTCAGGTTTAGTAAGTCTAATATTAGAGGGCAGTTCAGTTGGGCTAAAGGCTGAGGAGCTTTTAGCCCCCCACGCTGGAGTTTTTGTAGGGTCTATGGTGCATTTGGAGCAAAGGTGTTTATTGTCTTTTAAGAGGAAAAATGCTTGTACATAAGGGACTTTAACCTGCTTTTCCATCCCCTTGGAGAAAAGCTTCAACTGTATTGGAGTAGGGAGGAAGGGTGGTCCATGCTTTGGTCAAGATTTCTTATTCCTTAGATTGTACTGG
Organism: Echinops telfairi; assembly: GCF_000313985.2. Taxonomy (NCBI): domain Eukaryota; kingdom Metazoa; phylum Chordata; class Mammalia; order Afrosoricida; family Tenrecidae; genus Echinops; species Echinops telfairi. The sequence goes on from NW_022107407.1 coordinate 3,721,251, forward strand.
GGCCAAAGGGAGTTGCAAAAGAACACGTGTTTCTGTTTTTTAGTGTTTGTGGGTTGAATTTAGATTAGTTAGACATTATACAGGGTTTTGTTTTTGTTTTTCCTACACTACTCAGTCTCCATATGGGAGAAGATTCTTGGAATCTTCAAAAGTATAATTCAGGCTTTGGGTGCACATGCTAAACAGATTTTTAGCCATGGAGGGGGAGATTCCACAAGGACAAGCAATTGGTTAATATATGGGAACTGGTTGGGATGGCCTGGGTCTTCAGTGGCCACAGCCCTGACCCAAGCAACAACTGAGGAGGGGTTGAAGATTCCTTCTGGTGGCCACCCAATTTTCAAAATGGTCCACTCAAATTCACAGAGAGCGCATAGTCATCCAGAGGAAACTTGATCACATAATCAGTAGTAAAAGCCTTAGAGAAATTTTTAAATGGTATTTTATTGGGAGCTTGAACAATTCTTATCACAATCCATACATACATCCATTGTGTCAAGTACATTTGAAGCACATTTGTACATTTGTTGCCATCATCATTCTCGAAACATTTGCTTTCTACTTGAGCCCTTAATATCAGCTCCTCATTATTCTGCCTCCCTCCCCACTCTCCCCTCCCTCATGAACCCTTGATAATTTAGAAATTATTATTATTTTGTCATATCTTACACTGTCCAAGATCTCCCTTTCCCCACTTTCCTGTTGTCTATCCCCTAGGAAGAAGGTTATATGTAGATCCTTGTAATAGGTTCCCCCTTTCTAACCCACCTTCCCTCCACCTTCCCGGTATCACCACTCTCACCACTGGTCCTGAAAAGGTCATCTGTCCTGGATTCCCTGTGTTTCTAGTTCCTATCTGTACCAATATGCATCCTCTGGTATAGTCAGAATTGTGTAGAATTGGGATCATGATAGTGGGGGGAGGAAGCATTTAAGAACTAGAGGAAAGTTGTAAGTTTCATTGTTGCTACCCTGCACCCTGAATGGCTCGTCTCCTCCCCGCGACCCTTCAGTAAGGAGGGTTCCAGTTGCCTATAGATGGGCTTTGAGTCTCCACTCTGCACTCACCTTCATTTACAATGATATGATTTTTTGTTCTTTGATGTCTGAAACCTGATCCCTTTAACACCTCGTAGTCACACAGGCTGGTGTGCTTCTTCCATGTGGGCTTTGTTGCATCTGAGCTAGATGGCCGCTTGTTTATCTTCAAGCCTTGAAGACCCCTGACACTATATCTTTTGGTAGCTGGGCACCATCAGCTTTCTTCACCACATTTGCTTATGCACACATTTGTCTTCAGTGATCATATCGGGAAGGTGGGGCTCCCACTGATATGATTTTTTGTTCTTTGATGTCTGATACCTGGTCCCTTCTACACTTTGTGGTCCCACAGGCTGGTGTGCTTCTTCCATGTGGATTTTGTTGCTTCTGAGCTAGATTGACACTTGTTTATCTGCAAGCCTTTAAGACCCCAGACACTATATCTTTACATAGCTGGGCACCATCAATTTTCTTCACCACATTTGCTTATGCACACATTTGTCTTCAGCGATCGTGTCGGGAAGGTATGCATCATGAAATGCCAATTTAATAGAAAAGTGTGTTCTTGCATTGAGTAAGTACTTGTCCATCTGCTGCCTTAATACTAAACCTATAAATATATACACGTAGATCTATTTCCCCACCATCCTACATAAATATATTTACATGTGTACATGCCTGTATTTAGACCTCTATAAATACCCTTTGTCTCCTAGTTCATTACCCTATTTCCTTTTACTTTCCTCTTGTCCCACTATCATGCTCAGCCTTCATTTGGGTTTCAATAATTTCTCTTAGTTATATTGCCCTTCCTGAATCCCTACCAGTCCTCTCACACCCTCCTTGCCACTAATTTTGCATCACTTGTTGCTACCTTGTCCCTGGGTTGGACAACACCTCCTCCTTACCCCCGCCTCCCCATCTCCCATGTCCCCCTGGAACCATCAGTCCCATTGTTTTCTCCTCCAGACAGTTCATGCAGCCTATATTATCTAGATAAATCTGCAGAGAAAGAAACAAAGAAAACCAATGACCAAGAAAAGAATAAATTAATTTTTTTAAAAAGAAAAAAATTTTTAAAGAAAGAAAAACCTGTAAATCGGTCAAGGTCTGATTTTTTGACCTCTAGGCATGTACTCCAGTCAGGTCCGATGGGGTGCCATGCTCTGGCCCCAAAATCTATCCTTTGCAGTCCCTCGGGAGCTCTCTGCTCCCTGTGTTGCTCTGCCGCAAGCCCCCAGTGTTTTGTCTTGGTGTGGTGGGGGCAGACCGGGCCAATCCCAACACCGAGTCTCCAGTGTTGTCCCCCATAATGCCATAGGTCAGCAAGGGATGTCATGTCTCATAGTGGGATCAACCATATGGTCCACTCTGTGCATTGGCTGTTCTGAGTGGGGATATCGTCCTCCAGGCCTGGTGGGCCAGGATGTGCTCCACTCTCTCTTCCTCCCCGTTCATTTGTTCCCATGCACTCTGATCAGATATGTCCCTCTCCCCTAGCTGCAGCTTCGTGCTGTCCTCTAAAGTAAATACTTCTTGGGGGTGGGGCAGTTGTCCACATAGTTGGTATGGGGGCCCAGCCCTCAAGCCCCTCCACTGGCTCCCCTCTCCATGCCAGCATGCTGCATTCACATCTTGGAACACTGCTCTAAGTCTGGTCCCTCCTTTCCAGTGGAGACACAAACAATACCCTCCCCTCAGGTGGGTCAGTGCCCTATTACTCCGCCACAAATCTCTCTCTCTCTCTCTCTCTCTCCTTTTTCCCCTTTCCTCCCCACCCCTCCTTTTTAGTTGGCTACCATATGTACCCCTGTATTTGGTCTGGCCCCTGCCATTCTACCTGGACCTCACTCCTGGAGTGTTTGTATACAGTAGCTTTTTCCCTGTGCCCCTTTTGCAGTTTTCTTTTCTTTCTTTCTTCCTTCCTTCCTTCCTTCCTTCCTTTCTTAAAATAAACTTACCTCAGCAGACTCATGTTGTACTTGTCCTTTTGTGCTAGGTTTGCTTCACTTAGCATAATATCCTCCAGTTCTTCTCATGTGGCGATAAGCTTCATGCATTCGTCACTGCTTTTTAGTGATGCATAGTACTCCATTGTATGTAGGTACCACAGTTTTTTAATCCATTCCTCTGTTGATGGAAATTTGGGCTGTTTCCAACTCCTTGTGTTTGTGAACTGTGTCGCAATGAACATTGGAGCACAGATGTCTGGCCGTGGTTTGTTTCTTGCCTCTTCTGGATATATGCCAAGTAGGGGGATTGCTGGGTCGTAGGGTAGCTCAATTTTCATCTGTTTTACAAATTGCCAAATGAATTTCTGTAGTATTTGTACAGGTCCACTATCAGTGGATGAGAGTTCCTATATCACCACAGCCCCTCCAATATTTGTTGCTTTCTGATTTTTTGAATTGGGCTATCTTTGAGGGTAATAGGTGGTATCTCATAGTTGTTTTAATTTGCATTTCTCTTATGGCTAATGATTGAGAACCTTTTCTCATATGCTTATTGGCCATTTGGATTTCAGACTCTGAAATTTCTGTTCAGGTCCTTTGCCCCCCTCCTCCGTAGGCAGTTAGTTTTTCTCTTATTGTAAGCTTGCAAAGTATTGTAGATTTTAGTAATAAGGTCTTTATCTGATGTGTCATTGCTAAAGATGTTTTCCCAATTGGTGGGCTCTTTTATTAATCTCTTGATGAATTCTTTCGATGTACACAGGTGATTTATCTTCAGTACATCCCACTTGTCTATTTGTGACTCCTTTGTATTTGTATTCTTCCCTATTTCTGATAACCTATGTATTCCCTGTGTCAAGGTTCTCAGGTTTGTCCCAATTCCCTCATTAATGGCCCTAATTGTTTGGGGTTTTATCTCAAGGTCTGTGATCCACCTTGAGTTTAATCTTGTGCATGGAGTGAGATAGGAGCCTTGTTTCATTTTCCTGCAAGTAGATATCCATTTTTTTCCAGCACCACTTGTTGAAGAGGGCATCTGCTTCCCATTGGATATTTTTGGGGTCCTTATCAAAGATAAGCTGTCTGTATGCTGATGACTTTATTTCTGGGTTTTCAGTTCTTTTCCATTTGTCTGAGTATCTGTCATTATACCAATACCGTGCTGTCTTGACAACTGTGGCTGTATAATATTTGCTAAAAGTCAGGTAAAGCAGGCCCTCCCACTGTGTCCTTCTTCTTGAGGAGTTCTGTGCTAATTCTGGGCTTCCTCCCCCTCCATATGAAGTTGGTAATCAGTTTTTCCAATTCTTTGAAGAAGGATGGTGGTATTCGTATTGGGATAACATTGAACTTATATAGTGCCTTGGGCAGAACTGACATCTTTACTATATTGAGTATACCAAGCCATGAGCATGGGATGTTCTTCCATTTGTTAAGGTCAAGACATTTTTAATGAGGCAATTAAGGGGAGTTTGGGACCCAGAAGAGGTGGTACCCATTATTGGAGAAAGAGAAAGAAACAGATAAAAATTGAGTTCGTTGAATGGAACATTAAATAAGGAGTTTTTCAGTAGACTTCACAGGAAGGAGAGGAATGAATGAGCTGACCAAAACGGGGAACTTGGATACTGTTTCAAATCTCTTAACAAGAAACACAGGAAAGATTTGAATCTGGCCT
>NW_022107407.1:3726021-3740854 GCF_000313985.2 Echinops telfairi
CAATTAGAGGAAACTCTGGGCCGTCAGAAAGCTACCAGCTTTCACGTTTTAAGTTGAGCATTTTGCAAAAGTATTCCTTTGAGACAAAAAAGGGGAACTAACAAGGAGAGTTCTCAGAGAAGGTCTCCAGAGAATCAAATCTAGATGGGTAATATTGAAGATTACAGAAGAGAATAAAGAGGAACCTACTAAACCTTTGAAGTGACAGTGACATAGACCGGGAGGCATTGGACCATTAAGAGGAAGACAGCAGTGAGTACATAACAGAAAACAAACAAGAGTTTGGGGGACAGAGATCAATAATCAGGGGCCATAACAATGAGGCCAATTGTTAAGCAACCAATGATTCATATAAAATGTTCTGTAAGAGGAGGCAGCTAGCCAGGAATCCTAACGTGGGGAAATCCCTCCCAAAACAGCACTTGACAGACAAGGGGAGCCTCAAGGAGACTAAACAGGTGGCTGCCTCTCCGTGACCCTCACAGGCATTTCAGGTGCATATTGGCTCAGGTGTAACCATATAAACCCCGGTTCAAGTCCACTTTCTGAAGAAAGGGTGGTGAGGTGCCAACCAGACACCATGACAGAAGTTGTGGAGCCTCACATGCTGTTCAGAGAGGACTGTGTCCAGTTACATACACACCACACTCACCAGTCACTCAGAGTTTAAACAGTTTTCTCCCATGGAGGCTGCCAGGACAAGATTCAGGTGACATCTCACCTCTATGAATCATTGTCATGGGGGTTTCTCATCAGCAATTACTCCTTCTCTAGACCTGAGGGCCCACTGTACTTACCAGTTAGCCTTATGGAAGGCAAGGTGACAGCTGGTCTGAGGTGAGAGGACCTAACCTGGGGCCCTGGAACATCTTCAGGGGACACCTTCCCTAGAAAGTCAGTGGGGCTCGGAAGAGGTGACCCATCTTCGTGTGGGGAAATCTGGCTGGTACCTACAAATGTGATGCCTGGATAAGTTAACCCTCATACAACTGGAATCAAAGTTAGCCTTTATTAATAGGCCGTGAAGAGGTGGCAAGAGCCTAATCATCTCTTGACATTGAGTGCTTAACAAGGGGGAGTTTTTATACTGTGGAATAAACAAGATAGAAGGGCAGTGGTGTCATGCTATATAAAAAACAGGAATTAATAAAAATAAAACATTGGCTTACCAGCACCATCAGCAATTTCAAAAATGAATGCAATGGATCAGCAGTTACAAAAGGAATTGCAGCACGGTAGCTACAGAGTGTCCACACTTGGGCCAATCCAAAATAGCGACACTCAGGCTAATCAATGCAGTCTGGTTACATTGGGGTTCATTTTATTATAGATGATACAATGTACAGTGATGATAGAAATGGAAAGCCACCTAGCTGCCTATTTGTGGTGCATATTATTATCTCAGAGCTCTGGGAGTGCTGTCCTGTTACCTTGTTACAGAAGATTTCTGCTAAGAGCAGGGGCTTTAAAAATATTTTTGAGTATTGGGGGATTGGTATATTTATACAGATCGCATAGTTTATGAAACTAATATCTCAGAGAGAAGAGTGCATTCCATATTTAAGATATTTGGCACTGTAGAAATAATGTTAAATTCTTAATTGTCCTGTTAGAGTCTGTTTTTGGGATTCTAAATTAGGTTATTTATCTGAGAAATAAATTTTTGATTGACTTTTTTCTTTCACTTATTCAATAAACATTTACTGTTTGTAAGCTCTGTGAGAGGCTTCTTGATAAAGCAGAATTTCTTAGTCATGGCATTATTGAACTTTGGGACTGGTTAGTTCTTTATTATGGGTGCTGGTCTGTCCATTCTAGAATATCAAACAGCATCCCTGGCCTGTATCCATTAGACACCAGTATTACTTCCCTCCTTCTTGTGGTAACCAAAAGTGTTTCCAGATATTGCCAAATGTCTCCTGGTGAGAAAAACACCTCTGGTTAGAAGCATTGATAATAAACATAGAAACGGATGGTTGTTGGAGCGGAGATGGAAAAGTCAATAAGTGATGTCTGCTGGAATGGTGGGAGTGGCAGTTGTGATGAGAAACATGAATGGAGTTTAAAGGCACTAAAGAGAATAATGGAGAAATCTCTGTGATTTGTGGAAGTCTGCATGGTGCAAATGGTTTGTACTCCAGGACTAATATAAAAGAAGCCAAATCCACACATCTGAATGAATAGATAAAACTTATAAAAGCCAAACTCACTGTCATCGAACTGATGCTGACTCAGAGTGACTCTATAGGATGAGGTAAAACTGATCCTGTGCATTTCCAAGACTGTACCTCTTTAATGGAGGAGAAAGCCCCATCTTTCTCCCACAGAGTTGCTGGTAGTTTGGAATTGCTGGCTTTGCAGCTGGCCCTGCAGCTCCATGTGTAACCAGTACCCCACAAGGTTCCTAGCATATCATCATAACTAGAGAAAGATTTAAGTGGTTCAAGATTTCAATTTGTGTGGATCCATAATAAATGGAAGTAGCAGTCAAGAAATCAAACATTGGGCAAATCTGCTGCACAAGGTCTATGTAAAGTATCGAAAACTGAGGATGTCATTTTGAGGACTAAGGTGAGCCTGACTCAAGGCATGGTATACTAAATAGGCTCAAATGCATGGAAAAGGTGCATGCTGAGTAAGGTAGAGCACAGAAGAATTGATGTACTTGAATAAGATTGTGGGCAAAGAATGTTGAAAGTATTGGGGACTGTTGGCAGAACAAACAAACCTATCTTGGAAGGATTAGATCCACAATGCTCTTCAGAAGCAAGGATGGTGAGTTGGTTTTTTTTGTTGTTGTATCATTCAGTGACTGCAACAATGGGGTCAAACATAAAAATTACCAGGATGGCACAGGACTTAGACGTGTTTAGTTTTATTATATACAATGAGTTAGTGCTGACTACACTGCAACTAATAACAATAACTAGTCAAAGGGTTGGCTCTTCAGACCTGCAGTACTACAGAAGGAAGCCCTGAAGATCTGCTCTGGAAAGCAACAGCTTAGTAGTTGACAGTAAGCAGAGAGAGCGAGAGAAAAAAAAAAAGATTTTTAAAGGGAGGTTTATTCACCTGCTGAAGAAAGGCAACCCTATATATCTGTTAAAGATGATCAAGCATTTCACCAAGGTTAAACATAGAGGAGAAAAAAATAGCAAAAATTACTTTACCTTGTGTTAGACAGGCTTCTCTAGAGAGATAAAACCAGATTGCTGATAAGTTTATATATTTATTTATGAAGATAATTAGATATATAACACAAGAAATGAACTGTTAAATTATATAGTGATAGATAGATACTATACAGTGAACCCTCGCCACTTCGCGCTTCGACTTCCGCGGCTTCACTCTGTCGCGGTTTTTGCGTAACAGTGCATGCTCTGTCATTACTGCCACTGATTGGCTCATACTGTACACGCTTGATGCCATAAATAATATAATAAATAATAAATGATAATTGTAACGTCCAAAATGTTTTACTTTATTTTCCCTTTTTCGTTTAATAAATTGGGTAATACAAGTGTAATGGTGACTAAAGGGTGTTTTTTCATGTCCTTTATGCTCTAACTACGAAAATATTTGATTTACAAATAAGGAATCCTACTTCGCGGAATTTCATTTATCACGGTAGGGTCTAGAACCGATTAACCGCGATAAACGAGGGTTCACTGTATTATATACTGAAGGGTTAGGCTCCCCGAGCCATTTATCTCTCCGCCCTTCAGTTAATCCCACTTGTGTTTATCAGCCAGGCTGGCACAATAACTATCTCAACCTTTTAATAGCCAGTTAATAGTTTAATGGAGAAGGAGTAAAGAGGGGGAGGGACAAGAATGGAAGAGGGAGAAGCCTGTTAAAATAAGAAGAAAAGAAATGACAGGCAATTGAGTCAAATAGGTAGGGAAAGGGAAAGTGGTGAAGTGAGGAGACTCTTCAAACAATCTGTTGAGTGCCTGCTAAAAGTTGCAGGAGGGGTAAAATGAAGAAGGTATCTTAGGAAATAAGCACCTTGTCTTTCCAGTCCAGTGTGTGTGATGTTATACTATGAAGGGGAAGATGAGACAGGGATGAGAATTCAGAGAAAATTTAAACATGTTTTTGGGCCATGAGGAGTCAGTCAGCCAGTTGCAAAACCCATTTTAAATGTTTAAAATCCCTACAAACAATAAAGTGATTTTAATTTTAAAAAGCTGAGAATTTCACACTGCTTCACTTTCCCCCCCCCCAATAAGGTTTTTGCAAGAAACTCTTCCCCGATACAGAAAATTTTAAACAAACATAGCAGACCTGAACCATCCCTACAACTGTTGTTAAGTTTGAGCCCATTGTTGCTGCCACTGTATCAAATCCATCAACCCTTCCTCCGTGTAGCTAGCCCTCTACGTTACCAAGCATTATGCTCTTTTCTAGGGACTGGTCTCCTAGATTACACCATCAACATTTTACTATCCTTGTTTTATTGAATATGTATCCAGGAATCCATTAATGCATACTGCTATTTTTTGAAGGGTTTCAGAGAAAGTTTCAGAGATTAGTACTACAAACCATCCATCCCTAGTCTGTCAGCATGGTGACTTCTAACTGGGAGCCTTTTTTGAGGGAATGCTGTTAATATGCTTCTTGATGCAGAGAACTCAGTCACCAAGGGCAAGGTCCAGGCAGTGTTATTTATCTCAAGCTGAGAGCCTTCAATGAGGAAAACCTGCTAATAGGCCTTCTGACTTCAGATGATTCAATGGTCACTAAATACAAGAAATAGCAGGCACTGGCCATCACTCAAGGAAAGAGTGATGCCCAGTGGTCTTCTGTTGCTTATAAATTTGTTAGCATTAAGTCTCTTCTAAACTATGTGGCTGGCCTTGCTATGTTTTGGATGTTTCTCCCTCATACCCTGGGTGGTGTCTGTTTTCCCTGGGGTCACGACTTTATCTGTCTTTTTCAGGCTCACAGTCTAGCATTGTTTATTTTTCGCGTTGTGCTTCCACGATATACAGAACATCATAAAGCCACTTTACCATTGCTTCTATAAGCAACACATTAGCTGCTTCCTCTAGAGCGTTCCAGTGGGTATTTAAGGAGAGAGAGGGGAAGTTTCCCTCTCAGGATAAACAAATCTCATGGCAAATTGTTTCCCGTACATCAGACTGTCTGGTCCTCTAGGTTAACTTTCTTTGTGACTAAATCTAGTCACTAGATCTAGTGACTAGATCTACCATTCATAACTGTTCCATGGTGAACTGTGGGTGTTGGTGGAGAAGAATATTGAAGTACCATGAAACAAAGTACCAAAAGAACAAATACCATAGATACTCGAGTATAAGCTGAGTTTTTCAGCACATTTTTATTGTGGTGGTTGTGGTAAAATTAGGTGCCTCTGCAGATATTTGGGTTGGCTTATACTCAAGTATATATAGTAAGTAGGTTTTGGAGGAAGTACAGCCTGAATGCTCCTTAGAAACCACAAGACTTGTCTCCCATATTGTGGACGTGTGTCAGGAGATAACAATTGTGAGGAAGGAGCAGGAGCGGGTTGTGTTCGTCTATTGCACATATTGTCCCTGTGAGTTGGAGCCAGCTCACAGGCTAACATCGACATGTGCACACTGTAATCTTCCACAAACCCAGTGCTCAGAATTTCAGATACAATCCAACCTATAGCCAACTTTCTCAGTCATGCAATAGTTTTGGGGAAGGTAATATGGAAAGGTTTACTGAAAAAAGCTAGGTAAAAGCTTAGAGTTTTTGAAGGTAGAACAGAGCTTATTTGCATATTTCTCTTCTACATTCTACATCTACCATGGGCTAGGCATGAGATAGGAATTCTAATTTTTTGTTAAGTGTTTTTTGCCACCGCAGATACAATATTCTTTCTTGACCAGTTGGAGTTAAGCTTAGACCATGAATCAGGTGGTATAGTAGCTTACCCACTGGCTGCTAACCCAAAGGTCAGCTGTTTGAAGCTACCAGCCACTCCATGGGAGAAAGATGAGGCTTTCTACTTCCTTACAGAGCTACAGCCGTAGAAACCAACAGGGGCATTTCTCAGACTCTGTCCAATAGGGTCTTCCTGATTCAGAATCAACTTGATTACAGTGAGTTTTTATTTAACACCAAAGAATATTTTGGCAACATTTGTAGTTTGTTTTCAGGATACTTTTCCTCTCCAGTCTCCCAAAGAACGAACTGTGTAGTTTTGCTTACTAAAACGAATTTGGAATTAGTAGCTTTGCATTTTGTCTCTGCTATTATTTGCCTTTGGCAAATCTCAGCCTCTCTGATTTTATTCACTAACTACATTCTTTGACAGCACACATCTCTAACTGACATCAGGGAGCCCTGATGGTACAGTGATTGAATGCTCGGATATTCACCAGATGCTGTCGAGGGGGGTTGTGGGAGGTCCAGTGGTGGTCCTGGTAGTGGTGGTTCATGGCAGAGCTTTGTAAACTGTGTTCTTTTGCACAACTGTCACCTATTGTTTCACATTCAAAGGATGTGAACAAATTAACAATCCTCGTTTTCTCCCTCCCGGCCTCCCTCTCTTGTTTCTTCTTCTGAGTGTTGAGAATACAGCAGAAAACAAAGTAGTAAGGAAATAAATAATTCACAAGTAAGCCTGTGCTCTTAAAGAAAAAGCAACAATCATTATTTAAAAAGTGCATCAACATCAAAAGAAACAGGAAACTCCAATAAGACCTCTGAGGTTTCTAGCAGGAAGAAGACAAAAATCTGTGAAAGATGTGAAACAAAGGCTTTTTAAGTATCTGTGATTGCTTACAGTCTGGGATATTATCCTGGCAAAGTTATTCAAGTTGATTTCTCCAAACAGTTTATTAGAATGAGCTACTAAGGACAAAATGGCCACCCAACTTATCTATTTTAATAACATAGTTTGAAAAAGACCAGTACAGTACAGCTGCTTAATAATTTCATCTCAGAGATACACAGGATTGATATTCTCTTTTAAATATAGAAGGCTTAAAATGTAGGTTCATAATCTGCCAATGAACACCAAACATTTGCTGTCCACAATTATCACATGTAATATGTGGTGGTTTTCCTCTTTGGGGATCACCTTAGAAATATTAAAATGTAAGGTAGCTGTTCCATATTACTAAAGTGGTTAGCAATGGCTCTCTAATTTGTAACACTTATCAAGTGACACCACTATACCAGTGATATGCACACAATGCCTTTTAAATATAGACAACATTTTACAGGGGAGGAGCCTTGGTGGCATAGGGGGTTGCACTTTGAGCTGCTACTGCAAGACGAGTAGTTTGAAACCACCTGGGTGAAAGATGGGACTTTCTTCTCCTATAATGAGCTCCAGAGCCACTTCTACCATGCTCTACAGGGTTGCTCTGAGTGAGCATCAATTCCATGGCAGTGAGATCTTTTATAAGTACTTCAAATAATGAAAATTTTACAATTAGAAAATTTGTTTATGTTAATGTTGCAGCCAGAACATTAAAGATAATCCACTACACTTGCAAACTTTTAAAATGAGGGCAAGAACACAATTGGCTATGAAGCCTTTTCTTGGGAAAGTGCTAGCTTACAGCTTAACGTTTGAATTCATTCATTTGTGACAAAGATGTTTCTTTTCTCTCTTTATAGGCGGCAACAATAGTGACATGTTTAATATGGATGAGTTTGACCTCCTGGGAGTTGTCATATATGTGCATCCCTTTTTAATACAGATGCTGTTTGATTTATATGGCAAACACATAAAATTTTGGAGATTAGCATTTTAATCAACTTTACTTTCCTAGTATTTTCTCCTTCCCTTCCCTGGTGTCAAAAAGTTTGGGGGGCGGGGGGCGGGGAGCAACAGAACACAAGGTCTGTATAAAGCATAAAATCAGTGCTGTGGGTAGTAGTCTTTCCCCAATCACAGTCTCGAGTATGCTAACAGTTCTCAGGGAATAATCAATTATTCAAGAAACAAGAATCCATTCATGCAGCAAATATTTACTTAAGGCTTGTGCTTCTGCAGGCAGATTCCTCTGCTTCTGTCAGTGATATTATAGAACCTATGGCATTCCGCTTCAGGTTTCCTTTTTTAAATTTCTTTGTATTGAACTTTTATCACGGCAGGTTTGGCAACTTTGAAGTTGTGTGCACCCAGCTGAAGAGCCCTTTGGGGAGGAACAATGCATTCTATTCACACAGTGGAGACCGAAGTCCCCCAGATAGAGGAAACGTGTCTCTTGCCCCTGTTTTCCGTGGAGCCACTGGGAGGCAGCGGGGAGGGTGACCCCCCGCCAGGAAGGAGGCTGGGGCTGCTCCTGCATCTCGAGCAGCCATTGGCGGGAGGCGGCCGCGGCGCCTGGCGCAGCACCCGGCACGTTCGCGCAGTGCCGGCCGCAGGCAGCAGCCGCAGCCGCCGGAAAGGCGGCTCCTTATGGAAAGCCAAGCCAGTGGCAGCTGAGAACAAGGCCATCAGGGCTCCCGGGGGCCTGGGCTCCAGGCGGCTTACGCAGCACTCGAACTTGCTTCAGAGCCTCCTCCCGCCCAAGAGTGGGGGTAAGGAGGGTCACGATGGCCTGACCTCAGGAGGAGCCGCGCGGCGGCCGGCTTGCAACATGGGGAACCAGGATGGGAAGCTGAAGAGGAGCACAGGGGATGCTTCTCATGAAGGCGCTGGCGCCTCCGAAGATGCTCTTGGGCCCACGGATGTGGAAGCAGCCAGGAAGGGGAGCGGGGTTAAGAAGGCCCTGAGCAAACATGGAAAGGGAGGCAGCGGCGGCGGCAGCGGGGAGCCTGGGAAGAAGAAAAGCAAGTCAGACTCCAGAGCCTCCGTGTTTTCCAACCTGCGGATCAGGAAGAACCTGTCCAGGGCTAAATCCACGGCCGGCTCACGCGGGGATGTGCTGGACGGCCAAGCCCTGCAGACTGAAGAGCTGGACAGTGCTCAGTCCCTGGTCACCAAGACCCCGGACCTCAGCCTCTCAGCTGATGAAACGGGCCTATCGGATTTCGAGTGCGTGGACCCTTTTGAGGTGACTGGAGCAGGTAGACCTGGGCCGGCCGAGGCTGAGATTGGGGGGCAGGCGGTTGCTGAGGATGTGGTAAGTGCGGCAGGGGCCCAGGATGGACAAAGGACCAGTTCGGGCTCGGACACAGATATTTACAGCTTTCATTCAGCTACGGAGCAAGAGGATTTGCTCTCAGACATCCAGCAGGCGATCCGCTTGCAGCAGCAGCAGCAGCAGCAGCAACAACAACAAAAACAAGGCTCAGGGGAAACTACAGTGCCGCCCACTGATACCCCCCCTCAGCCTGGGGCCTCCCTGAGTCTGGACCAGTTCCTGCTGGGGTTCAGCGTGAGGACCGAGGAAGCCCTGGGTAATGACAATTCTGAGCAGACTCTGCATACCCCCTCTTACCTACCCGAGAACTGCGAGCCTCCACTGGCCTCCAGTGCTTCCCCCCACTCGGAGGGCCCCCTCCCTGTGACCCAGTCAGTGGGTGCCTTCCCATTTCCTGAGACCCAGGTTGGAGAGGTTGTGACCAAATCCCTTGTTCTAGAGGCAGTGGACACAGATGAGGATGGGGAAGAAGACGCCTTTGATGATGCCCGCCAAGGCTCTCCGGGGGAGAACGGGGGCCAAGAGATGGGAGAGGCCCCTCAGGGACTTGGGCAAGAAGCCGAGGGGGCTGCAAGTCCCCGGACTCCTGAGACTGCCTCCCTCCCAGGCAGCCCTGCCCCAAGCCCACGCTGCTTTAAGCCCTACCGGATGATCACCCCATGCTACATCAAGACCACCACTAGGCAGCTCAGCTCACCCAATCACTCACCTTCCCAGTCCCCAAGCCAGAGCCCCAGGATCCAGAGGCGGCTGGAGTCCTCCCTGATCCGAGGGCAGAGATCAGCTCTTGCTACCACAGCCCCCCAGGGTAAAAAGCACCAGGTTGATGGCGGCCTTGGAGCCGGCCTCAGCCTCTCTGCAGACTGGACTGACGAGCTGAGTACCTGCGAGCCCAAAGATGGGGATTCCGCAGATCTGCTAGAACGTGGGACCATCTCGGATGGTGTCAGCCATTCCAGCCGGGTGTCCCTGGCCCTGGCCAGCAAGTCCTCTGGGTCTCAGGCGGCTGCAGATGGTTTCCAGAACGTATTCACAGGTGAGTGTGCCCTGTCCCTAGTCTCGCAGGAATCCTGTCACCTTGCCAATCAGCAACCTTCCTTTCCGTTCATCCTTCACAGACTCTGAAAGGCTTGCCACATGTGTGCCCTATCTAGGGACTCCTTATCTCTGCAGCAAAATGCTTTTGGCATACATGTTGGTTTTTATAAATTTTTATAAGGGCTTAAAAGGAACACAGTTGTATCTGATCCACAGTCGTCACTAGAATGGGACCCTCTCTGCTCACCCCCAAATGCTCTCTCCAGAGAACCTGGTGTTCCTTATGTCCAGGGTCACCCCAAACAGATAGTTTTTCCTTGTTTCTTAAATCATCGTGTCCTTTTCTCCCTTATCCCTACATTCTTATAAGGAAAGAAATTGTTCCTGGTCCTTTCTCACATGTCAGCGTTGGAGAAACAAATAATTTAATCTGGTTCTATCCAAAGCTATGACCAAGCTCATAGATATATGCACATATATGTACCAAGTGGCTTCAAAAATTCATAGAAAAATTCCATTATCTTTTAATTCCATTTTCCTACCAACTTTTGGAGGCCCCTTTGTGTATGTGTAGGACACCGGTAGTGTAGGGGTTAATATCGGGCTGCTTCTACAAGGTTAGTAGTTGGCAACCACTAGTGGCTCTGCTGGTCAAAGATGAGACGTTCCACTCATGGAAAGATGTACAGTTGTAACCCACAGGGGCAGTTCTACTTTGTCCCGTAGGACAGCTTTGAGTCAGATTACTCAGTGGCAGTGAGTTTGGGGTTTGGGGTTTTGTATATGTGTACTATGTAGTTTACCTCACTGCATTTTTAAACTGGCTACTTGGTTAGATGATCATGCCTATTGGATCATGTAAGCAAATTTGATTCATGCTACTACAAAGTTTATACACAATGAAATGGACTATTAGGACACTTCTCATTTGGTTTCATGGTCCACTTGGGATGTAGTTTAGAGAAGGTGAAATGAGACCTAAAGCCCATGTGATCCGACTTGTCCTTCTCCTTGGCATTTTTATACTATCTTACACAGATCACTATACAAGTATAACTCAAGGATCAGTTCATTGTTCTTAATGTCAAGTACAGTGAATTTTCTTTTACAGACATTTACTGAAGAGCCCCCTCACTGAAAAAATGGCTGGCTGTTTGGGTCATATTAATTTAAAAATTGTATCTTTAATTATTGAATGTGGTATTGAATGTGAGAATATTATAAGTAGGAAAATTGTGGATTCTTTTAAGTACTGGGTCTCATGCATGGTAGGTTTATGTTAAATATTTGAATGATTAAAAATGTACAGCACAATTTGAGAATCTTTTTTATTTAATAGAAAACTATTCAAATGAAAATTTTCAATGAAGACAACTATTATTTGGTTAACTTGTTAATGTTGTAATTGCTACTTTTATTAATTTTTACATTACTCTGTGGATTAATGTTACTGTTGCAGTTCAATTGGTCACTACCTCTTGGGCACTGTGCATACAATGGAACTAAACTCTGCCTAGTCATGTACGATACTTATGATTCATAGCTGATTGGACTATTACGGTCCATAACTTTTGGTCTGGATTGTGGAAATCTATCTCCAGGACTTTTTCCCTCATCCGTCTTAATTGGACAGCTCTGATCATCACAGCAAAATGCACTCCTCTATGATAAGTAAGAGTAAGTGGTATCTGGGAATGAGGTTCACTGGCCAGGAATCCAACCCTGGTTTCCTGTGTGGAGGGATGGATTCGACCACGATAGCCATCGTAGTTAGCCATTTCTTCTGTTCATTTTACCTGCCCTCTTTCTCCCCATCATTTCTTTTCTAACCTGAACTTCTTAATTGCATAGGTTGTTAGGACACTGGCTACATTAAAAAAAAAAAAAAAGACTTTCAGGTAGAAGAACATTGAAAAGTAAATTTCATGTGGCTGACAAATCATGTACATTCTGTTTAGGTAAACAACAATTTTAAAATGATTACTTTTGAAAAAATGTGGAAAAACCCACCATCGTTAAGACTATTGTTAATCTATGTTAATAATGGCTTTTCCTAGTGGCTTAAGGCTTTGGAAGTTTATCCCTTTTCATTTATTTAACAAATATCTTTATGTTGTTGTTAGGTGTTGTTGAGTTGATTTTGGCCTATCTACAACTAATGAAATACAACCTGGTCCTGCTCTATCTATGTAATTGTTGGTATATTTGAGTCCATATTTGCAGCCACTGTCAATTCCTCTCCTTGAGGGCCTTCCTGTTTTTCTCTTCTCGGCTTCTCCGCTTTACCAAGCAGGATGCCCTTTTCTAGGGAATGATCCTTCCTGATGACAATGGTCCCTCCTAAATACATGCGACAAAGTCTAGTCATCTTTACTTTTATGGAGCTTAACAGTTGCATTTCCAACAAGCTCCATGTTTTGTTGTTCTTTCTGGCAGTCCATGGTACTTTAAGTTTTCTTTACCAACACTATAATTCAACTGTATCAATTTTGCTGGGGTCTTTTTCTTACTCCTTGACAGAGTTACAGTTTCAGAAATCCATAGAGGTAGTTCTACCTTGTCCTGTAGGATTGCTAGGCGTCAGAATCAAGTGAATGGTGGTGAGTTTCCTTATTCATTGTCCCGTTTTCACATAACATAAGGGGAGATTGAAAATACTGTGGCTTGGGTAGATGTACAATTGTTCTTAAAGTGACCTCTTTAAAGAGGTCTTTTGTAAATTTTTCTGATGCAATTAGTTATTTGATTTCTTGACTACTTCCATGAGCAGTGATTATGGACTCAAAATGAAACCTTAAAGATGCCAATCTTTTCTCTGTTTATCATGATGCTGTCTATTGGTCCATTTATGAGGATCTTGCTTTTCTTTACATTGAATTTCAATCCATAATGAAGGCTGCAGCTTTTATTTTCATCACCAAGTTCTTCCAGTGGTCTTTGTTTTCAACAAAGTTGTGTCATCTGCAGTTTGTAAGTCGTCCTCCGATGCTGATGCTGTATTCTTCTTCAGCTCATCCAGCTTCTCAGTCTATGAGTTCAGTATCTACAGATATTTGTTCGCAAGCTTTCCATATCATGTGAACAAAGTTTTAATCATTTTACCGAGGACTCTTTTAGTTCTTATCACAATCCATATAGACATCCATTGTGTCAAGCGCATTTGTACATATGGTGGCATCATCATTTTCAAAACATTTTCTTTCTGCTTGAGCCCTTGGTATCAGCTCCTCATTTTTTCTCTCCCTCTACTACTCTCCCTCATGAACCCCTGATAATTTATAAATTATTATTTTTTTCATGTCTTACACCAACTGCAGGTGGTTGTAAGTTGTTGTTGTTTGCTTACTTTACCCATTTTTCTGGGGGGAAGGGTAATGTCAATCACTGTGATTGATTCTGCCTTTCTACCACCACCTTCCCCCCACCCTCCTAGTATTGCTACTCTCATTATTGGCCCTGAGGGGGTTTATCTGTCCTGGATTCCTGTATTGTGGGCTCTTATCTGTACCAGTGTACATGCTCTGGTTTAGCTGGATTTTTAAGGTAGAATTGGAGTCTTAGAAGCATATACAGATCAATAAATTTGGTGAAGGAATGCAACACTGACATACTCCTTTCCAGATTTTAAAGGATTCTATACCCCCTTGCTCTGTTCAAACCACTGCCTTTTGGTCAATGTATAGGGTCTATGTATGTATGTATCTATCATCTATCTATCTATCTATCTATCTATCTATCTATCTATCTATCTATCTATCTATCATCTATCTATCTATCATCTATCTATCTATCTTCTATCATCTATCTATCTATATCTATATCTATCTATCATCTCTCCAGAGCTCTGGCGGTACAGTTAAGAACTTGGCTACCACATCAATTGTATCAAGCACATTTGTACATATGTTGCCATTATCCTTTTCAAAATATTTTCTTTCTACATGAGCCCTTGGTATCAGCCCTTTTTTTAATTCAGATTTTTGTTGTTCTTTTTGGCAGTCCACGGTACTGTAAATATTTTTTGCTAGCACTACAATTCAAATGTATTGATTCTTCTTCAGTCTTCCTTATTCAATGTCCAACTTTCACATCCATATAAGAAGATTGAAAATAGCACGGCTTGGGACAACCTTACTTTTCAACCTTCTAAAGAGGACTTGTGCAGCAGATTGACTCAATACAGTGTGTAGTTTGATCTCTTGACTACTGTTTCTGTGAGCAGTGATTGTCAATTAAAGAAAGATGAAATCCTTGACAACTTCCAGCTTTTCTCCACTTACAATGATGTTACCTATTGGTTCAATTGTGAGGATTTTGGCCTTTTTGATATTGATTTGTAATCCATTCTGAAGGTTGCATCCATGATCTTAATCAGCAAATGCTGATTAAATCCTCCTTACTTTCAGCATGCAAGTTTGTGTTATTTGCATACATTTGGTTGTTAATAAGCCTTCTTCCAATCCAGATGCCACATTCTTCTTCATATAAACTGACTTCTCTATTTGCTCAGCAGCCAGTTAATAAGAATGGTGAGAGGATGTAACCATGTCATACACTGCCCCGATGTTATATCGTGGAATATGTCCTTGTTCTGTTCCACAATTTCCTCTTTTTAAAAAAATTATTTTATTGGGGCTTGTACAATTCTTATCACAATCCATACATATATCCATGTGTCAAGCACATTTGTACATTCACTG
>NW_022107407.1:3741706-3794333 GCF_000313985.2 Echinops telfairi
AGCTAGATGGCCGCTTGTTTATCTTCAAGCCTTTAAGACCCCAGATGCCGTAACTTTTGATAGCAGGACACCATTAGCTCTCTTCACCACATTTGCTTATGCACACATTTGTCTTCAGTGATTGTGTCAGTAAAGCGGGCACCTACTGATATGATTTTCAGTTCTTTGATGTATGATAAGATAACTGATCCCTTCTACACCTCGTGGTCAGACAGGCTGGTGTGCTTCTTCCATGTGGGCTTTGATGCTTCTCAGCTAGATGGCCACTTGTTTGTCTTCAAGCCATTAAGACCCCAGATGCTATATCTTTTCCTCTTTATCCATGTACCGTTCCTCTTAAGCACAGTATAGTGTTCTGGAATTCCTATTCTTCTCAACATTATCCATAATTTGTTGACACAGAGTTGGAGAAAGAGATGGAATAGTGTTCACAAGGTCACACTGGTTCATTCAGGAGTAGAGCCACAATTAGAAGCTGAGCCTACTCATTCCAATCTGAATGTCTTTGATACTATTCATTTTAATGTTCTACAACTGTAAGACAAATATGTAGAGGTTTTTTTTAAGTTTTAAAATATTTTAGCAATTTAAAACCTTCACTTATGAGACTTTCCTGTCCTGGTTTTAATATGATGTACTGCTTTAATTTTTTAACATGTGACCTTCCTTGGGTTGAATTGCTCAACAAACAATTATGGTGAATTGTTCACCAAAGCAAACTAGATTTTCTCTTTGAACCCTCATTGAAACCAGTCTTCTGGCAACACAGTGAATCTGAACTGATGCTGAAGACATGCTCTTCAACTACTGACTGAGTACTTGTCATTTGCCTTCCCATTTGATTCTTTGTCACTCCCTATTGTTTTGTGGGTTTCTCTAAAATTGCTAAAGGCCTGTGGAACAGAAGAATTGTCCTTGGAACACTATTAGGAGTGCCTTACTTTTTCACATATTTGGATCAATTAATTGCCAGATATATTTGATATACAGATGATAATATCTATAAGCTTCCATAAACATCTTTTGTTTTTAAACCATAGAATGAGGACTGTCAGCACTGTAGGAATTAACAGATGTTTTTCGCTTTTCACTGCCTTCAAAGTATTGAGAGACAGTGAAAATGAATAAGAATTTAGCTTGGTGGTTTGTGTTTTTCTCTCTTTGGAAGATATAAAACCATTTAGCAAACTTTATCCTATTTTAGCCATTAAGAAACTTATGGTATGTTAGGCCCTGGCACTGGGATATTTTACAGTTAGATTGTTTAAAATAAATCTTTTTCGGTGTTAAGTAGAAAAAATTGCTTCTAAAATGTGATTTATTCTTTCACATGTTAAGTATGAGCTTAAAACTTATTCATAGAATTTGTAGTTAATTAGAGCTTAACCATCGAAAATGTTGAATTTGTGAAGCAAAATAAATTTTGGTCAGATTCTCTCCAAAGTCATGTATGTATTACCTGTCATTTTAAACACATGAAATAAAAGTTTAATCTATTTTCATGGCTTCATGTCATCTTCAGACACATAATTGCTACTGAAAAATCTGATGATACCTTCAAAGGCTACTGCAGTATGAGGGTGGTTGCTCTAGGTCTAAGTGTACATATCTATGTAGTTTTCTTGACTGAATCTTTGTTGCCATATTCTCGGAAATCCCTTCTCTCCAATACTTTCTTATTTGGTGTTTCAAATCAACTTGTCATTGGCTTGTGAATCCTATAGTTATGTTAGTCATATCTATGGCACCTCTACTAAATGCTAGGCTTGGTATGGGTCCATTACCTAATTATCTCAAATCCTAATAACAATTGTAAAGTGTAGCTGTTTGTTCTCATTTTCTGTATGAACAGACAAAGCATACAAATGAAGTCATTTGTCAAAGGGCGTTTAGTTAATAAGGGGCCTAGCAAGGATTTGTATTGTAAAAATCAGATCTGTTCTTAATGTATACAAGAAAATCAAATAAATGGGTCAATAGTGACCTTCAGGAAAATTAGCTCATCAATAAAGAACTTGGGATTTTGCAAGGAAAGCATAAGTAATTACATAACTTGGTAAATTGTTAGGCTGCATTTTTAAAGAATAGGAGCAGTCTTGTGCCTAGCAGTAGTACCTAATAGAATTTCAATGTCTAATTAATTCTCTGTCAGTGAAGGAAGGTTAGCACTCATCGCATAATTAGGTACTATTACTCTATTTCATGTTATAGTAGGACTAGTGTGTATGTGCGGTATCCCTTGCTGTGCATATACATGCATATGCATGGCATACACAAGAGGACTTTTAAGAGTTCATATTATGTATTATTTTTATAGCAATATGCATGTATACACACCAGTATTACATGAAAAGGGGTGACAGGGATGCCATCCTTTCCCCCACAGACACTGTTTTATTGGATTCCATATTACCAATTGTTTTAAAGATGAATCTAACTCATATTGAAAATGTAGAATAAGATATATGGCCCCCATAATATTTCCAAAGCTGTAAATCTTTATGGGAGCACACTATCACATTCTTCTCTTTGGGAGCAACTGGTGGATTTAAACTGTCAACCAATTCATTCACAATTGAGCTCTTAACTACTGTGCCACTAGGACTCCTGGGTTCCATGCTTCAGGATAGAATTTGGCAGTATAAATGGAAACTGTGGACACTATTCTTAAATCATTTTAGTTAGTTCTGAAGTATCATTTTCATGATTTCTTTTGGTCTGTGGTATTCATATGTTGTCTGGATTATTGTCAACTACCTTAGTAAATTCATCGATGAGTTTTAATGATTGTTTCATGAAATGAGGGCTGGCCTAATTTCAAGTGCATTTAGGTATTTGGGTGTAAAAGCTATTTCCAGTTGAGGCTATCAGAAAGGTGATGAAAATACTTTAGCAATCACGTCTGGAAGGTAAACATCACAGAATGCCAGGTCATTAGAACAAAGTGTCCTTGCATTGAGTGAGGACTTTATAAGAGGCCCAATGTTCATCTACTACCTTGATACTTAACATCTAACTATATAGATATATCTATAGTACTATCTATTAATATATTTACATATGTACATGCATATAGTTATACCTCTATAAATGTCTTTTGTCTTCTAGTTTTTTCCTCTAGTTCCTTTTACTTTCTTCCTGTCCCACTATCATGTTCAACCTTCATTCAGCTCTCAGTAATTCCTCTCAGGTACATGGCACTTGATCAAACCCCACAAGGTGTTCTACAACCTCCTCGCCATAGATTTTAGATCTCTTGTTCCCTTGTGCCTGGTTTAGTTAGCTCCCTCTTCCCTTTCTCCCACCTTCCCCATTCCCCTGTCCCCGTGGAACTGTTGGTCCTGTTCTTTTCTCCTTGGGATTGTTTATCTTGCCTACCTTATATAGATAGTCATGAAAAAAAAGTAGAGAAAAAGGGGAGGGGCTATAAATAGTTCCAGGTCTGTCTGCTGACACTTAATGTATGTTTTCTGATTGAGTCTTATGAGGTGCCAAACCCTGCCCTCTGAGTCTGAGGTATCTTTTTAGGCTTCCTTGGGGACTTTATTGCTTTACTCCCCTTGCTGCTCTGTTGCACTCCCTTTGTGTTTTGCCCCAGTGTGGGGGGTCAGACCAGGCACAATTCCCTCACTGTGTCTCCAGTTCTTTCGCCTGCAGTACTGTGGGTCAGTGAGGAGTTGCCATGTATCATGATGGGGCCAGTCCTATGGTCCTCTCTGTGCCTTGGCTGCTCTATGTGAGAGTGCCATCCTCAGGGCTTGGTGGGCTAGGATCACTAAAGTCAAAATGGGTGCATAAGCAAATGTGGTGAAGAAAGCTAATGGTGCCCGGCTATTAGAAGATATAGCATCTGGGGTCTTAAATGCTTGAAGTTAAACAAATGGCCTTCTAGCAGGGAAGCAACAAAACCCACACTGAAGAAGCACACCAGCCTGTGTGATCATGAAGTGTCAACGGGTTCAGGTATCAGGCATCAGAAGATGCAAAAATAATCATATTGATGTGAACGAGGGGGGTCGGAGTGGAGACTGAAAGCCCATTTGTAGACAATTGGACATCCCCTTATAGAGGGTCACAAGAATGGGATGAGCTAGCCAATGTGTAGTGTAGCACCAATGAAACAAAACTTTCCTCCAGTTCATTAATTCTTCTTCCCCCAATTCTACCTTACAAATCTGGCTATATTGGAGTATGTACACTGATATTGATAGCTCTTGACATGGAATCCAGGACAGATAAACCCCTCAGGAACAGTAATGTGAGTAGCAATGCCATTAGGGTGGGGAAACATGGGGAGAGAAAGGGGACACCAATCACAATTATAGATGTATAACTGAGAACCTCCTCCCCCACCTCCCCCTTATAGGGGGATAAACAACAGAAACATGGGTGAAGGGAGACAGTGGTCGGTTTAAGATATGAAAACAATCATAATTTATAAGTTATCAAGGGCTTATGAGGCAGGGAGGTAGGGTGGGGGAGGGAATGAGGGAAAAAATGTTGATACCAAGGAGTCAAGTAGAAAGAAAATGTTTCCAAAAGGGTGATGACAACATATGTACATATGTGGTTGACACAATGGATGTACAGATTGTTATAAGAACTGTAAGAGCTCCCAAGAAAATAATTTAAAAATATTTGGAATAAAGAAATTGTTGGTCTTCCAAAAAAATAAAAAGAAAATATACAGGTAAATGATGGTTACAGCTGTTATTTTAGCTTTTGGATTTAAGTGACTGGGGAATAATAGCTTTCTAAGAGTCCATTTGATACAAATCAAGATTCTTTGTGTAAAATGATGATTAAAAGTATGATATTTAACTAAAACTTTATTTTTGAAAATTTAGGCTTGCAGAGCAAATTATCAATTTTTCATCCAACCATTCATACACATTTTATATCATTTCAATAATTACCAAACCATCCCCTCACTGTAACATTAATTACCCCACTTCTTCCCTTTGTTTCCTGTTTCCATTCTGCCTCCTTTTTTAACCACATGAGCTGATCATTCTAAGTTATCTTCAGTATTATTGTTCCACTTATAGACCTACCTGTGTTATTTGGCTGAAACCTGAGCCATGGGGGTGAGTTTATTTCCAGACCCAATGGGGGACTAAAAGTCATAATCTCAGGAGTTCCACTGAGCTCCATGTAAGTAGTAAGCCTCATCTTTTTTTTTAATAATGATTTTGCATTTTGTTCCACATTTCTCTCTCACTCTATCAAGGGCCTTCAAATGTGATCTTTTCAGAGCAGTTGTTAGTGTTACTAACTAGAACTAACACCAGATAGTTCTTCTGGTCTCAGGGGTTTGGAGACTAATGTTTGCGTGGTCCATTAGTCCACTGGTTCATTGCTCCTGCGTGCCTTCGATTTTCATTTCTCTTCTTTTCTGAAGCAGAGAGAGACCAATACTTGCAACTAAGATAGCTACTCAAGAACTTTCAAAACCCCAGTCACTGCTGACCAAAGTAGGGTGTAAAACATTGTCATTTGGACTCTCCTATGCCAGTGACCTTGGTGTACTCTAAGACCATCCTCCTGAGCCCTCAATCCCACTACTCATTTCCTAAAGGTTTCTGGTTATGTCTAAGGAGTATTTTGAACTTTGATATAGATAACTTTGTATCTTAATTTGCTGTTTAGTTAAACGCCCCACTAAAAGTATTTGTTTTAATCATTTATGTGAAGATGGAGGAGTCAATTCGAATTAATAATGTTTTGAGTAGATGAAAATATATATAACCCCCCTTTATTTCTATTTGGTACATCGGAGGAACTAGTTACGACTATTTGCTTACTTGCTCTGGTTTGATAACTTAATAGATTTTGTTCAAAGTGGTCAGAACAAAAATTTTCAAAACAAAACTGAATATATAAAATTGGATATAAACATTTGGCATTATATTAATTGATCAACTGATTGTTTGTAGGAGTTGTCATGGGGCCAATTCCAATTTACGGCAATCCTATGTGCTAGTTACAAATGAATGTTTCTAGTTACTATTTGTTCCCTTTTGTAAGCTACATTTTAACATATTTTAAAAACTGTACTTTTACAATTTATTTTAATTATTTAAATCACTTCAACAGATGTTGTTTTTCTTATGAGTTTAGGTCTATTTATAGAGTGGTTGTGTTCATGTGATTAAGGGGTGGGTGTTGACTTGTAAAGGCAGGGTGAGTAAGAGGAGGCAGGCGGCAAGATGACACCGTCAGTGCGTTATTCTGCATGCAACTGGCTACAGCCACCTGACAACCAGCCTTATCTCCCATGATTTTCTTCTGAGCTTCCACCTCAGACACACTCACTTGTTTGATGTTCTCAGAACATGTATTTAATTGTTCTGACTTTGTACCTATGTCTTGCAGGTTTTCCCTCGAGGGACACAATATTTGTCACTTGTTTAAAATGTAAAAAGTTCCTATTTCTTCTTTGTGTAGTTTCCAGTAAAATCTAACTCTTAATCATCTCACTGTCTTCTCTACTTACTGTTTGAAGCATGTTTTATATACTTGTTGGATTTGGGGATCATTTTGTTCTTCTTACCTTTTTGTATCTTTCCTTCTTGCCTGATTTTCCTGGTTCCATCCACCAATCATGTAAGATTTCATCATTTCATCCCCAAATAATTATTCCATGCCTGCTGTGTGTCAGACAAGGTGATACTCAACTCATAACTCACTGCCATTGAGTTGATTCTGACTGACAGAAGAGGGTAGAACTGTTCTTGTGGATTTCTGAGATGGGAACATTCTATGTGAGTTAAACCCCATCTTTCTCTCACAGAGAAGCGGGTAGGTTTTAAGCTGCTGACCTTTTGCTAACAACCCAACACATAACCCACTCTGCCACCAAGTCTCAGGTATATTGAGCTCTTCATACCTATTAGCTTTGTGTGTGCATGCAACACGGGGAAGTTGGGCATCCAGACTTCTTACTGGTAACTTAAACTTGTTAAGTTTAAGCTGGAAAATTATTAATATATTTGAATCACTGGAATTAACTAGGCAGTGTGATTGAAACAGGCAGACTCATACTTTGCTACAGCATATGTTGAGAAAGCAGTCTATTTTTAGTTCTTTTGGTTAATTTTAAAATAGCACTGCTAGTATAGTAACTAAAACCTTCCAGATATAAATGGAATTGGAAGGTAAAGGAAATAGAAGAAATTTTGTTAAGTGATAACCTCATGTTAATTAAATTTCACTTAAGGAATGATTAGGAAGAAATAACTGCCTTGTGACATGACAGTTTATAGTTTTAGTAACTGAAACCCGTTTAATGCTTTAAGAATACATAACTATATGGAAAATATGAGTTATAATTAAATTTTAAATAGTAATAAAGTAAAGTGTTATAGCACTAAGATTATAAGAACAAATAATAACAGTTGTTGAATGTTGGAGAGGATGTTAGCCATGTATTATAGATAGAATTATGTATTCCTAAAACTTGGCTAGACCAGAGTCTCAGCAGCTTGGCAGTTTGTAAAGATATAATCACCTCTACCATGTGATCTGATGCTGTTAGTCTTCATTTTGTAATGGGTTGTCAATCCTAACCTCTATGTGCTCATGAGATGTGACTTAGTTGTGTTAATGAGTATGTTATGTTACAGAGGCTGGATTAGGGTGGACTGCAACACTCTTACTCAGACGATTCCTGTGATCCATTCTAAGGGCATTTCCCAGGGGTCTGAACTACACAATCTTTTATCTTAAAAGGGAAAGCAGCTAGGAGAGCTGAGGGAAGCTCAGGATTACTAAAAAAGTAGAGTTAGGACCAGAGCATGTCATTTGGACCCAGCGTTCATGTACTGAGAACTTCCTAGATCTAGGGATGTTGTTGTTTTTAGGTACCATCAAATCACTTCTTACTCATAGCAACCTATGTACAACAGAACGAAACACTGCCTCTTCCTGCGCCATCCTCAATGGTTCTTATGTTTGTGTCAATTGTTGCACTGTGTCAATCCATCTTGTTGAGGGCCTTTCTCTTTTGCACTGTTCCTCTACTTTACCAAGCATCATGTCCTTTTCCAGGGACTGGTCTCTCCTGACAATATGCCCAAAACGTGTTAGACAAAGTCTTGCCATCCTTTTCTCTAAGGAGCATTCTGGCTGTACTGCTTCCAAAACAGAATTGTTTGTTCTTCTGGGAGTCCATGACAGTGTCAATATTCTTTGCGAGCACCACGAATGAAATACATTGATCCGTGTCTTCCTTATTACGTGTCCATCTTTCACATAGATACAACTTGATTGAAAATACCCTGGCTTTTGTCACGCAAACCTTAGTCCTCCAAGTTAACACTCTTGCTTTTCAACACTTTAAAGATGACTTGTGAGTCTATTTACCCAGTGCGGTGTGTTAGATCTCTTGACTGCTTCTTCAATGAGCATTTATTGTGGATCTAAGCAAGGTGAAATCCTTTGCAACTTCCTATTAGTTCAGGTGTCTGATTTTTTTTGTTTTCTTTACATTGAATTGTAATCCATACTGAAGACTGAATTCTTGAGCTTCATCAGCAAGTTCTTCAAGCCCTCCTCAATTTCAGTAAGTCAGGTTGTGTCATCTGCTTATTGCAGGTTGCTAATACGCTTTCCTCCAAACCTGATGCCATGTGCTTCTTCATATACAAATAGATTGATTCTAAAACACATGGAGAGATCCAAGGATATCCAAGGAATCCCACAGATGTTGAAAGGAGACAAAGACCTTTGCCCAGGGCCAGTGGGAATAGAAATCTTTACCTTAGAGCTGGTGCCCTGAATACAGACTTCTAGCCTTCTAAACTGTTAAGAGAATAAATATTTGTTTGTTAAAGCCATTCACTTGTTTTATTTCTGTTATAGCAGCACTAGATAACTAAGACACCATGGTAGAGAATTACTGTCCTTTAAACACTTACTTGGGTCCTAGTGACACAATGATTAAGTGTTTGTCTGCTAACTGAAAGGTAGGCAGTTAGGAACCAGTAGTTGGTCCACAGGAGAAAGATGTGGCAATTTGCTTCTGTGAATGTTGCACCTTGGAAACATTCTAGGACCAGTTCTATTCTGTCTTATAAGGTTGTGATGAGTTAGAATTGACTCAATGGCAATGACTTTAGGTTTTTTGATTTAGAGCCATGGTGATGAAAAGATTAAACATTTGACTTCTAACTGAAAAGTTGGCAGTTCAAATCCATTAGCTGCTCCTCTGAGAGAAAGAGTGATGTCTTATTGATGGAAACTTTGGAAGCCATATGAGAACAGGTCTATTCTGTCCTACAGGGTTATTAGGTGTACAAGTTGATTTCACCTGCCGTGGATTCTAGTTTGGAGCACCTAAACTGTGGTGAAGAAGGAGAAAAAGAAATGTTTTCTTCCTTTTCCTGGATGTGCTGCCTTGATAGGAAAAGCGTCGCCATTCTTCTAGGACCACACATGGACGCTATGGAGACTTTGTTACCTTTCATCAGATTGCTTCTTATTTTTAGGAGGAACGGATTCCTATGGGTTTCCTATATGATATAGAGCAATAATATATTTCCCACTCCTCTAAAAATGTCAATACATGTATTGGTTTATGAATTTAATAGCCATAAGGCTTTCCCCCCTTTAATTGGATTGTTTTTATGATTTGCCAAAATATATGTAACAAAACATTTGCAAGGTCAATAATTTTTACATATTATCAAGTGACATTATTTATGCTCTTCATGTTATGCAAATTATCCTTTTCCAGGTTATTTCACCACCATTCTCAGAAAGTCAGCGCTCCCCTAAGTGAAGACTCCCTCTGCCCTTTTCTTCCCCAACCTTGGAAATCACTAATATGTCTGTTTCAATTAAGTGGGATCAAATAATATTTGTCCTCTTGTATCTGACTTAGTTAACTCAGTATAATGTTTTCATGGTTCACCTATGTTATAGAATTGTATCAGTTTATGATTGAATAATATTCCATTGTTTGTAGATATCACATCTTGCTTATCCATTTCTGAGTGTTTTTCACATCTTGCCATCAAGTTGATTTTGATTCATAATAGTCATATAGAGTAAAACCCTCCTATAAAGTTTCCAAAGTTTTTAAAAAGTGATTTAAAATTTTAAACTAGGTAGGGGTTTGCATTTAAGATAATCAACTTTGTATTTCACAGTTTAAACTACTAAACTACTAATCAGGCACCCCCTCCCCCAATAGTTAACCCCTTTCTTCTTGATTTATTTTCTCCATCTTTTTTTAAGCGATTCCCATAAATTGCACAGAAACATGGAATTGTTTTTGTCATGCTTGGATTTTATTCACTGAAACCAATCACTGCAAATGTATTAAAACATAGGATGATAACACAATTGTGTTAAAACACAAACCTCTTCACAAAGGCTATTAGTCTCCAGACAGGAAGAGCCCCACTCAGCTGGTCATACTTCCAAATTTTGTAAGAACAAAGGGAAGAGCCAGAAAATAACCGAGTCTATGTCACCAGTCCATGGTAGATGCCATGTCAATGTCTTGCCAGCACATTGCCAGCAAAGTAATCTGTGAGCTATGTGGTCTGTGGCAATTCCTCTTGCCAGAGAGAGAAGTCCTGGAAACACCCAGTCACCAGGAAGAGGCAGCACAGGTATCTCAAACTGGAAGCCTTCAGTAAGGACATTCTGATAATATGCCTCCTGACCTCAGACAAGTCAACAGCCACCAAGTGCAGAGAACAGTAGGCATTGACCACTTCAAGGAGAGAGTGGTGTCTAACGGTCTAACGCTCAGTTTAAATCTGATTTCTCAGTGAGTCCCTTCTAACATATGTACCTGGTTTTCCTGATACATGTTAGGTGTTTTTCCCTTCAATCTGGTGTGGTGTCTTGTTTAGCCTGGGTCAGGATTTCATCCTTTTCAGGCTCACGCTTAGGTAATGCTTATTTTGAAATGTATGCTTATAACACTCTTATGGACTGCTAGCTTACATTTCACCCAAATTAATACCAGTCAACAGTCTAGTCTATTGCTGTACCTTCCCTCTGTTGCCCTCCTACCCCACCTTCTCAGTATCCAAACTCTGCAGACTGCCATATCTTTTCCCCAGGGTGGGGTTGAACCACCAGTCAGTCTTTTAGCCACTGTTCATCAGGGCTCCATCATACTCTTGCTTTTCTGGGTTGTGAAAGTAAATGCCATCTTGCTGGGAAGTATACCTTCTCTAAGTTCCTTTCAAATTTACAGGGCAGTTTTGCTCTGCCCTAAAGGGTCACTATGAATTGGTATCTACTTGATGGCAATGGATTTATTACTAAAGCTGAAGAGAATTCCTATGTTTGAGTATTGAGTTGGTGATAAGAACAGTGATGTTTCCATCTTTAGAGTCTTGACTAATTTTTGATTGGTGGTAAAGGAGATTTAGGTTGGTTAGAGTGCCATTATATGATGTGAATTTAGGATATGGTGTTTCTGAACACTAATGATAACATGTGACAATTGATCCTGTTTTATGGAAATATATGAAAACTGTTCTTTATAATGTATAACCCAAGGTTTTAGAGTATGAAAGTAAATTAAAAAGAATTGCTACACAATGTAGAAGGCTTTATTAAAATATCAGAATTTTATAAAAATATCAGAATGATTTCATTAAAATCTCAGAATGTGAAGCTGGGGTTTCATCTAGGTCTGTGTGCTTCTAAAGGTAATGCTTTTATCTCTCTAATTTTTCCCTAAATAAGTGTGTGCTCTTTGATTTTTACCAAGTCACAACTGCAATTCTGAAACTTAGATGCAAAATAATTGCACCTTAGATGACCAATCACAGGTTTTAAGACCACAGTTGCACCTCACCAAAGTAGGATGTGGAACACTGCCTTTCTGAACCATGTCATCCCAATTGACTTTGGTGTGCCCCGAGCCTATGAGGGTTTTTTTCTGAAGGTATTTAAACAGCAGCTTTGACATTCTCGAAGGAATCAGCTCATGGTCCTTTTAAATGGTCTTTGACTTGGCACCAAAAAGCAGTCTGAAGGGTCAAGATCTGCTAACTGCCCCCAACACAAGCAGGCACATTTTTGTGATGGGGAAAAAATCCTTAGTACAACTTGCCTGACCTTTTTCTCATCAATGCAGTTTTCAATTTTCTTAAGACTTTCTGTTTTTAAGTCCCCATGATGATCCTGCATTTTTTGAGAAAACTCGTTATGATTACCAGTTCAAGCTCACCTCACTGCCTTGCATCTTACTGGCCCAGCAGATCCCCTTGGAAGCCACTGGTTTGGTTTTGTTTTTTAAAGTTGAGGTTTAATTAACAGATCACACAATTAAGTGATGTGTAATCATTGTCAAAATCAAATTTGGAACCTTTTCTTCCTTCTTTTACACATTGATGTTGATTTCCCATTTCCTCTACCCTCCCCTTCTGCACCCCCAGGTCATCATTAATTCCATTACTGTCTTCATAATTCCACTCATCCCAGTTTCCTGATATATATAAATATACAAAACTGTGACTGACAAGAAACTAGGATCCATTAAAAATGACCACATAAAATGGATAGAGACCTCAATCCAAGATAAAGCAGAGGCTGTAAAATTTCAGAATAAATTTACATTGGGTCCATAAGGAGATCTAATTACAATATGTTACATTCCAGTCTAAGTACAGTTTCTAAAATCTATTCTTTTTCTGGTATTTGGGCTCTTGACACTCCTATTTTATGTACATTAGGGGTGCTTAGGATGCTCATCTCAAGTGGGAACTTTGCAAATGGCTTTTGGGCTACCATTATCATTCATAGCTTTCTGCAACAGGGTATTTAGTATTTAGACACTGGTACTGTGTCCAGCTCTAAGTTTTATTATTTTATTATTAGCTATATTTAGATTACACTGGCTGGTGTGCTTCTTCCTGGTAGACTTATCTGACTCCTCATTTAGATGGTTGCTTGTTTTGAGACAAAACACACCCACAAGCACGCGCACACACACACACACACACACACACACACACACACGGCACACACATATATATATACACATGTATACATAATGCTTACATATATAAATAAATATATAGCTTGACATACGGCTCACATATCACACGCTTCTGTAGTTTATTTGCATTCAAGAGTTCTGCAATCAGTTTCAGGACATTTTCTTCCTTCTTGTACTGGTTAACTCTCCATTTCCCCCCATCCTCCTCCAACCTGTGCCCCCAAAGAGCCCCTAATCTAGTTACTGTCTCTATAGCTTCACACATCTGGAACTTCATAGACTGGAAAAAATACCCTCCAAGAAAAAAAGCAAGCCCCAAAGCCAACAACAATAACAAAGTAGACCAGAGGGGACAAAACCTCAATCAAACATAAAGCAGGAGGTATTAAAAACTGTAGAACAAATTTAAAATGGGTCCCCAAAGAGATCAAATAATCAGGTATAACCTTGTAACCTAATTCCATCTGCCATTGTCACATTTATGATTCTCTGTGTGATAGTAAGGCTATTCACATCCCTCCCAATTATGGTCTGTGGGATCCATCAGAAGCTTAATCCATGTAGAGGTCTTGCAGACATTTGGGGGTTCCCAGTGTCATCCATTGCCTTCTGCAGATTTGATGTTCACAATGTAAGTTCTGATACCATTTCCGCCTTTGGATTTGGGTTTTGTACATAACATCTTTGGGTTGCGTGCTTCTTGGTATGCTTCCTCCATGTGGGCTTAAGTTGCTGCCTCACGGCTCTGTACTCTGCTCTTGGGTAAATGCTGACCTTTTGATTTTAAATAATTCATTGTCTTCACGTGGATGTGAGTTCAGCTCCACACTTGAAGGGTGACTAAGGGGCATAGTATTGAGGGGTTCACCTATCTCTACTGACCAATTACCCTGTGATTTTAGGTTTTGTTCCCCATTTTTCTCCCATTCTATCCAGGACCTTCTAATGTGATCCCTTTTGGGCAATTGATAGTGTTAGTTGAACCCGATCTAGTTTTTATGGTCTCAGAATTATGGAAACAGATATTTTAGTGTTTCATTAGTCCATTGAAATAATTGTTTC
Organism: Echinops telfairi; assembly: GCF_000313985.2. Classification (NCBI taxonomy): domain Eukaryota; kingdom Metazoa; phylum Chordata; class Mammalia; order Afrosoricida; family Tenrecidae; genus Echinops; species Echinops telfairi. Next base: position 3,755,739 of record NW_022107407.1, read on the forward strand.
CATCTCTTTTTATTTTAATAATTCTTCTTTCCTCTGGACAGGGAGAGACCAAAAGTTGTATCTTACATGTCTTCTCACAAGGTTGCTACTCATCAATGATGTTGAATGTTGTCTTCATAAGCTATATTAGGCCAATTGACCTTAGTCAATTGATCTTAGTGTCCCCAGAGATTATGTGGACCTCTTTTTTTTTTCCCCTGGAGGTACCTTAACAAGACTAAGACAAATATATCAAAGTTTGGAATAATCTTGTGTATATATGAATTAGAACCTAGTAAAAATACTTTTTGACATTCCCTTGTCTGTTTCTAATATTGGAACCAAATATACGGGTAAATCCTTTTAGGTTAATTATGTGTAAATAGTCATCTATTTGATGGAGTTTAGATCTTAAGTTTTTTCTTTCCTTTCCTTTGTACTAATGTATTTAAGGGGAAAGTTTACATAGTAAATTAGGCTCCCACTTAATAATCTCTACACAAATTATTTAGTGGTATTTGTTATTTTTTCACAATATGTCAGCATTTTCATTCATTCTGTCCTGGTCATTTTGTTTATTTGTTTGTCTCTTTGTTTTTTTAACTCTAGTTTACCTGCCCTCTTAACTCCTTCTTTATTTTACAGTGATTTATGACCTTTGGTCTCACGTGAATGATTTTTAAAGGGACTCATTGAGTGATATTTACCTGCTCAACCCATCTGTGATTTCAAGGGATAGTTTTGTGTTAAAGTATGAAGAGTATTAATTAATTTAATTTAAATTACTGATCACAACTTGTACAGTAAAAGTGGTATTATTTTTTTATTTAAACACTGAGGAAATGGTATGGGGGCCACATATGACCCCTCTGACTACACAAAGGAGAAGGAGAATCCAACTCTATACCAGCCCATGGTTGATGGCCACAAGACAGAGGTCAGGCATACCTCCACCCTTAACCCTTCTTTTAACCGGTTTTAACACTAACCATTCCTCCCATAGCACACTACTTCTCTGCGGGGTTAAAAAGAGATTATTGAATCCATCATAATGGCAACACAGAACTCCCAGACAATACTCATGACTATGAGGATTTATAGGGGAAGTTAATAGGTTACTATAAACTGGACCTTAAAAAAAATTAAAGATATAGTCATTGCTCTACAACAGTATGGCCACCTAACATCCTGCCTCCCTGCCACATCATATTGCTGGTGCAGCTCCTCTGCTTTGGTGCTTCTGGTACCTTTTACACCTGCCGCTTCAGACAGAGATCTACTATAGCTCCACTGGTGGTTCTTCTTTCTCTTAAGCATTCCAGGATTCATTCTCCTCCTGCTTCTGAAATCGCTCTTACTCAGGAATGATGAAACTGATCAATACCTTATTTATATGCTTTTACTTAATTTTTTGGTAGGCATTAAAGAAATGGCTACAAGAGCCATAAATAAGTAATTTTATTTTACTACTATATTGGTTTCTGTTATATTTTCAATTTCTCTATTATACATTATTATACACACCTTAAATAATTTTTATGTGTCTGTGGTATTTCATTTAGAATTTTGGAGTGATAATAATGATATCTTAGAGAACAGAAGAATAGAAGTTCCTTGTTTTTTTTTCATTATCACTGGTCTTAAGCAAAGTACAGATTGATTACATACATTAAGAAACAGTGGACCCTACTCAAGGCCTCCCTTAACATAAGAACACTTTGTTCTAATAACCTGGCACTCTTTGAGACTCATCTTCCCAACACAATCACTGGTGATAAAATGAGCGCATAAGCAAATATGGTGAGGAGAGCAGATGGTGCCTGGCTATCAAAAGATATACCATCTGGGGTCTTAAAAGGCTTGAAAAGTTAAACAAGCAGCCATCTAGCAGGGAAGCAAATAGGCCCACATGGAAGAAGCACACCAGCTTGTGTAATCATGAGATGTCAATGGGATCAGGTATCAGGTATCCAAAACAAACAACTATATAGATGCAAATGACAGGGATTGCAGTGGAGACCCAACACCCATATGTAGACAATTGGATATCCCCCCGCAGAAGGGTTATAAGGAAGGGATGAGTCAAACAAGGTTCAGTATAGCACTAATGAAACACATCATTCCTCTAGTTCCTGAAGGCTTTCACACACACACACACACACACACACACACACACACACACACACACATTGCAGTCACTGCCACTACCATGACCCAGTTCTAGATTACAAATCTAGCTAGATCAGAGAACATACATTGGTACAGATAAGAGCTCTCGAAACATTCAGAAACTCAGGACGGATAAACCGCTCAGGAACAGTAGTGGGAGTAGCAATAGAATGAGTGTTGGGAATGGTCAAGGAGGGGAAAGGGGGAGAAAAGGGGAACCAATTACAAGGTTGGATATATAATCCTCTTCCCCTCCATGGGGAGGAATAACAGAAATGTAGGTGAAGGGAGACAGTGCAATATACAAAACAATAATAACAATATATAATTGATCAAGGATTCATGAGGGTGGGAAGGTAGGTGAGGGAGGGGAAAGTAGAAAATGTTTTGGAAATGATGGCAACATATGTACAAATATGCTGGATAAAGTTGATATATGGAATGCTATAAGAGCTGTAAGATCTCCCAATAAAATGATTTTTAAGAAGAAAAGAAAAGAAACAGGTGGGCACGAATAGAACTATTTCAGGATTCCAAGTAAATTAATTTGAATCTTTATGGAAAGTTTTCTGGATACATCATAGATGTCTGGTCTTTTAAAATGGCAATAAAAGCAATGAGGTAACAGGGATAATATTTACAACTTTAAAAATCATTTTATTGGAGGCTCGTACAGCTCTTGTCAAAATCCATGCATACATCCATTGGATCAAGCACGTTTGTACATGTGTTGCCATCATCATTCTCAAAACATTTTCTTTCTACTTGAGCCCTTGGTATCAGCTCATTTCCCCTCTCCCTGGCCCCCCTCCTGAGCCCTTGATAATTTATCATTTTTCCCCTGTCTTACACTGACTACTGTCTCTCTTCACCCATTTTTTTATACAACTCATTTTTCAGCCTATATACTTGTAGACAATTATCATTTCCTCCTTCCGCCTACCCTTAGTGCCTATTGTTTTTCCTCCTAGAAGCTGTACATCAATAATTGCCTATTTAGAGAGGGCAAAATATATGAACATTCTGTGGTAGGATTACATTTTAAAGCAACCCATGGTTTTCTTCTGCAAGATGATTATATTTCACTGCAGTTATAGTGCTCTTTTGGTTGAGTAGCTTTGGGGGTGTAAAATATTTGGAAGGCTGACAATTTATTTCAGGCTAGAGAGTTTGATTAATTTCTATTCTGTCTATAGTAAAATTCTGATATGTGTTTATTATATTGGATATCAAATTTAAGGGGTAGATGAGCATCTCAAGTTGAATAAAACTGCAATAATAAAGATAGAAAGGATAGTGATGATTCGGTTGTAGAGTTTTTGCATTTGATATAGGAGATCCAGGAAGATTCCATATGTAGTTTGTAGACTAAGACTAGGAAGAAAGGCCTGTGTTCTACTTCTGAAAAATTATCCAGTGAAAACCGTGGATCACAATTGTGACTTGATGGCAACTAACAGCAGTACTCAGTGGAGAGACATTTAACTGGGACGAAAATGGGACATAAGTGAGAAGGTTATGTGATAGTTATGATTGCATCTCAGCTAGGCTTAGCCAGGATTCTCCATGGTAATGAGTAGATTTTGACAGGTAGATATATACATTTAAATTTCCTTGGCTTTGTATGTATATCCACAGAACCCAACCTAAGACAATAATCCTGAAACCCTTTAATCTCTGCCTTGAATTATTTCTCTTAAGAGCCTTGTTTGACTCTAAATTCACAGATCATTTGCAAAACCATCTCCTTGATGATAATTCAGAGAGGGAATTGATATCTCAGGTTTAGATTTGGGCTAAACTGCAGAAACTGAGTAATCTTATTAATTTATATGAGGAAGCCTATTGATTTATATGTACTCTCTTTGCTTCACCAGTCACCAATAGATTCTGGACTTCTTTTCTCTAACCCACACCTTCCTCCTGAGCAACTGGGACATTTCATGTAGAAATCACACAGTTCCTGGAGATTCAATGTGTGGAAAATTACATCCACCATTTCTCCTGGCTGTTAAATTCCCTTCTTCTGGATTTCCCAATCAAGACATCACCATCCAGTTTTGCTATAACCTTTGAGTCCCCCATCCTTCTCATACTTTAGGGCCATACATGGCCATTCAGGTGAAAAGTACTTTTATATTTAAATTTTTATTGTGACTTAGGTGATAATTCTAAGATCAGATAATCAGTTTTACATTCAACAATGCATGCATATTTTTAATTTAATTTATCCATTACAATCTCAATGTACCCTCATTTATCCCACTGTGCTCCTTGTTTCCATTCCTCTCCTTTCCTAACCCTCTGCACATGTTTCCCTTTGGATCTTAAGAGGTTAAATAGTCTAACATGGGGGTGGGTGCAGTTTCAGATATGAGGGGTAAATAAAAGCCATCATCTTATGGGTGTCTCCAACAATTTCTATCACTTAGCACGCCTAGGCTCTTTTATGGTTTTGTATTTTGTTCTATATTTTTCTCCCATTCTATCCAAGACCTTCCAATGTGATACCATTAGGAGCAGTTTTCGTTGGTAGCTAGGCACTACCTAGTGTTCTTGTTTTAGGGTAATGGAGATTGATGTTCCAGTGGCCCATTAGTTCATTGTATTAATTGTTTCCAAATGTCTTAGATTTTCAATACTCCTCTTTCCCTCCAGCCAAGAGAAACCAATAGTTTCACCTTAGGTATCTAGGAGGTTTTAAGACTCCAATTTCAACTCACCAAAGTATGACAAAAACCGGAATTGCACTGGGCAGAGTGGACTTTCATAATAGACATTTTATCCCTGCTTGGTGAGTATCAAGCACCCTCACTCTGAGTTAGTGCACCCAGTGGCATTACTTGGGAAGGTTCTCTCTGGTTACAGTAATTTTTTTTTTTTTTTTGGTCAAAGCAGTTTCACCCAAACCTCAGTTTTTGTCATGGCCAATTTAAGAGAACAGGATGCAGCTGTGAATTCTGTTTCCTGCTCAGGAAAAATGCTGCAGAAAGTGTCGTGAGGGTGAACACAGCTTACAATGACAGCACTATGGGAAAAACAAGTGTACTAGTGGTTTTCTCGCTTCAAAAAAAGGTGCAATGTTGATTGGTGACAAATCTTATGTTGCACATCAACTTCCTGAATGGACAAAAATGTCGACTCATAATGCATTTGGAGTTTGTTCCACCAAGTCAGACTGTTAGTCAAGCTTTCTATTTAGAGGTTCTGGAAACACTGTGTAATGGTTGGTGACAAAAAAAAGTCCTGATTTGTGGTAGATGGTGGACTGGTTTTGTCACCGTGACAATGCACCTGCTCACACAGCCATCTCAGGGCACCAGTTTTGGCAAAAAAAAAAAAAAAAAATCACCTCTCTCTTGTTCCAAGCACTTTACTCACCTGACCTTGCTCTGTGTGATTTCTTTTTGTTTTTTCGAATGAAGAGGAATATGAAAGGAAAGCAATTTGATGACATAGGAGAGGGGAAGAAAAAAACAAGGGAGGTTCTGTTGAAAAATGTTTCCAAGAATGGAATCACATAATTGACAAATTAAGTGTAATGGAGAATACTTGAGAGTGATAAAGTTATTTTTGTAAACAATTTAAATACATAGCTTTTGGGGGGAAATTATGAGGTGTTTTTTTTGGGGGGAGAGGTACCTCCTCATATAACATTGTCTTTGTGAACTATGTTATGCCAATTGATGTCAGTCCCTGAGACCATGGTATGGAGCCCTCAGACCTAACAACTCATGTCCTCAAGGGTTTTGGTTTAAGACATTTCCATAACTTTGTCCACTGTATGTTTCACCATAATCATGGGTATATTTGCAGCAAAGATAAATACACATATATAACTCTTTTCTGTCAAATTTGTATTTATTTAGGGTATACTCATGATATATATTATTCATGAGTATACACTCACACTCTTCTTGGCACACCCCCTTAGCCTCAATGTCTATCCAAGCATCAACTGTTAACTACTTAATTCACTGCCTTTAAGTTGATTCCAAACCCCTGTGGGTTTCTGAGACTAACTCTTTATGGGAATAGAAAGCATTATCCATCTTATGCAGAGTAGCTGGTGGTTTTGAACTGCTTATCTTATGGTTAGCAGCTCAACCTGCAACCCTCTTTGCCATGAGATCTACACTTTATTGAGCAGGGTTATATATTGTGGTGAAGTAGAATTTCTTAAAATTAATAATATTCATGTCTCTGTAACTCCCACTAAATGACTAGGTGGGATATGCAAATAGTGTGTGGGAAATACTAATAGGGGGGATTAGTTCATTTGAGTTGCCTCTCCCCATGCTGTAAGAATGAGCCATCTCAGGGAGCTGCTATTGCTACCGTTGTTTAGAGAACCGTTGTTCTAGAACAGATGGTGTGCAAAAAGTATGAAAATAAACTTGGGACTGTTATCACTCCAGACACATGGAAAGATGGTGCAAGGAATACCACTGAAAGTGGTATAAGAAAGCTGAATGAAAATAAAGCTTTACTCTAAAAAATAAACAAAAAAACTAGATTTCCTATGGAAAGAATAACTTCTCCACTTGCAGGATTTGCAAAAGTTCTGTGCACCAGCCATGTTCTCATTACTGTCAAGGCTGTGCCTACAGAAAAGGCATCTGTGAAATGTGTAGGGGACAAAAAGGCTTTGGATACAAAAACTGCGAGCAAACATCTGTCTAGTGTATTAATGCTGTTTCCCGTATCTATATGGTTTGGGATAACAAAAACTCCAAGTAACATCCATCTAATGTGTTGATTATGTTTCTCACATCTACATGATTTTATTTTCTGCTTTGAACTATCAAAACATAACATAGATATTCAAATGCAAAATAACTTGTTTAAAGACACATAATTAAGTTTGAGAGAAATGGATCCATAGTCACTCTTTTGCTCTTAAGGAATCACAAAAATGTAAGTAGTCTTCTCTTTTAATTGTTGTTTTTCTTACAAACATTTTATTGAACTGTAATAAGTAGTAAATTCAATTATAAAAAACAATAATCCCAGGTCTTATGTACTTTTCATTTCTCATTATTCCTGTAATCCCTGTTATATTTTCCTTCTTCGGTTGTAGGCATTACAGGAATGGAGAGGAGATTATGGGTATTTTGCTCTGGATATCTAGGCATATAATTCTTCTCTTATTTTTGGTTGCATAGTACATTCCCTTACTGGTTCTAAGGTTTCTTAGAATCAGCTGACCTCTAATTGCAAAATCACAAGCTATTCAAATATTAGCAACCATTGCTGAATGTTTCTGGATGTTTCCTTTGTCATTAGCCCAGACTCAAATCAAAGGCCAGTTAGATTTGTGGACATTGGTTGTTGTTGTTGTTCTTGCAGTGAGATTTCCAGTTCCCTTCGTATAAAAACAGGGAACATTGGAAAAGGAATTCTCTCTCTTACTCTATATTACCTTCCCCTAACCCAAGTGAACACTGTTTATCCTCTACCCAGGAGTTGGCAAATTCGAGGCTCCCTAGCCATATGCAGGTGGCTCTTTCCGTATACTATACCTGTGGCTCTGAAAAAAAATTGGTAATATTTAAAGGATATTATTTAGATAAAGGAGATTTCATTTGTTTGCAGAAATATATTTATGGCTCTTGGATAATTGTTAAATTCTTGTGAAGGCCAGGATGCATTCTTCTGCCTCAAATGTTTACTGATTCCTGCTCTAGCCCCTGACTTCTCCTCCTGTTTTTTACCCTTCCAAATATATATGCTAGATTTCCAAAATAAAGATATACACCTTGTGTTAGTCTGGGTAGACTAGAGAAACAAATTCATAAACACGCATATGTATGTTAGAGAGACTTTTATATATAAGAGCAATTGAATATTAAAAATCATCCTAACCCAGTCCAGTCCAAGCCCCTAAGTCCAATATTAGCCCATATGTCCAATACCATACCAATATATAAAATCCTCTTCAGACTCATGAAACACATACAATGATGCTGAGTGCAGGACAATCACAAGTCAGTGGGTAGAAAGTCATTGTAATCATCTCAGAACTGGCAGGGATCTCCATGTGGCTCCTCCAGTTCCCAGGGCACGGGGTCTATCAGTGTGCCATGTGTCTTGTCTGTAAAGCGTCTCTTAGGGGGTGAGTCTTGAGTCTTGTCAGTGGAGAGTCTCCAAGGAAGTAAGTACAGAGTCTTTCCTGCCTCCAAGGAGGAAATCCCGGAGTTCCCAGAATTCTCAGCATAAGGCCATGCCCACACAAAGGCCTCATTGTCTATGACCTGATTGACAGGCTAGACTCCACCTCTTCACTCATAATTCTCTCAAATTGACACCAGATTATATAACTACCACACACATAATACTTTGAATTCAGCTGTCATGAAAGCCTAAAGGATAAAGTAGTGTTTGTTCATGATAACAGGTGTGGTAGTTACATAATTTGGTGTCAATTTGAGAATTAAGAGTGAAGGGGTGGAGTTTAGCCTGTCAATCAGGTCGCAGCTTGATGACCTCATTAGGAATACTACGGAGATAAATAGCTCATTGGAGGCGGGACACACACTTATTCCCTGCAAGGCATTCCTGTGGAGAAGACACATGGAGCTATACTAGAGCCCTGGATCTGAAGGATTCACATGGAGACCCCTGCCAGCGCTGAGACACTTCCACTGCCACTGGATCCACAAGACTTTCCACCCACTGGCCTGTGATTGTCCAGCATTCAGCATCATTGCATGTGTTTCATGAGTCTGAAGAGGACATTATAGATTGGTATCAGACAAATGGGCTAATATTGGATTTATGGACTCAATCTGGACTGGGCTGGAATGTTTTCTCAATATTCAATTGCTCTTGTAAATAAAGCTCTTTATAATACACATATGAGTGTCTATGAATTTGTTTCTCTAGTCTACTCAGACTAATACAACAATTAATAAAAGTTTACTTCCATTGAGGAAAAAAAAAATCTTTTCAGAAACAGGAACAGAGAGTATTTCTGGAACCATCAAAGAAGAGCCAGCATGGGGCACATTAGAAATTCCTATCTCAAGTGATGGAGACAGTAGTGGCTCTGCTACACAAGAGGCTACTGCATTGGAGACTATAGAACAGAGCAAAGGAACCAACCTGAGGCAGAGCGAAGGGGCTGTGCTGCTGACACCATGTATTTCCTCCCCTACTCCAAGTTAACACTTATCTACCCTCAAGCCTTCAACTTTTCTTCCTCTCCACACTCCTTCCACCTCTGTAATCTAGGAATGCTTCTTGTAGTGGGAAAATCACATGCTATTTTTCCTTTTGTGATTGGCTTATTTCACTCAGCATTATGTCCTCCAGGTTATTCTATGTTATGAGAGGTATTTTGCAGATTCATCATTATTCTTTTTTGTTTTGTTTTTAATCATTATTCTTTAACATCATGGAGTATTCCATTGTATGTGTATGTATACACGTACCAATATTTATCCATTCTTCCACTGACAGGCATTTAGATTTCTTCCATCTTTTTGTTATTGAGAATATTGCTGTGATGAACATGAAATGCATATACCTATTTGTGTCATGGCTCTTAATTCTCTAGGATATGTACCACTTTGAGGGATTGCTGGGTCATGTGGCATTTTGATTCCCAATTTTTCGAGGAAGTACCATATTACTTTCCATAGTAGTTGTACTGTTTTACAGACCCTCCAACAGTGTGTGAGGGTTCCAATCTCTCTGGACCTTGTCAGCATTTTTTATTTTCAGTTTTATTGAACTTTGCTGTTAATGCTCTGTGTGTGTGTGTTATCTCATTGTTATTTTGACTTATATCTCTTGAATGACTAAAGATGACAAGTGATCCTTCACTTGTTTGTTAGCTGCCTGAATATCTTATTGGGTGAAATATCTGTTTAAGTCCTCTGTCCATTTTTGAACTGGATTATTTGTCTTTTTTAAATTTTATTTTTGGTTGAGATGTGAAGTTTTCTGTATTAGAGATTAGTACCTTGTCTGATAAGCTACTGTCATTTTTTTTCTCAGTCTGTTGGTTCTCTTTTAGTAAAAATCAGTTGGTGCACAACAGTGTCTAATTTTTAGGTGGTCTCAGTCATCTTTTTTTTCCTATAGCTGTTGGTGTGTTTTTATTTTGTTTGATGATTAACCTGTAATCGGGACCCTGAGTGTGCCCTTGGTTTTTCATGGATGATCTTCTTTGTTTCAGGATTTACATTTAGGTCTTGCATATACCTTGATTTTCTTTTTATATACGTTATGAAATATGGGTCCTTTAGTTTCATTTACACTATCTGTTAAAGAGTCTTACTGTGATGTTTAGGGTTTTTTTTTTTTTTTTTTGGTGTGTCTGTGCCAAAGTGGCACCTGTCAACAAATATGGGTGGAGTCTAACCTGTCAATAAAGTCATAACCAGTGACCACATTTTGGGGTGTGACCTAAGTAAAAGAAGGCCCTGTGAAGGGCTGGTTGCCCTGTTTTCTTTTCCCTTCTTGCTGGAACCATACTGCACCTCCAGTTTCCGCCACCTCACATCACATGCTGTGCCCCTGGTCCTGCTGCCTCACACCCCATATCATATCATGCCTCCAGATCCCATCACCTGCCATCATACCGATCTTACATGAATTCAATTTTACTCCTTGCTCTTTAATGCATTACCTAGTTCCTGTATGTTAACACTAGTTGGATTATTATTTGTTATTTTTCTATTTGTTTATTTTATCAATTTGTTTTTAGAGTATTTTAAAAATTTTTTCTAAATTCTCATCTTTTTCCTTTTTGTTGAGTTTTCTCTTAATTTGCTGAAGAGTCTGTGAAGCTTAGCTTTTTGGTCAATGTTGCTGGGCTTGGAGTCTCAGTGGTATGGCAGTTGGGGGCCTAGTAATTTCCTGTCATGTGACCTAACACAATGTAATCAACTTCATAATGGGATCTTTTGTGAGCAACCAAGCAGTTTTAAGATTATGGTGGAGTACAACCCCCTTACCCAGGTCACAGCCCTGATGCAATTGAAATGACATGTCCTTGGGAGTGTAACTATTTCCTTTATAAAGACACTGTGGGGAAAGCTTGTTAGCTTGTTGCTGGGTCTGAATTTTTTATATGGCTCATCCACCTTCAGTTCTTTGGACTTGAACCAGTAACCTGCTGATTTCTTGAGCCATCAGTGACGAGTCATCTGACCTGCCAACTGACTTGCTGGCTTTGGATTACTTCACCTCACTAGTCATGAGCTTGACGTGCTGATCTTAGATTCACCCCCCTGTACTGTCTGGTATTCCTTATGGTCCTGGGTTCATAATCTACTTGTCAGGGGAAGTCTCCAGCTTAACATTTAACTCACAGACTTAAAACCAGACTGGACTTACCTGTTTCTATAACAGTATAAGTCATTTTCTTGATATAATCTTCTCACTTAATTAAGATATTTAAATACCACTGGTTGTGCTTCTCTAGAGAACCTCATCTAACACTGTGTCTAAACATCATTCTTCTGAAAGCCTTATCTAATAATGCCAATGCCTTTTATTCATAAGAAACATCTTCTGGCTCTGTATATTGGTCACTTGTTTGAGCCACTGCATTTTTTCTTCATATGAACTGAAATTGTGATTTCTAAAACATTGTAGTCTTGCATTTGTATTTCATTTATAATTGTATGTTTGTGAGACTACATTCTAGGGGGTGTAATAGAGATGAGAGTGTGTATTCGCTTCTCTTGTTGCTGTTTTTATAAAGGACTGTAGAAGTTGGATTTGGCTTTGGCTTTTGTATATCTCTTGGTAATCAGGTGGTATAAGAGTAGATATTAGCTTTCATAAGAGTGGCTATGCAAGTATGAATATAGCTGATCATAGGGGTATGGTTACTGTTTCCAGTGGGGTGGGATAAAAAAATAGTATTCCTAAGAGAAGCTATAAAGAACCAACAGCAGCTAAAAACGAAAAATTTTTAAAAAAGCAGAAAAGACATAAGTGATTCTAGAAAAAAGAATAAAGCTAGAAGCCAAAGAAAAGTAAAGACAGTGGTAGAGAAAATGGAAAAAGTGTGAAAGATCAAGAAAAAATACAATCCACAAAACTGGGAAGCATGGGAAAGAAAAGAGCAAATAAATTTGAAAATATAAGTAGCAAAAATTAAAAAAAAATAGGGGGATAAAAAAGAAACAAAAGTGAAAAAAGGAAAGAATGGAAAAACAAGAAGGAAAGAACAGAAAACAAGGAAAGGAGAAAACGGGACAAGGGCAACATCCAGAGAGGAGAAAACTCGTGGGTGATTGTACCTACCTGTATGACAACTTCTGCCAGCCACAGAGCTCACTGTGTGTGAAGGGAGGAGCCAGTGGGTGGGAAGCTTGACTTTTTTAGCTGAGGTGTTAGGGTGTTTATACCTAGAAAGGAGCTCTTGAAGATCAAGTGGATCGCTGGGGACAATGCTGTTGTTCATGGAAGAAGTTTGTTCCCACTCAGAGTGTCAGCAACAGGCTGTTTGTCAGATACTGTCATGTCTTCTGTCTTGATGAGGTGGAATCAAGTGCCTTCTGAGGTGGGAGTGGTGCACTGGAAACCAATCCAACGATGAGGTTCTGACCGATCCAAGGACAGACCAGGGATTTTATTGGCGTGTGTGTATGTGCTCAGTTTTTGGGTGTAAGAGGCTGCAATTGGATGTAAGTGAATGCAATTGGAGGCTGTCTTGAGTCAGCAGAACTGATTATGCCTGCACCAAATAAGTCAGCAATTTACCCACATATCTCCTCTCTGACAATTTTGTTCAGCTTCTTCTTGCAGCTGGTATTTAATCCACTTCTCTCCTCCTCCTTTTAAGCTCAAGGATCCAGGATAATCATTTGTACTTGTTTTCTCTGGTTCATAATGCCTTTCTTGTAGAGAGTCTACGTCATGTTTCTGTCTAATCTTCATCTTTATGGAAGTGGACTGTTATTATTAGAAATTTTTAAAATTAAAAATATTTTAATAGTTTTATTTACATATGATTTTCACACCATGCAATTTAATAGTTAGGCCATATAGTATAAGTTGTACAATAATCACTACAATCAATTCCAGAATGCTTTCTTCCTTCTTGTACTTATTGTCACTTTATTTCCCTGCAACCTCCCTCCCACGCCCTTAATAAGCCATCAATCCAGTTACTATCTCTATATATTTACTTATCCTGGATTCCATATACTGGAAAACATTTAAAAAAAAACAATAACAAAATAAACCATAGAAAAACTTCAATCAAAAAAGAAGGAAATATTAAAAACCAGAACAAATTTAAAATGGGTCCAAATAATAAGGTGTTAGACTTTAACCTATCTGGTTCTATACCAATCCACTTTCCATTGCATTCTACACAATAGCAAGGTTATTCACATCCCTGGTCCATGGCCAGAGAGGATTTGCTTGAGGATCAATCCATGTGCATTTGCCCTTCACTTTTTTCTTTTTTAATATATGAGACAACTTTAAAAATGGGTCCAAAGGCAGAGCAAATGATAAGGCATTACATTTAAAATAACTACATGTGCCACAATCAAATTTACAGTGCTGTCGGTCTGATAGCAATGTTTTTATATCTCTCTAAGGTCAGAGGGTATTCACCAGAGGCTTAATCCATGTAGGGACACTGCAAATGGATTTGGGTCTTCCATTGTCACCCACAAACTTATGAGTATTGGGTGTTCACAATTTAAGCTCTGATATTGTTCCCTTATTTGCATTTGGATTGTATTATTTATAATCCTGGTATTACAGAATGGTTTGCTTCTTCCATATGTACTTAGTTGATGCCTCCCTTACATGGCTGCTTGTTTGAAGACAACGCATTAAGGCTCCTGATGTTATTCTTTTTGATGGCTGGGAACAATCCGTTTTTTCACCACACTTTGATGTAACATCCGTATCTTCAGTGATCACTTCATGAGGGTGTACACACAGCAGGGCCATGTCATAAGAACTAGTTGTTTTTAGATTGGGCCTAGAATCAACTGCAAGTCCAAAATCCATTTGTGTATCTATGGTTTACATGTGTCCCTGGTCATCTTTACAGGTCTCATCATTGTTATATGATAGAGAACATTGTCAGTCACCACCCCCTGGGGCATAAGGTAATTCTATTGATTATTTTATCCATTCATATAGAATTTAACACAGTGTTGAGAAAATGAAATTATACAAGTATAGTCTAGCTCTAACTCACGTCACATGAATTGTTGATTTATGCAGATTAAACTCTGAAGTGACTGGGTATTATTTACATTAATCATGGAGGTTGATGGTAGGGTCAAATTTCTAATAATGTTCATTCATAAAGGCAGCACCATGTCTATTAGATTAGTACATATCGTAGAAAACAAAACAAAACAAAAAGCAAACTTGCTGTCATCGAATCAATGCTGATTTTCAGTGACCACCTGTTAGATGCTAAGAATCTATCACCTTTTAGAAGTTTTGCCATCTTTTTTGCTTTTGCTGTCATAAGAGATCCTGAAATGGGAATATTTTGGGTGGAGGCTTAATGAAACTACTCGGAAGCAGATTCATTGATTTCTTCATAATTTTCGTCTGTCTTAGTTATCTAGTATTGCTTTAGCAGAAGTACCATAGGTGGATGGTTTGAACAAACAGGAATTTTCCACACAATTTAGGAGGCTAGAAGTTCAAATTCAGTGTGTCAGCTCTAGGGAAAGGCTTTCTCTCTATGTTGGGTCTCTGTAGGAAACTGTCTTTTTTCAATATCTGTGGACCCAAAATCCCATGGATATCTATATGGGTCTTGTCATCCATCTTGCCCTAAGTAAAGAACACGTTTAGAACAGAGACCCTGGGTCCAAAGGATGGGTTCTAATTCAGGCTTCTTGGTCATGGTCAGGTTTTCACTCCTCTACTTGCTTGCTTCTGTCTCCTTTTATTTCTTCTAAGATAAAAGCTGATGCAGGTCACACACCAGGGAATCCCCCTTATCCTATTATAGCTGATTGTCTAATCACATCAGTTCTTATTATGGTGTAAAATTACATTATTACATAGCTGCCAAACCACTGGGAAGCATCATGGTCCAGACAAGTTAAAATACATTTGGGGGAACTAAACTAAGTCCATGACAGATTTTATCACATGTATTTTATTCTTTTCCTTCATAATTGAATAAATTTATCTTTTACTACATGTCAGTTACAGTTTCCTTGATAGTCTTTTTCTCCTCAGTTATCCTTTTGATAATCTCAAAGATAAAAATTATTTCAGAGATAAATTTTCACTCTCTTGTCCATGGCTGTGAAGGAAAAAGCTTGTTGGGGTTGAGGGGAGGAGGAAGGCAGTGAATGCTTATAAAGTTTAAGGAATTTGGGACCTTATGTCAAAACTGTGAATAGCTCACACAAAATGAAAATTATCAACATTATCTCTCCTGCTATAAATAGGAGTGTTGTTTCCTATTGGGAAAAAAAAGTACAGACATAAAAGGAAAGAAAAATATAAAGTAAGACACAAACTCAGAATAGTAGCTAAGCGTAATATTCTCTGACACAAATTAGTGATATAAAAGGAAGCTGAAGAGTGAGGCTTCATTTCTGATCATACGTCCGTCTTCACTTTGGACATCTGTACTACCTTGTAGATGCATTGCATCCCCAGTGATTTTCTGAGTCTGCTCATGTCGCATAGGTCATGGCTTTCGTACAATAAAAAAATAGTTGAAGTATTCTTCTCTGACAGGTTTTTGCCTACATGGTTAACAGATTTTGCTGTACTTACAAACCATTCTTTCCCAATATTTTACTTGCATCTTGTGTTTTCAGAACTCTTTGAATTTGAATTATTCTTCTTTTAATTTTTTAATTAACTGGTTTATAATTTTTTTATTTATCATCCCTTCTTATTAGTTCTTTCTAGAGTATTTCCTTCTCTGAAGTGTACTCTTTAAGTTACTTTAGTGTCTAGACTGCCCAACTGTGAGGACAATTTCCTGGTTAGGTTTGAAGAGACAAGTTTCCTAACTATATCATTTGGTGTTGAAAAAAGTTCCTTACAGAATTCTGAAGGGACCTGATTCCCTTACCCTTTTGTACAAATTTTGTTTCTTTGTATGCTTTAATTTTCTATCAGGACCTTTTTTTTTCCTGTTTCTCTTTGTTTTGGCCAACCATCTGGGGCACAACCAACCAAGAACACTTTCAAAATAAATTCCTGTGTTGCATTTTAGGATCATACATTATGGACTGGACCCTGATACAGTGCAAGTGCCTATTGCAGATGATAGATCCTTATCCCCTTTTATGCTGAGTCTTAGGGGAATTGGACATACTTCTTTTTTGCCTACTTTACGTGCGTGATATTATTCACTGCCCTACTTCACTGAGAGATTAAAATGTCTTTTTTCCCTTTTTGGGCTGATTCTAAACCAAAATCTCACTGTTATTGAGGCAATGTTGACTCAGAGTAAACCCATGTGAGTTCCCAAGTCTGTTTATGGGAGTAGAAAGCCCAATCTTTTGCCTTGGAAATGCTGGTGGTTTCAAACTGCTGACTATGTGGATAGCAGCCCAATGCATAACCACTGCACCACCAGGGTTTCTAGTAAAGCAAGGAGGGCATTAAATAGTAGATATATTTTGGTCCAAGGCCACCTTTCACTGGGTACCCTAAAAGCAAGGGATCCAATCAAAGTCCAACTATTTCCAATTCCATAACTTTGCATAGCAATCATCTGCTGCTTCTCACACTAGGGAGTTTCAGCCTCAGTCCAAAGAGTACAGATGAGTTTGAGGTAAAGCCCAGTTCACTTAATAGGGTTTCCACATCGAGTCCTTCCAGTATGGCCTATGCAAGTTGTGCGCCTTGAAAAGACAGAGCCTAAAGTTCCAGTAGTTTATAGGTCATGGACTGTATCACCCCAAGCTGAATAGAAGCTAGGTCCAAAGAGTCTAATTAGGAATATAGTACCGGGCTTAATCTCCCCTTGGGTTCTATATAAATATTGTTAATCTTTTTTCTTCCCAAATGGGATGTTGCTTTTCCCCATTACCCACCATCAGAAATGCAAATGTCTTCTCCAAAACATGCATGCACTCTTCCTGCATCCTGACTTGACTTTCCAATGAGGCTCGCTTACCACTCTTGTCGGAGTGTCTGTTGATTTAGGGTGACCTTATTTCAATGCTGTATGCCAGCAAATGAATGGTCTTATCCTTTTCCTCCTTTCTTGAAGGAGTGACCACAGCTGAAGTCAGGTCTCCTCTGTAGAAGTTTATATATATAGTTATAGTTATATATCGTTATGTATATATAGTTATATATATCCATATAAAGGGGTGACAAATGGTATGGACACTAGCAAGTCTCTGTGCCTCATGGGGAGACTGAATTAGAAAGTTTACATGATCCAAGAGATCATAAACCTGCCTTCTTGGTGTTTATCCTTAAAGTAGTGGACTCATACAATATTTGTCCTTTTGTGATTGGCTAACTTCACTCAGCATAGTGATTGTCAGTTACATCCATGTCATGAGATGGTTCATGCTTTCAGCACTGCTTTTTGGGGATGTATAATAATCCATTGTGTGTATGTTCCACAGTTTCTATATCCATTCTTTTATTGATGGACATTGAGTGGTTTTCAGCTTCTGGGTATTGTGAACTGTGCTGTAAGCAACATGAGAGAGCATTTTTTTATGTTGTATTTTTTACTTTGGAGTATATGCTCAATAGTGGTATTTGCTCAATAATGGTATTTCTCATTGATATGGGACTTCCCTTCTCAGTTGTTTTAGGTTGCACCATATCGCTTTCCATAGTGGTTGTACATGTTTATAAGTCCATGAACAGTGTATCAGAACTCCAGTTTCTCCACATTCTCACCAGCATTTGTTGTTTTCTGTGTTTTTGAATTGGTCTATCATTACGGGTGTAAAATGATATCTTTCGTAGTTCTAATTTGCATCTCCTGGAGGACTAGTGATCATGAGCATTGTTTTTCATGCATTTATTAGACTTTTTTGTGTTATTTTGGCGAACTGTCTGTTCATGTCTTTTGTCCACTTTTTAATTCAGTCATTTCTTACCTTATTTTATTTAAACCATTTCATTAAGAGCTAATCCAGATATCATACCATTCCATAGTTCAATCACATCAAGCAGTATTGTACAATTGCTACCCCATCAATTTTGAAGAATTTTCTTCCTTCTTGAACTCCTTGATAACAGCTCCCATTTATACACCCCTCGCCCCACTTCCCCTACCGTACTCCCGAGGAACCCTTATTCTGCTTGTTGTCTCTATAGTTTCCTCGATCCTGGGTTTCAAATGCTGAAAAACAGTAAAAGCACATAACAAAATTCAACAAGGCTACTCACGATGACAGAATACATCAGAGATAAACCCAAATATGAAGAAAACAACAACACAGAAAATATTGAAAACCAGATTAAGTCCAAAGTAGATCAGAGGAGAGACCAAATGATAAGTTTTTAACCATTCAAGTCAGGTTTATCATCTTGCTCTCCTATAATTACCTCTCCAATGCTCTGTCTGATAACCAGGTTACTCCCATCCCTCAATTATGGTTTGGAGGAAATTATGAAATGCTTACTTCTTATGTAGATATTGTAAATATATTTTGCACTTCTGTCATCCATAGCTTTCTGCAAACTAGATTCTCATGATTTAAGCTTGATATTATGCCATCTTTTGGCTTTAGATTATAATTTACAATCCTTGGGTGACAAATGTTGGTATGCTTCTTCTATGTGGATTTAGTTGACATCTCACTTAGATGGCTGCTTGTTTGGAAACAAGCCTTTAAGATGCCAAAGACTATTCTATCTGTCTTATCCTCCTACTGAGGTGTTGTAGAGTTTATGGATTTTGGTAATTAGAGCCGTGTCCATTGTGTCATTGCTAAATTTTTTTTTTTTTACATTTGTTTTAGTTTTTAATATCTTTTTTTTTATAAACATTTTATTAGGGGCTCATACAACTGTTATCCCAATCCATACAACATCAATTGTGTAAGGCGTATTTGTACATCATTTCTCAAAACATTTTCTCTCCATTTAAACCCCCGACATTAGGTCCTCATTTTTCCCCTCCCCCGCTCCCCCCTCCCACATGAGCCCTTGATAGTTTATAAATGGGTATTTTGTCATATCTTGCCCTGTCCGACTTCTCCCTTCATCCACTTTTCGGTTGTCTGTCCCCCAGGGAGGAGGTCACACACAGTTCCATGTAATCGGTTCCCTCTTCCCTACCCATTCTCCCTTTACCCTCCCTGTGCTAAAAATTTTTTATCTAATCTGTGGGCTCCCATTTTACTCTTTTGATGAAGTCTTATAATGCTCATAGGTGTTTTATTTTTAGTAGGTACCAGTCATCTATTTTGTCTTCCACAGTCTGTGCTTCCTATATTATATTTGGTAGTCTAAGTATTTCCAGCAATAGAGACCTTAAATTTGCCCCAGTGTTCTCATCGATCATCCTTATAGCTCTGGGTGTTTACATGTAGGTCTTTAATTCATCTTGATTTTATTTTTGTGCATGGGGAAAGATATGGATCCTGTATCATTTTCTGCATATGGAGATCCAATTTTTCCAATATTACTTGTTAAAAAGGCCCTCCCTACTCCATTTGATAGTGTTTGGTCTTGTGCCCAAGATCACTTGCCTTACGTAGAAACATTTACTTCAGAGTTTTCTGTTCTCTTCCTTTGATCTATGTATCTCTCACTGTACCAGAATCTAGAAGTTTTGACTACTTTGGCTATATAGTAGTTTTTTAGGTGAGGTAGTGTGATACCTACTACCTGGTTCTTTTTAAGAATTTTTTGCTTATACTGAGTCTTTTGCCTCTATATGAAGTTGGTAATTTGTTTTCCATTTCTTTAACGAATGAAGTTAGGATTAGGATGGGGGTGTCTTGTATCTATAGATTGCTTTAGATAGTATTGCCATATTCACAATATTTAGTCTGCTTATCCATGAACCTGGATATTCTTCCATTTACATGCATTGGTCTTTTTTGGTTCCTTGTAATAGCGTTCAATAGTTTTCTTTGTACCAGTCTTTTGTTTCTTTAATTAGGTTTATTCCTAAGTATATTATCTTTTGTGTGGTTATTTTGAAGGGTATTGTTTTCTTGATATTTTTCTGGATCTTTCTTCATTGGTATACAAAAATCCAAATGGTTTCTGCTTGTTAATTTTGTGTCCTGCTATTTTCCTGAATCCTTTGTTTGCTCCCAACAGTCTTTTGGGCTCTCTCTATTTAGAATCATATCATTAGCAAATAATGAGAGTTTCACTTCTTTAACTATTTAGATTCTCTTGATTTGCTGTTGCTGTCTAATAGTCCTGGCTAAGTCTTCC
The DNA here is from genome assembly GCF_000313985.2 of Echinops telfairi. Classification (NCBI taxonomy): domain Eukaryota; kingdom Metazoa; phylum Chordata; class Mammalia; order Afrosoricida; family Tenrecidae; genus Echinops; species Echinops telfairi. The sequence goes on from NW_022107407.1 coordinate 3,776,232, forward strand.
GGGGTGATGCTGAATGAGAGTGGTGATAGGAGGCATCCCTTTCTTGTCCCCATTTTCAGGGAAAATGCTTCGAGTTTTTCCCCAGGGAGCATCATGTTGGCTGTTGATTTTTTCATATATAGCCTTTATTATATTGAGGAATTTCCCTTCTATACTTATATTGTTGAGTGTTTTTAATCTGAAAATGGGTATTGTCAAATGCCTTTTCTGCATCTATTGATAATGTGATTGTTCTTTTCTTTGTTTATGTGGTAGATTATATTAATTAATTTTGAATTTGAACTGTCCTTTCATGACTAGATCCTACTTTGTCATAGTGAATGTCTTTAAAAAAATATTTATTTGTGTTTAATCATTTTATTGGGGGGCTCTTACAAATCTTATGACAATTCAACTGTATTAAGCATGTTGCCATCAATATTTCCAAAGCATTTTCTTTCTACTTGAACCCTTAGTATCAGCTCCTCTTTTTTCCCCTCCCTCCCACCCCTCCACCCCTCATGAATCCTTGATCAATTATATAATATTGTTGTTTCAAAGGCATGTGCCATAAAAGGGAATGTGTGCATGATGAGAACAGCTGTGCTGTCTGGTGGGAGATTAACAAAGGAAAACTACAAAACTTTATTCTACATGTATAGTTTTAATTGATGTAAACAACCTGCTCTCTTTCTCCAGTAGCCATTAGGTTAAAATATATATATATATGGCAGTTGTGTTGGACTCGGTTCTCTGGAGAATCAACATGAATGATGTTTATATGTATATGTGAAAAAAAAATCCATATGAAGAAAGTGGCTCCCACACTGTCAGTGTGCTCAGTCTGCTTCAAGCCTGTGAGTCAAATACTAAGCTGAAGCCTTTCCTCGTGCATATTGCTTCCATGGCCAACAAATGAGGAAGCACGGAGATGAACCCAGAAGCAGGAATGCCACCGGTGGATAGAGAGAGAGACAAACGAATCCAAGGTTAGAAGATCAGGCTTGTGGCTGCAGAGCTGAATGTACACAGCAGGCAACATGGAGGGCTACAAAGCAGTTGTAAGAGGATTCAGGAGAGGATACAGCCCCTTGTATTCTTCTCCCTAATCCTTTTAAGACTGCTTTCCTGTTCACAGCTGATTCCATGATGGGGGAGGCTTCAACTAACAAAGACCAAGAATCCTGGCCCACCTAAATTGACCAAACCTAACTATCACCTACTTCTTGTCAAGTTGGCACCTGTACATATCTTCTAAAGTCATTCATACTCTTCAAGCAAAGATAATAATAAAGCCATACTTGTACTTAACATGAATCAACTAATATGCATACACCCCCAAACACCCTATTTACATCTTATATTTTACAAGACAGTCAAACAAAAATATTTGGTGCAGCATTCAAAGAGGAAATCCTCATGACAATCCTTATTTCGCTAACGGATCATGTGGCCATACCTTCTTACACCATTCATTCCCCTTGCATTTAGCAAGTACTTTGGCTAGTTGTGTTCATTGTCTGACAGGGTGGCTGAAACCTTCATTCCTGAAGAGTCTGGGACATTAGTGGTCATGTCATGATTGGGTTGCTGTAGTTTACCATTGACTTTAATCACATGATAATACTAAGAAACAGTCTAAGCTATTTCTTGGTTTCTAGATATATTCTTCCTTATCTTCATTATGCAATATCAATTCAATTTACCTTGAAAATCAGGATCAATACAATAACTAATTTCTGTACCTTTTGATTCAGAGATATGGGTAACTCAAAATTTCTAATTCAGTGGAATCAGTGCCGTGTCTCCAGACCTGAGGGAACAGGAAGCAAAAATATTGTGAATGGGTCACTAGGAGTAATAGAGACTGGTAACACTCCCATTTCCATCCTTTGTTTCCTGGACCCATAAATCCTGGCACCGTATATTGGCCCCTGGATTAGAGCATATATGATCTCCTGGTGAACATTGCTCCAGCCCTGCAATGGATTGCTACCCACTGGTGCCATAATTGTGTCTTTAGAAGTCCATTCCATTGTCCTATCAAGTGAATTGCTGCAGGATGATGGGAAACATGGTAAAACCAATGGATTCCATGGGCATGGGCCCAAGCTACAATTCATTTGCTGTGTAAGTGAATCCCTTGACCTGAGGTGATGCTTTGTGGGATAGCATGCATGTAGATAAGACATGCTGTAAATTCACAGATGGCTGTGTGGCATAACATTCAAGAAAGGTATACCTATATCCATAGTAAATGTCTATTTGGTAAAAATAAAATGCTGCTTTTTCCATTATGAGAGTGGTTCTATGAAATCTATGAAAGTAGATCAAACTGCCACCAGTTGGATCTCCCTAAGGAATGGTACCAAATCAAAGACTCAATGGTACTCTTGGCTAGTGGCATTTTGGACACTTAACTGTGACACTAGCCAAGGTGGTCTCAATGAAGGGAGTTGTTAGATCACATCATGGGGAAGGCCTTTACTGCCAAACGACTAAGAATCCTGGCCCAGACAAGTTGACACTAAGTCTAACAATCACAGAGGTCAAAGTCATCGCTTTGTATGGCTATATATTGTATTTATATATATATAAAATGAGAGGGGTAGAGAATTATATACTCATATGTATATGTTAAGAATAAAGGTTGCAGATAGACATTGGGCCTCTACTCAAGTCTTCCTTCAACACAAGAACACTTTGTTATAACAATCCAGCATTCAGTGATACTCACCTACCCGACACAATCGCTGAAGACAAAATGGGTGCATAAGTAAATGTGGTGAAGAAAGCTGATGGTGCCCAGCTATCGAAATATATAGTTTCTGGGGCCTTAAAGGTTTGCAGATAAGAAAGAGGCCATCTAGCTGAGAAGCAACAAAGCCCACATGGAAGAAGCATACCAGCCTGTGTGATCACAAGGTGTCAATGGGATCAGGTACCAGGCGTCTAAGACCCAGAACAAAATCATACCCAGGGTGAATGGGAGGGGGGTTGGGAGTGGTGGGGGAATCTTGGAGTGGAGACCCAATGCCCATCTGTAGACAAATGGACATTCCCCTATAGAGGGGTAACAGGGAAAAAATAAGCCAGTCAGGGTGCAGTATAGCACTGATGAAACACACAACTTTCCTCTAGATCGTTGGTGCTTCCTGCCCCCCACTATCATGACCTCAATTCAATCTTACAAGTAGGATTAGACCAGAACGTGTTACACTATTACAGATAAAAGCCCAAAACACAGGGGATCCAGGCTAGATAACTACCCCCAGGGCCAAAAATGAGAGTAGAGATACCAGGAGGATTAGTAGAGGGTTGGGGGAGAAAGGGGGAATCGATCACAAGGGTCAACCTATAACCCCCTCTCAGGGGAACGAACAATGGAAAAGTGGGTGTTATCAAGGGTTCATGCGGGAGGGGGAAGAAATGGGGAGCTGATATCAGGGGAACAAGTGGCAAGAGACTGCTTTGAAAATGATGATGGCAGCATATGTGCTGATGTGCTTGACACAATGGATGAATGTATGGATTGTGATAAGAGATGTAAGAGCCCCCAATAAAAGTATTTTAAAAATAAATAAAATAAAAAGTGAGAGCACTGCCTGGGTCATAGAACACCAGGGGGCACCACTCACCATTTATTGTGTGTGAATACTGGCGCATAAAATGTATATAATGTGATAGTTCTAGATCAATTCTCCATATTTTATTGAAACCTTTATAAGAATTATTTACATCTCCCATTAGTCTCTACCACTACTGACAAACACAATGGTGAATATTCCCAAATAGTGAAAGTTCTTTATGAGAATTCCTCTGGGCTGTAAATTCAGGTGTGTTTATAGGAACTAAATTTATCTAAGCTGTGCCAGATTAATTTCCTAAATATCTTCCCCATTTTTTTCTCCATTAGGATAGCACATTGATTTTATCCAATTTTCACCTATCCAGTGAGAAAAAGTAGTATACATTGTTTTATTTATTTAGTATTTATCTGATGACCAATATTTTGTAGGAGATATTTGTTTTTTATTAGGTATTTGGGCTTACCCTTCTATCAATTGCTTACTTATATGTTTTTGACTTTTTAAAAACTAGGTGTTTCTGATTTTCTCATTTACTTACTGGGCGTTCTTGTATATTCTTAGTATACAAGAATTCTATCATCAAAGGTAGGCATAGTATGGCTTTACACCTAGCCTCCTTCTGCTATTCTTTCTTTACTTTAAAGGAAAGAAATAAAGCAATGATATTTTCCAGAACCCTTTGCAGGTTGTGTTATAGATATGATTTAGGTTTGGCTCCTCAGATGATTTTGTGCCAAACCTAGGACCTACTTCCGTTATTTCCAATTACCACCTTTCTGTGGCGCCATCTGACTTTTTCTTGTCAGTGTTCAAGGTTTAACGGTAAGCTAGTGTGGCTGGTAGCAGGCTTCTCTTTTGTCTTGGAATATATTGAATTTTTGTGACTGTTTCGTGATCTCTTTGAGGAGGGGCCTGATCCTATAATCCAGGGATACATTAACATTTTAGTTACTAGGAATGTTTTATATTCAGAATAAATATGTCTATTATTAAAAGTAATTTACAAGTATCCTTTTATATACTATATAATTTTTTTTATTAGAGAAAAAAAATACTCTCTCCCTTGGTTTCTATTACACCCTTCTTCCTGGTTTACCATTTGAAAATAGGCCTTTGCCTGGTGCTCTTCTTCCATCTAATGATAAGTACAATTTTAATTCCATCCCCACATTTAGTCCACCTTGCTGTCCACTGTGGGAAATCCTTTATATGTATGTTGATAATTCCAAATTGAATGATTTTAATCTCTAATGAAATTTGCAAATTTCCCAATTGCCTTTGTAAAATATCTATGTCGTTGCTGCTCTTAGGTGTTGTCAAGTTCGTTCTGACTCATGCTGGTGCTATACTTACATAATTAAACTGTCGGGCCTGCTAAGCGGTCACGTTGCTAGGGTTGAGCCCACTTTTTCAGCCACTGTGTCAATGCACCTCACTGAACATCTTCCTTTTCTTTTTGGCTGATCTTCTGTCAAGCATGATGTTCTTTTCCTGGGACTGGTCTCTCATGATAACATTTCCAAAGTATATAAATTATGAATTATTGCCATCCTTGCTTCTAAGGAGCTTTCTGGTTGTTGTTTCTTCAAGACAGTTTACATGTTTATAGTAATATTTCATTTGTCATTTAATTTTATTTATTTTTTTCATAATTGTTTTGCGATTAAGTCTTTAAATTTTTTTTTCTCAAAAAACTTTTTTTAATGAATTTGGGGAGGGTTACAGAGTAGATCATTAATTTTATATTCAACAATTAATGCATATTTTGCTTCAACTCATATGATATAATTCCCACAACGTGCCATCACTTATTCCATATCCTTCTTATGTTTTCTGTTTCCATTGTTCCTCCTTTCCTAACCTTCTGAACTTTTTCTTTGGGTTCATGTTGCCCTTTGATCTGAAATGGTTGATTTTTCTATTACAGAGGTGAGTCCCACCTCAGAGCTGCGGGGTGAATAAGAACCATCATCCTTGGAATCCCACCTGCATCCAACCAACCTGTAAACCTGCTCTCTTTATGATTTTGGGCTTTGTTGCATATATTTTCTCTCATTCTATCCAGGATCAATTAATGTTATCTTTTCAGAGAAGCTGGTAGTGATTAATTTCTTCTGGTCTCAGGGTTACAGAGATTGATGTTCATATTGTCTATTAGTCCACTGGATTAATTGTTTAAATGTCTTTCCATTAGTGTCACCTTTATTTACTCTTTCCTCTGTACACTAGAGCATAACGGTTAGTTCTTAGGTGCCTGCTCAAGAGCTTTAAGACCCAAGAGGCTATTCACCAAAGTAGGATGTAGAACGTTGTCTTTGTAAATTGTTACACCAATTGACTTTGGTGTTCCCTGAGCCCCCAGGTCTAGCAACTCATTCCGTCAAGGTGTCAGGCTATATCTCAGAAGTTTTCATAACTCTGTTCCCTGTATACACTACCACATTCATGGATATAATTACAGCAAAGGTAAATACACATATAAAACTATTCTCTGTCAAATCCATATATGTATTTATAGGTGCACTACCACTCTCTCTCCCACATCTGTTCAGCTTGCATTTCTTTCAAAGCATCTACTTGTAGATCACTACTTTTGCAGGATGGTGTATGTAGCAGTAGTTGCCTCCTTTGCCTTTTACTCTCACAACCCTTTCAATGACTTCTCCTGCTTCCATTATTATTATTATTATTATTATTATTTTTCTAATCTTCTTTATTGTATGTTTGCTTCCCCTTCATATAAATCAACACTTAAACTCACTCACTCACTGCCACTGAGTTGATTCCAACTAGCTGTTACCCTATAGCACAGGGTAGAAGTACCTCTGTGGGTTTCTGAGACTGTAACACTTTATGAGAATAAGAAGCCTCTTCTTTTTCTCATCTAACATCTAGTTGGTGACTTTCCCTCCTTTGCTTCCTATCCCATACCTGGTAACCATTAAATAAATCTTTTTTTAATTTTTTAAAATATAGATCTTATCTAATATTTGTGACCTGCTGATCTCACTGAATTGGGCCCTGGTGGCTACCGTGTTACCAATTGAACTGCTAACCACAAGTCAGCTGCGCAACCCAACAGCCACTTTGAGGGACTGAGATAGTTAGTTTATTGTGCCAACCTGGTTGATAAACACAATGGGATTAATTGAAGGGCAGAGAGATAAATGGCTCAGTGAGCCTCGCCTTTCTTGTCTCTTGCTCTTTGATCATCGGACCAGTGTGCGGCTGCCTTGCTTGTTCTGTGCCTCAATTTACAGGCTACACTACCTGTGGGATGCCTAGCTTGTGGATTGTGTCGCTGTAAGTTGAGGTCCCTTTAAGACCACATGATTGAAATTTACATCTCTTGAGCTGGGAACTGACAGCTGGTGACCTGCTTTGCTCTTTTGCTGCCTGTGCTGGGATAGCCTAGCTCTCTCTACAGAGGACTACCGGGTGGCCCTTAGACTTGAAGGACTGCCAGTGTCTTACAACTCTCTCTCTCATGGGAGTGAGTTGCACTGAGCCATTTGTACTGCTTTATAATTTAACTGTTCATTTCTTGTATTATATATCTATCTATCTGTTTATAATTTAACAGTTCCTTTCTTGTGTTATATATATCTATCTTTATAAATATAAACAAACAAATAAATAAATAAATATATAGTTAGCAGCAATCTGGTTTTATCTCTCTAGAGAACCCTGTCTAACACAGGGGCAAACATAAGGCTTTTTACTTTTGTAAAGATTTACAAATTTGGAAACCCAAGGGGCAATTCTACTCTGTCCTATAAAGTCTCTAAGAATTAGAATAGACATTCTGTCAGTACGAATCTCACTAGGCATAATGTCTTCCAGGCTCATTCATGTTATGATAACAAATACATTGTTATTCTTTAATGTTGTGTTCATGTATCAAAGTTTATTTATCCATTCTTCCACTTCTGGGTATTTTAGGCTGTTTCTGTCTCTTTGCTATTATTCCATGAACTTTTTAAAGCCTTCCCATAGTTCAAAACTGAACTTCTCTTTCCTCTACTATCTTTCTGTTTCCTTATGTTTTGCCCTACCTTCATAACTTCCATCAAGTCAATTTTGACTCATAGTGATCCTATAGGTACAGAAGAACTGCCCCTGTGGGTTTACAAAACTGTATCTCTGTACCTGAGTAGAAAGACATGTCTTTCTCCCACAGAGTGGTTTCAAACTAATCACATTACTGTTAGAAGCCCAGCATATAACCACTACATTTCCAGGACTTCATTGACTACCTTAGTGGATAAAAATGCTATCTAAAACCCAAAGCTGTGTAAATATGTAAAAACACTATGGAAATCTATATGATGATATGTAAAACAATTGACAATAGAAATACCATAGCACCCAGCAATCACATTGCTGGACATATCCCCTAAAGAAATAAGAGACAGAACATAAACAGATGTAGCTCTTCCATGTTAATTACAGCACAGTTCACACTAGCAAGAAGATGGAACAGATCAAATTCCTTCAGCTGAAGAATGGATTGAAAAAAAACTTTGATACATACACACAATGGAGTGCTACACATCCCTAAAAAGGGCAATGAAGCCACAGAGCACCTCATGCCATGGTGGGATGTGCAACCCATTATGCTGAGTGAAGTCAGTCAATCACAAAGGAACAAATATAGTATGAGTCCAATCCTATTAGGATAAACACTAAGATGAAGGCAAACTTTTGCTTCCAGGTTTATACTGTCTGCTAATCCAATCTCCCAAGCAATACAATAAAGAGCTTGCTAGTGTTGGTGAAGCATACAGCACCCCCCTATATATATATCTTAAAAACACTTTTGATAAAGGAGGCCTTACCTAACTGAGGACAGATTTTTAAGATTGGGGGAGAGGGAGCTGGCCATTTAGTTGCTGCCATACAAGATTTGGTAAAGTCACCACAAACTAATAGTAAGTTCTACCAGATGAAAAGTGATCCTGATAGGATAGTAGTGTCAAGGTGTGGGGAGAGGAGCGTGCATTCTCGAAGGAAAGTTCATTACTGCTGGTAGAGAAATGGGAGGACCAGCCTCCTGATGGAAAAAGCACTTGCAACATTTGTACAGAAACCAAATGGAGAATGTGCTTGGTGCTATGCTCCTAATTCAGGACATTAGATCTAGTTTCTATTGAGCCCATTCTGACCCAGGGTAAGGCCATGTGCTACAGGCTACTGGAACTTTAAACGCTGTGTTTTCCAGGTGCATAAAATCCTTCTTAGGTCATACCAGAAGAACTTGATGTGAGAAACCCACTATTTCAACTGGGTTGAACCTCAAACTCACCTGTAGCCTTAGACTTGAGGCCAAAACTACATGGTGTAATAAGAAGCAGAAGACAGCTGTACCAAGGGTAAAGAACCAGTGGTCATCAAAATACCATATACTTACTACTTCAATGCCCTTCTTGCTTTATTAGATATAGATTAGTCTGGTAAGCCTGGTTCTGCCAGTGTCATGGATATTATTGAATGTTTTGCCTTACTGCCCACCCTCATTGTTTGTGTAGTGCCCATTCACTTTAGGATTTAATACAAGTCAACAATTCATATGTATTGCTATTTATAACCAGCCTACACTTGCAAAATCTCCTCTTCTAAATTGTGTTTTAATTTCTTTATCATTGGCTAAATTAATAACAGTATCAACAGAATGATCTTACACTCCAGGGATATGATTGCTAACACTTTCTAACAAAAAAGGACATTGATGTCTCTAAGGTGAACCAGAGGCTTTTATAAACTGTAGATATAAGAATGGACTTGGGGTTCATACTTAATTCTAGTCCCAATCTAAGAACAATTAGTTCTTACAACATGAACCTGCTTGATACATGCCCTCATGAGGAGATCTCTGACGATATGAGTGCTATAGCGAAGTGTGGTTAAGAAATAAGATGGTGCCTGGCTATCAGAAATAATAATGTCTGGGGCCTTAAAAGCTTGTCTTCAAACAAGCAGTCAGCTAAGTGGGCCTTCAACTACGTCCACATGGAAGAAGTACACCAGCCTGTGTGACCCAAAGAAGGAGAGAATGGTATCAGAGCTGATATTGGGACTCCTGGTTTACAAAAGGCTATGGATGACAGTGGAATCACAAAATCCATTTGCAGGATCTACCCATAGATTAAATCTGGTGATTTCCCTTTGACCATTGTGGAGGAATATGAATAGCCTGGTCATGAGACAGAGAGTATTATAGAGATGATAATAGTAGATTAAAATGTAACATCTGCTTTGCATGGTTACAGTGTAACATCTATTTGATGCCTTTTTTTGACAAATCTAAAAATTAAGGTTACAATTAAGTGAAAACTTAAAATCCATTCATATTTATGTCTGTGGTTCACTTTTGATATCATTATAATTTTATGATAAACTACACTAAAAATCATCCCCATGGGGCATAAAGTAAATCTATTGATAGTATCATTAATTTAACCAGTAGTATAAAATTTAAAACACTGTTGAGAAAAGGAAATTATGCACATATAGGCAGTCTTTTCATACAAAAGATGAATTTTTGATTATATTTAATTTGATTGTACAGATTAAAAGCTTTGGATACTATATGAACACTGGACACTTTATATGAATAATGAGGGTTGGGCATAGGGCAAAACTTTCCATATCACCTACTCAAAAGGCTGAACCATACCCACTAGAATAATGCATGTTACAGAAAATCAAGGAGAGCATAGCTGATGGTGCCTGGCTATCAAAAGATAGAGCGTCTGGGGTCTTAAAGGCTTGAAGATAAACAAGCGGCCATCTAGCTTAGAAGCAACAAAGCCCACATGGAAGAAGCACACCAGCCTGTGTGACCACGAACTGTTGAAGGGATCAGGTATCAAGCATCAAAGAACAAAAAATCATATCATTGTAAATGAGGGTGAGTGTAGAGTGGAGACTCAAAGCCAATCGGTAGGCAATGGAACACCCCCTTATTGAAGAGTTATGAGGAGGAGATGAGCCAGTCAGGGTGCAGGGTAGCAACGATGAAACATATAACTTTCCTCTAGTTCGTAAATACTTCCTCCCCCCTCACTATCATGATCCCAATTCTACCTTACAAATCTGGCTAGACCAAAGGATGTACACTGGTACAGATAGCAACGGGAAACACAGGGAATCCAGGACAGAGACCCCTTCAGGACTACTGGTGAGAGTGGTGATGCCTGGAGGGTGGAGGGAATGTGGGGTGGAAAGGGGGAACTGATTACAAGAATCTGTGTATAACCTCCTCCCTGGGAGATGGACAGCAGAGAAGTGGGCAAGGGGACACGTCGGACAGTGTAACATATGACAAAATAATAATTATGAAGTATGAAGGGTTCATGAGGGAGGGGGGAGGGGGGAGGAGAGGGGAAAATGAGGAGCCGATATTAAGGGCTCAACTAGAAGGCAAATGTTTTGAGAATGATGAGGGCAACAAATGTACAAATGTGCTTGACGCAATGGATGTATGTATGGATTGTGATAAGAATTGTATGAGCCCCCAATAAAACGATTTTAAAAAAAGAAAAATAATAAATATATAGTAATTCCAGATCACTGCTCATTGGGCACCTTTGAACCAAACTATAGTCCAATAATAACCAATTCTATAATCTTGGGATTGCTCTCGTGTGCTTCTTCTCAACCTAGAGAATTTCAGACTGAGCCCACAGGTATATGTTGGTTTCGTCAATGTTCTACTGGTAAGTTTATGGTAAAGCTCAGGTTGCTGACTGAGGTCCTTCTGCAGTGGTATATAAAGAATGTTGTGGGCCTCGGAAGGACAGAGTCTAAAGTCCTAGTTGTCTATAGAACGTGGCCTAGGTCACTAAAGGGCTGGATAGAAGCTATGGCAAATATGTCTCATTAGGAACATGATGCCAAGCATACTCTCCCCTTGGATTCTGTATAAGCATTTTTAATGCGTTTTTCCTGATGGCAGGACATGTCCCCGCTGTTCATTTTGAAACTGACCCCAGCTGAAGTGAGGCCTCCTCTGTCGAAGTGGTTTTTAAGATGTATGTAAAAAAGAGGATGATACGTGGTTCATGGACAGTACCTTGTTGCTTGAGAGACCAGATTAGAGATCACATGACCTGAGAGCAGAATCCTGCTTTAGTCCTGGTGTTTATCCTTGTAGTAGTGGACTCGTATACATGCACTGCATTCCATTGTGTGTATGTATCATAGTTTCTTCATACCTTCTTCCACTTATGGGCATTTGGGCTGTTTCCAGTTTCTTGCTCTTATGAACTCTACACACTTAACATGGGAGAACATACATCTGTTTATGTTTTCCTCTTCTTTGGAATATATGACCAGCATAGGTAATACTGGGTCCTATGGTATTTCTATTTTCCGGTGTTTTATGTAGTTCTATATTACTTTCTAAATGATTGTACATATTTATAAGATCACCAGCATTGTATAAGAATTCAAAGCTCTCCACACTCTCCAACATTTGTTGTTTTGTTTTCTTGAATTGGGCTGTCGTTGTGGGTGTAAGGTGATTTCTCATAATTGCTTGATTTGGATCTCCTGGATAGCTAATGATCATGAGAATTGCCCCATGTGCTTGTTAGTCATTCAAGTGTCATCCCTAGTGAGATGTTTAGTCCCTTACACATTTTTAAATTGGATTACTTGTTTTTTTCTTATTTCAGTGTTAAAAAATTCTACAGATTTAGTGTAGTCCTGTCTGTTGCTTCACTGCTAAAGATTTTCCCCCCCAATCTGTGAGCTCTCGTTTTACTCTTTTGATAAGGTCTTTTGATTTGCTTAACTGTTTTAGTTTTCAGAGATCCCAGTCATGTATTTTGTCTTTCTCTATGTGTGCTTGCTTTATTATATTTAGCAATCTGCCCTGCAATATAACCCTTAAGTTTGTCACAATTTTCTTATTGATGATCCTTATGCCTCTGTGGTTTATATTTAGGTTTGGAATCGATCTTGAGTTCATTTTCGTGCATGGGACCAGGTATAGGTCCTGTTTCATTCTTTTGCAGATGGACATCCAGTTTTTCCAGCACCATTTGTTGAAGAGGGTCTTCCTTCCCATTGAATGTTTTCTAGTCCATAGTTGAAAATCTGTTGCCTGTGGTGGGTGCTTTTATTTCTGGATTTTAAATTCTGTTCCATTAGTCTATGTATCTATCATTGTACTGGTACCAGTATTGTTTTATTTCTGTGATTGCGTAAGGAACAGAAGTGCACTGAAATCAGGAAATCCTACTTTGTTCTTCTTTTGAGATATTCTTTTCTTTTCCTGGGCCTCTTTTTTTCCATAAAAAGTTGGTAATTCGATTTTTCCATTTATTTAAAGAATGAAGTTGGGATTTAGATTGGAATTGCATTGTATTTGTAGATTGCTTCAGGAAGTTATTGACATTTTCACAGTATTGCCTTTCCAGTCATGAACATAGGATATTTTCCCATTTGTGTAGATCTCTTTGGTTTCTGGTAACGATGTTCATTAGTTGTCTTTGTACGGGGTGTTTCTTTGGTTAGGTTTATCCCTATGTAGTTCACATTTTATGGCACTATTATAAACAGTAGATTTTTTTCTAGATGGCTTTTCAGAGCTCTCTTTGTTGTTATATAGGAATCCAACAGATGTCTGCTTGTTAGTGTGGTATTTTACCAAACCACTCAATTGTTTCCAACAGTTTTGTTTTTGTAGGATCCTTGGGGTTCACATGATAAAAAAATCATATCAATACAAATAGCAAGTGTTTCCTTTTTCCACAATTGTGTACCCTTGATTTCTTTTTGATGCTTAATGGTCTGGCTAAGACTTTCAAAAGAATGTTGAATAAGTCTGGTGACAGGGGCCATCCTTGTATAATTTCCATTCTCAGGGAAAATATTTTCAGTTTTCCCTGTTGAACGTGATGTTATATTTTAGTGTATGGTCTTTATTATGTTGAGGAATTTCCCTTCTGTTCGTCTTTTATTGTGTGTTATTATCAGAAACCAGTGTTGGATATTGTCAAATGCTTTTCCTTCATCTATTGATATGATCATGTGGTTCTTATTCTTTGTTTTATTTTAATGGATATTAATATCCATTAGCATTGATTATGAATTTAAGTAAGATGAAATCCTTGACAACTTCTATCTTTTCTCCATTTATTATTTGTTACCTATTGGTCCAGTTGTGAGAATTTTAGTTTTCATTTGTTACAGGGACATATTTGAAACCAGAAATGTCTATTTTTTTAATAGAATTGAATGCATTTAGATATAGGATCCAGAAGAACACAGAAGAATGTGTGCGTTTGAGTTGTGCTGTGAAAGAAAGTTGATAATAACAGGGACTGCCAGAGGACCAAACAAATCTATCCTGGATCAGTTGGAATGCTCCCTCAGAGCTAGAATGGTGAGACTTTGTCTCACATGCATTGGACGTGTTATGAACAGAGAACCGTCCTTGGAGAAGGATAGCATGATAAGTAAAGTAGACGGGGAGGCAAAAGAGAAGTAGAAGCTCACTGGGATGGATTGACATAGTGGCTACAGATCAAACCACATTTGTGAGGATGGTGAAGGAAAGGGCAGCATCCTGTTCTGCTGTGCACAGGGCTGCTCTGAGATGGAATAGACTCGATGGCATCCGACAGCAGCAAGGAGAATGCTTTCTAGACCAAGTCTACTCCGGATCTAGACCGTTATTTGGTACATGGTTGATGTAGAAGAGCTTAGTTGTGTCTTGTTTTTGCTGTTTTTTTCTCTCATTTTTTCAATCACAGTAAGAATATTTACTTAAGATAAAACAAAAAACTCATTACCATTTAGTTACTCTCAACTCAGAGATATGATAGGGCAGAGGGGACCAAAGATCATGGCCATATTCTTTCTCAAGAAGAATTTGGGGGGATTTGAACCAACCTTTCAGTTTCTACTACAGTGCTAAACAATTGTGCCACCAGTGCTCCATTTAGTTAGAACAAACCCATTTCCATTTAGTCAATTCCACCTCACAATGACCCTGTAGAGCAGAATAAATCTCCACAGGAGCAAACAAACATGTCTTCATTCTGTAGATTGGCTGGTGTTTTGAAGCCCCAACTTTTAGTTAGTATCCAGAGGCTTAAACCTGCTGTACTACCAGCACTTCTTTTCATTAAGATCAAACTCAAAACAGTCAAATTCACTGCTAGCAATCAATTCTGACACTTAAGTACTGTATGACAAAATATAATGAGACTTCCTACAATCCTGGTGCTATGTTCTTTTTCATATAATCTATTTTCTTGGATTATTTGCTCAGCATAAAGATTGAATAGATAGGGTGAAAAGATAAAACCCCGTCTTATTTTCAGTGTTTTCTAACTTTGCAGGCACTGTATCGGACAGTATTCCAAAGCTATTCAAAAGGTTTTCAGTGGCTTGTTCCTCAGAAGTGGGAGCCTTTTCCTTTTGTTATAGTCTGCTCTTATTCTGGAAGCTGTGCTGCAACATGTTCCCTTTGAGTGACCTTGTTAGTACTTGAAATACTGATGACCTAGCTTTCAGCTTCACAGTAAAGCAAAAGCCACGAAAGACTGACAATCTGGGTAGTTCATTAAGATATTGTGTTGTAAATACAGGTAGTCTGCTTGCTTACAAGGTTCTGTTCTGACAATTCTGTAATAACTGAGTTCTGAGTTAAGTCTAATATTTCTTTTTCGTTTCTCCAGTTTTCATTGTTATTACCTTTTATTTTCAGCACTTTATAAGACCAATTTTTGTCTATGGGGGCTGGCATAAGAAACATAACACCAGAAAATTACATACAGATTATAACACTGTATGCAATTTATGTGGCTAATGATCAAATAAACAAACCAAACTAAATCAAACCCACTGCCAAAATGTTGATTATACTCCAAGGAAGTCTATATAGGGGTGAGGCCTCTATCGGGTAAATTGCTGCTAGTAAATTTGAATTACTGACCTTGTAGTGTCTATCCCAGTACTTGCCCAATAGTGCCAGATATTCCAAAACACAAACAAAAACGCCACCATAAGTGGGTCTTGTGGTAGGTTATTTGAGTAAGTAAAAATGCAAGAGCTGCTGGAAACTACGTGTTAAATGTTCCGTCTTGGGCTTTAGCTTTTGTAAGTAGGTTGTTAGCACCTACAGGGCACAGACTGCCTGGTCTTTTTCTTTTATATCTTAATTAAGAATGTTGGTGAGGAGCTTTTCCCAGAGTTGCTGGTTGATTCAGAAGTGGAAGATCCCCAGAATAAAAATTAGGACCTTGGACTGAATCCCTTTTTGGCCCAACCACTTTCTCGTCTTATGACTTCAAGCAGATTCTTTAACCGTTTCATTCCTGTTAGATTTTTTGAAATGGTGATGATTGCGTGCTTCACAGAGTTGAAGTGGGATCAAAGCTGGTAGTAGTTGTGAAAATGTCTTTTCTATATTGTGTCATTATGTTCAATGAAGTTTTTTCTGCTCAGTGTGATTAGTCACCTGCCTAATAGAACACTTCTGTGCAGAAGTTAATTATTTTACTTCTCCTTTACTTATGTGCAGGGTATCACTGCATTAGTTGTCATTATCAATATTACTTTCTACTTCTCAAGTTTTTGTTTACATGTTTATTCAGCATTGTGGTTTTTGCTTAGCAATGTAAAAGGAAGGTTTGTCGATAGTATATGAGTGTAAAACTGATTCCATATGCTTTATTCTTTATGAGTGTGTATAAGTAGATGTGAGATGAGGAATGGGGATTATTACAGACAGCATTGGACAATGTTAATTAATGATTAGTAAGTTCCATGATAATCAGAATTGTTGAGAATAAATATTATTATTTATTGTTGAAAATATATACAGCAAGGCATACATCACAACAGTTTCTGTATGTGTATATCAATAACATTTATTAATGGCATTGATTAATGAATATTATTTTAAACTGAATTTAATAAATATACTAAACCAGACTAAGCAAGACTTTTATAGAGATTAAGATTTCTACCCAGTAGGGTTTATATTACTTTGGGATATAATTAAAATCCACTCTATGCTCCTGCCCCCACAAAACCTAACAATCCCCAAAGAACAAAATTTGATGTTCAAAGTTTTTTTAATAAAAGGAATACTTTTCTAATTTTATTGTCTTAAGAATACATACTAAGACACACAATTATGACATATACAATTTGATGACACTGATTGCATTGTTTGAATTGTAAAACCATTTGCACTTTCTCATGAACAAACTCATTGCCTCACAAAGTTTCTATTTAATCTTTCAAATATGTATTGTAAATTTTGACCCATATATGGTTGTTGTTATGTGCCAAAAGTTGTGTCTGACCCATTGGGACCATACGCATAACATAACAAAACACTGCCCAGGCCCGTGTCACCCTCACAATTCTTCCTGTGCTTGAACCCAATGTTGCAGCCACTGTGTCAATCCATTTCATTGACACATCTCAAAAAATCCCTCCTTTTTACTTCCCTGCTATCACACATAATGTCTTCCTGCAAGAACTGGTCCTTCCTGACAACATGTCCACTGTAGGTAAGACTACATCTCACCACCCTTGCATCTAGAAAGCACTCTAACCTTACTTTTCCCAAGATAGATCTGTTTGTCCTTTGGCAGTACATGCCAGTTTCGATTTTCTTCATTAACATTACAATTCAAATGCATCAATTATTTTTCAATCTTCCTTATCCAATGTCCAAATTTCATATGCGTATGAGGCAATTGAAAATACCATGGCTTGATTTAGGTGCACCCTACTCCTCAAAGTAGCCTCTCTGCTTTTCAACACTCTAAAGAGGTCTTATATAACAGATTTACCTAATGCAATGTGTTGTTTGATCTCTTAATTGCTGCTTCCATGAGCATTAATTGTGGATCCACGCAAGACAAAATGTTTCACAACTTCAATCTTTTCTCGATTTATTACAGTATTACCTAGTGGTCGTGTTGTGAGGATTTGGGTTTTCTTTACGTTGAATTGTAATCCAAAATGAAGACTGCAATCCTGGATCTTTATCAGAAAGTGCAGGTCCTTCTCATATTAAACTAGCAAGGTTGTGTCATCTGGGTAGCTCAGGTTGTTAGTAAACCTTCCTCCAAACTTGATGCTACATTTTTCTACATAGAATCCAGCATGTCTGATTATTTTCTCAGCATACAAATTGAATAAGTATGGTGAGAGGATACAACCTTATTGAAGACCTTTCCTGATATTGAACCATGTTAAATTCCCTTGTTTGAAATAGAGGAAAGAGCTGGGGGGCAAAAGGCATTTATAGAGGTCTAGATAAAGACATAAACATATGCAAATATATTTATATGAGGATGGGGAAATAGATCTATGTGCCTATATTTATAGGGTTAGTATTAAGGTAGCCGAAGGACATTGGGCCTCCACTCAAGTACTCCCTCGATGCAAGAATACTTTCTTTTATTAAATTGGCATTCTATGATGCTCACCTTCCCGACACAACCGTTGAAGACAAAGCGGGTGAATAAGCAAATGTGGTGAAGAAAGCTGATGGTGC
>NW_022107407.1:3795058-3804382 GCF_000313985.2 Echinops telfairi
GAATGATGAGGGCAATGAATGTACAAATGCGCTTTATACAATTGATGTATGTATGGATTGTGATAAGAGTTGTATGAGCCCCTAATAAAGTGATTTTAAAAAATTCCCTTGTTCTGTTTGCACAACTCCTTGATCCGTGTGTAAATTCCACATAAGCACTATGAAGTGTTCTGCAATTCCCTTTCTCCTCAAGGCTATCCATAGGTTTGGTCGCCTTTACTAGTTAAGATGATTTTCAGAAGACTTAAGGGGTTATTTTGGGTTAGGGAGAAAAATATTTTTATATCATTCCACATAACTGAGTATACTTCTTTGATACAATACCCAAACTTAACAAATGGTAGCTTCTTCGAGATTAAAATGAGGAATCACACCACATCAATAAACTTTTTAAACCATTGCATTGAAATCAACTGGACTCTCTTTCACTTAAAATATTATTTCATTAACACAATTTGAAGAAGGTGTATAACGTTGTACACCATTTGAAAGATGTTGATTCATCAAGTAATGGATCATTGTTAAATATTGGCATATGGCATTACAAAATATCAAAAAGCTCATATCTTAATGTTACCAACTGTCTAATCTGAAGAGAAGCTGGTGGATGAAAAGTGTTCTTCATAATCCTAATTTCTACATAATAACTGGCATTTTATTTTAGCAATAAAGACTGCCAGTTGTTTATTTCAAATAATCAGCACAATTTATTTGAGGAAATTTCTGCCAAGTTTAAGTAGCCATCACTTGTCCGCTGTTCATTCTCTCAACAAAAATGGTCTGTGATAAAAGTGAGTGGGACAACTCGCAACTCAATCCCATGAGTACTGTTTTGTGATTAAACCATCATATTTGGATCTTCAGCAAAGCACAATAAAGATCCCTTCCATTTTGACACATAGGCTACTTTAAAGATATATAATCTAGGATCAAGACTCAATAAAATTAATAATTATTGCCTCTTTGACTACATTCCTATAATTCTAAGTATCTTTCAAATTTTACTTTTGATTTATTTGATAATGTAATGCATTTATAATTTTAATAGTGCTATTATGTTTCCATAAATTTATTTAGCTTTCCTTACTCTTTCATGTTTCTGAAAATGATCTGTACTAAACACACATGCAATGAAGCAAAATGTGTACCATGCTGCTGTTGAGTGGTGTGCTCTATGTTTGTTAGGTTCACATGGTTAATATTATTCAGGTCTTTGTTTCTTTATTCACTTTTTAAAATTGTTTAAAAAACCATCATCAAAAAGTGGTACATATAATATCCTTCTTTGTCTCATAATAATTTATGTCTTAAATTTATTGTCATATATTAATATTGCTACTCCTGATTTCTTTGTATTACTGCTTACTTGGTATGTATGCTTCCCACCCGTGATGTTTTTCAACTTGTACACCTATGCCTAAGGTGGGTAACTTGTGCATAACATATGGATGCATCATGTTTTTAAGCCAGTCTACTCTGTATCTTGACTATTTTATCCATTTATATTCACTGCAATTAATTATCAACAGAGAAGAATTTAAACATTTACTATACATTTTTGTCCCTTTGTGAAATTGATGTCTTGTTTTTCTTTATCTTCAAGTCTGAGTTCTTTTCAGAAACATTTATTTTTCCTTTTCTTTTAAAATCATTTTACTGGGGGCTCGTACAACTCTTATCACAATCCATACATACAGCCATTGTCTCAAGCACATTTGTACATATGTTGCCATCATCATTTTCATAGCATTTTCTTTCTATTTGAGCCCTTGCTATCAGCTCCTCCTTTTTCCACTCCCTCTCTCATGAAACCTTGATAATTTACAAATTATTAGTATTTTTTCATGTCTTGCACTATCCGATGTCTCCCCCTTGTCTGTTGTCCATCCCCCTGGGAGTGGGTTACAGGTAGTCATTGTGATGCATTCCCCCTTTCTCCCCGCCACCTTCCCCTTCCCCTCCTGGTATGGCCACTCTCAATATTGGTCCCAAGGAGTTTATCTGTCCTATATTCCCTGTGTTTCTAGCACGTATCTGTATCCAAGCACATGCTCTGCTCTAGCCAGATTTGTAAGGTAGAGTTAGGGCCATGATAGTGGTGGGGAGGAAGCATTAAAGGACCAGAAGAAAACTGTTTCATCGGTGCTACACTGTACCCTGACTGGCCCATCTTCTCCTCATGACCCTTCTGTAAGGGGATGTCCAATTGCTTACAGATTGGCTTTGGGCCTCCACTCCACACTCCCCTCCTCATTCACATTATGCTTTTTTGCTCTGGGTCTTTGATGCCTGATCCCATAGACATCTCATGATCACACAGAATGATGGGCTTCTTCTATGTGGGCTTTGTTGTTTCAGAGCTAGAGAGCCGCTTATTTATCTCCAAGCCTTTAAGACCCCAGACATTATATCTTTTGATAACTGGGCACCATCAGCTTCTTCACCACATTTGCTTATGCACCCACTTTGTCTTCAGCAATCATGTTGGGAAGGTGAGCATCGCAGAATGCCAGATTATCAGAACAAAGTGTTCTTGTGTTGAGGGAGTACTTGATTAGAAGCCCAATGTCCATCTGCTTCCTTAATATTAAACCTATAAATATATGTACATTAGATCTATTTCCCTATCCTCAACATATAAATATATTTACATATGTATATGCCTGTATCTAGATCTCTATAAAGGCCCTTTACCTTCAAGTTTGTCCTCTATTTCCTTTGTCCCACTATCATGTTCAGCCTTCATTTGGGTTTCAGTAATTCCTTTTGGTTACGTTGCCCTTGATCAAGCCCTACCACACCTCCTACACCCTCCTTGCCATCAATTTTCAGTCACGTGTTCTTCCCTTTTCCCTGGGTTTATTAACACCCACTTCCTTTCCCCCACTTCCCTGTCTCCCAAGTCCCCCTGGAACTGTCATCGCATTGTTACTCTTCTGGCTTGTTTATCCCTCCTATCCCATCCAGATAGATACACAGCGACAACAATATGCATAAACACAAGACTGATCACAACAAAGCAACAATAGAAAATAAAACAATAGCTACAACAAACACAAAAAGGCAATGACAAAAAGATAAAATAAAAGCCTATAAATAGTTCAAGGTTTATTTGTTGTCCTTTACGAGTGTTTTCCAGTCAAGTCTGATGAAGTGCTGTGCCTTGGACCCACAGTCTATTTGTGGTGTTCCCTAGAGACTTCACTGCTCTGTTCCCCTTGCTGCTCTGTTGCACGCCCCCAGCATCTCGCCTTGGTGTGGTGGGGTCAGGGCGGGCACTATTCTCACTGTGTGTCTCTAGTTTAGTGTTGTCCCCCCTGGTGCTATGGGTCAGTGAGGAATGTCGTGTCTCGTGGTGGGGCTGGCCCTATGGTCCTCGCTGTGCATTGGCTGCTCCAAATAGAAATATTGTCCTCAGGGATTGGTGGGCCAGGATGTGCTTCACTCTTTTTTTTCCTTCCCTCTTGTTTGCTACTGTGTGCTCTTTTCAGACATGTCCCTCTCCTTGAGCTGTAGCTTCCGTGCTGTCCTTTGAAATGAATTCTTCTCGGGGGCGAGGCCTGTCCACTGATTTGGTAATGGGGCTGGCCCCTCAGGCCCTCTTTTGGTTCCCTGCTTCATGCAAGTGTGTTGCGTTCTTTTCTTGGAGCACTGGTTGAAGTCTGGTCTCTTTCCCTGTGGAGATTTAAACAATACCCTCCCCTTGGGTGGGTTAGTGCCCTGTTCCCCCAGCTACCCATAACTTCCCCCCCACTCCTTTTTAGTTACCTACTATATGTTTACCTTTGTTTAGTCTGGTCCCTGCTATATTACCTGGATCTCACCCCAGGGATACAGTAACTTCTTCCCTATGCCCCTTTTGGATTTTTTTAGCTTACCTCAGCGGACTCATGTTGTACTTGTCCTTTTTTGCTTGGCTTACTTCGCTTAGTATAAGTTCCTCCAGTACTTTATGCATGACGATGTACTTCATGCATTCGTCACTGCTTTTTAAGGATGTGTAATACTCCATTGTATGTATGTACCACATTATTTTTATCCATTCATCTGTTGATGGAAATTTGGGTTGTTTCCAACTCCTTGCAATTGTGAACTGCACGGCAATCAACATTGGAGCACAGATGTCTGACCGTGGTTTGTTTCTTGTCTCTTCTGGGTATATGCCCAGTAGGGGCATTGCTGGATCGTATGGTAACTCAAAATAAAACAGTATGGTAACTCCATCTGTTGTAGATACCGCCAAAAGGATTTCCATAATTGCTGTACATACCTACAGGTCCACTAGCAGTGGACAAGAGTGCCTATCTCTCCACAGCCCCTCCAAAACTTGTTACTTTCTGATTTTTCTAATTGGGCTATCTTGAGGATATAAGGTGGTACCTCACAGTTGCTTTAATTTGCATTTCTCTTATGGCTAGAGATCTGGAACATTTTCTCATATATTTATTGGCCATTTGGATTTCTGTCCTTGATAAACTTCTGTTCAGGTCCTTTGCCCACTTCCTCAGTAGACAATTGTTTTTTTTTTTTCTTGTTGCAAGTTAGCAGAGTATTGTAGATTTTAAGAAAAGCCTTTGATGTGTCATTGCTAAGGATGTTTTCCCATTCTGTGATCACCCTTACTACTCTCTTGGAACTTCTTTTGATGTACACAGTGTTTTATCTTTCGTATATCCCACTTGTTAATTTGTGCCTCCTCTGTGTTTGTGCCCTTCCCTACTTCTGATAGCCTATGTATTCCCTGAGTCAAAGTTCTCAGATTTTTTCCAATTCCCTCATTGGTAGTCCTAATTGTTTGGGGTTTTATCTCTAGGTCTGTGATCCACCTTGAGTTTATTCTTGTGCATGGAGTGAGAAAAGGGTCTTGCTTCATTTTTATGCAGATGTGTCCATTTTTTCCAGCAACACATTGAAGAGGGTATCTGCTTCCCATTTGATATTTTTTGGGCCCCTTATCGAAGATCAATTGTCTGTATGCTGCCGATTTTATTTCTGGGTTTTCAATCCTTTTCCATTGGCCTGAATAGCTATCATTATACCAATATCACACTGTTTCGACCACTGTGACTGTATAGTAGGTGCTAAAATTAGGTAAAGCAAGCCCTCCAACGTTGTCCTCCTCCTTAAGGAGTTCTCTGCTAATTCTGCATTTCTTCCCTCTCCATATGAAGTCGGTAATCTTTTTTTTTCCAATTCTTTTAAGAAAGATGATGGTATTTGGATTGGGATTGCATTGAATTTATATAGTGGCTTGGGTAGAACTGACATCTTTACTATATCGAGTCTTCCAATCCATGATAGTGGGATGTCCTTCCATTTAATCACGTCACCCTTGGTTTCTTTTAATAGTGTTCTGCAGTTTACCTTGTACAGATCTTTTGGTGTTTTTAGTCAGATATATCCCTAGATATTTCAATTTGTGCTTGGCTGTTGTGAAGCATATCACCTTCTTAATCCCCTCTTCTGTGGTCTTGTCTGATGTCTATTGTAGTCTGATAGACTTCTGTTTGTTGATCTTTTAACCTGCCACTCTGCCATATTCTTCTATGGCTTCCAGTACTCCTCCCATGGAACTTTTGGGATTTTCCATATATAAAATCATATCATCTGCGAATAACGATAGTTTCACTTCTTCCTTCTCCAGATGAATACCTTTGATGCCTTTTCTTTGCCTTATACTGTTAGCTAGGACCTCCAGTACCATGTTAAATAGGAATGGGGACAAGGGGCATTTTTGTCTAGTCCCCTTTTTCAGAAGAATTGATCTTGTCTTTTCTTCATTGACTACCACATTGGTTGTTGGTTTTTCCATATATATAGCTTGTATAATATTGAGGAATTTTCTGTCTATTCCTGTCTTCTTGAGTGTCTTAAACAAGAATTGGTGTTGGATGTTGTTGAATGCTTTTTCTGCATCTATCAATATTATATGTGGTTCTTACAATTTTTCATTTCAATGTGGTGAATATTACTAATGGTCTTTCATATGTTGATCAATCCCTGCATCCCTGGCATGAATCCTACTTGGTCATTGTGAATTATTTATTTTAATACTATTGTATTTTGTTGGATAGTATTTTTTTAAGGATTTCTGCATCGATGTTCATTAGGGAAATTGGTCTGTAGTTCTCAATTCCTGTGGGATCCTTGCCCAGTTTAATTATCAGAGTTATACAAGCTTCATAGAAAGAATTTAGGACTTTGTCATCTTTTTCTATGTTCTGGAAGAGTATGTGTAGGATTGGTGTCAGTTCTTCCCTGAATGCTTGATAAAATTCTCCTGTAAAGCCATCTGGTTCAGGGGATTGTTTTGTTGGTAATCTCTTGATAACCTTGTCTATTTCATCTATTGATACGGGTCTGTTGAGATTCTTGACGTCCATCGGGGATAGTCTAGGGAGGGATTGTTTTTCCAAGAATTTGTCCTTGTCTCCCAAGTTTTTTAATTCTTTGGAGTACGGTCCTTCATAGTGCTGTGTAATTATCCCTTTGATTTCACTAGTGTCTGTTGTAATTTCCCCTCTTGCATCACTCACCCTTGCTACTAAAATGTGTTCCTTTCTTTCTTTGGTTAAATTTGCCAAAGGTCTGCTATTCTGTTTGTCCTTTCAAAGAACTGGGTTTTAGAGGAATGCATTTTTTTCATCGCTTTATTTTCCCTATCCTGAATTTCAGCCCTAATTTTTATTATTTCTTTTATTTTGCTATTACTTGATTTGTCTTGTTGACTCTGCTCTAGATGTTGTAAATCTTGTGCCATCATATAAATCATAAGTCTCTTCCTTTTTTATGTGTGCATGCATTGCTATGAAACTTCCTCTGACGACACTTCCTTTGCTGTGTCCCATAAGTTTTGGTACGTCGTGTTCTCATTCTCGTTGGTTTCTAGAAATTTCCTAATTTCATCTCTGATCTGGGCCAGTAAACATTCCTTTTGCAATAGAGAATTATTCATCCTCCAATTGTTTCCCCTTGTTTTCTCCATCATTTTGTTGATTTCCAGCCTTATGACACAGTGGTCAGAGAGAGAAGTCTCTATGATTTCAATGTGCTTAAATTTTTGCAGATTTGACTTATGCCCTAGCATGTGGTCTATCTTTGAATATGTTCCATGTGGGATAGAAAAGAATGTGAATTTTATCATATATGGGTGGAGAGCTCTATAGATATCCATCAGGTCAAAATGTCTAATTGTAGGGTTTAGATCTTTAGCCTCTAAGTTGAGTTTCTTTCCCAGTGAACTATCTTTCTCAGAGAGTGGTGTATTGAAATCACCTCCTATAATTGTTTTTCATCTTTTGGAGCATTTGATTGACATATTCCGCTGAATGCTTGTTTGGCTAGTAAATGTTTAGAATGCTTAGTGGTTCTTGGGGTATGGTTGCCTTGAGCATTATAGTGTCCCTCCTTATCTCTTTTTATAGTTTGTACTTTGAGATAAATTTTATCCAAGTTTAGGATTGAAACTCCTGCATTTTTAATTACTTTTTGCTTTTTACATTTTTCTCCAGCCTTTGATTCTCAGCCTATTTTTGTCTGTAATCGTGCGATGTGTCTCCTGTAGACAGCAGATCGAGAAGTTGTGTTTTCTAAGCTAAGCTGTTAGTCTCTGTCTCTTAAGGCCTGAGTTCATTCCATTGATATTCAGGGTTATTACATCTATCTGTGGACTCTGTGATGTTATTTTATCCCTCTTGTGTTGGGTGTTTTCCTACCTCCATTTCTTTTCCATGGGTTGTGCATATATGTGTTTGTGGTTCATTCTGGCCTTCTTTCCATCACTGATCCATCACTGTTATCTTGGGGTCTGTTTTCCCTTTGATCATATCTGGGTGAGGTTGTTCTGTGTGGCAGTCACCTGTATGTGCTTGGTGAGTGTTGTTTTTATGCCCATACTGTGTCAGTAAGGATCTTTTGGAGTGCTGGGTTCCATTTCACGTATTCCCTGAGATTTTCCTTGTCTGAGAAGACTCACTTCTCCATCAACTTTGATAGATAATTTGGCTGGATAGAGTACTCTTGGGTTTGTGTTATTTTCCTTCACGTTTTGGAATAGATTCCTTCAATCTCTCCTCTTCTTCACGGTGTCCGCTGATAGGTCTGAGCATATTCTTACCTGCTTGACTTTATATGTGCTTGACTGTTTTTCCCTACTTGCTCTCATACTTTTCTCCTTTTCCTCATATTTGGATAATTTAACAACGATATGTCTTAGTGACTTCTTGGGATTCAGTCTAGCTGGCTGTCTTCTGGCCTCCTGGATGGTTGCCTGGTTTTCATTTATTAAGCTAGGGAGTTTTCCTCCAAGCATTCCATCACTATTTTGGATATTGATTTCCTTGATGTGCATTCCTCTGATAATCCAATAATTCTGATGGTGTTCCTTCTCATAGCATCAGACTTAGCCCTGAGGTTGTCTTCAGCTTCTCTGATGGACTTGTTAGACTTTTTCTCACGTTTATTAATTTCTGCTTGGAAGTCCTCTATGTCACTGGTTTGGTTCTCTGCCTCCTCCATTTGCTGGGTGAAGTCTGGGAGTTTGCTATTCGTTTTTGTTATCTTACACCTTAGCTCTTCTATTTCCCTTTGGTGTGTGGTCTTTATCTCCTCTATCATTTCATCCTTTTTCTGTAATGCTTCCCTCATATCCTGTATGACTCTAAGTAGCATTCTGAAGATTTCTTTCTGTGGTAGGGTCAACATCTGCCTTTTCTATGACAGCCATTGGGTTCAAGTTGTCCTTTGGCATTGGATTTTGTTTCTCTTTTCTTGTTAAAGCTGTGGAAGCAGCATGCTGTTTTTTGGTCAATTTATTGGAAGTTGGTGCCATTTTCCCTGGGTGTCTCAGATCCTTAGACTCTCTCTTCGGGAGGTTGGTGTTGGTGTTTCTGTAGGCTCCCTGTAGCCAACTGCCTTGAGGGGTTGTGTTTCACCTTTGTCCTGTTGAGGTCTCCATCTCGCCTTGGTCTATGCTTTATTCTCCAACCACCCTCAGATCTCCTTAGGGGCTGTTTACAGCTGTGCATGCTGCAGTCTGATGGAAAGTGTTGGTCTGCATACAGGGGATCGTATTTAGGGGATGAGTTGGCAATTGGGTGATCTGTTCTTGGCTAGGGCACTTCCACAGGTAGGCGGGTGGGAGAGAGGGCCCACTACTTGTGTTAGTGGGCAGATCCACTGCTCAGAGCACAAAGGGGTAGGGGGTAGGATTGAGTAGGGAGAAGGGAGAATGCAGTAGGCAAACTTCAAAAACTTGGGTCCCTATGTCACAGATGCAGAAGCTTCTGCCAGACTTGTGTCTGATGCCTGGCAGGCCCCAAGAAG
>NW_022107407.1:3804482-3856184 GCF_000313985.2 Echinops telfairi
CTGACTGGCGGGTCTACATGGAGCACCTAGGCAGGGAAACAGACTCTGCCGTATGCCTGGGTATCCTGAGGCACCAGGGCCTGGGCCTCTTGGGGTGGAGAGGGGCTGGCTGGTGGGTCTGTAATGAGTGCCCAAATGGGGCATGAACCTCTGGGGAGGGGGCGGGCGGGTCTGGCTGTGGTTCTGTGAGGAGCGGCCAGATGGGGCAGGCACTTGGGGAGCGGTACTGCCTGGCAGGTCTGCACAGAGCACTCAGGTAGTGCGGAAGGCTCTGCCAAATGCCTGGCTGACCTGTGGTGCCAGTCAAGGCAGAATGGGCGCCCTGAGCACCACAAAAGAGACCACAGGTGTGTGTAGGGAGTGCAGGTGATGGGGCCAAAGGCAGCTTCTGGTTCAAAGAAGTGCTCTGAGTTGTCCTGGGAATCGGAAGACAGACTTTATACCCCTATTTGGCCCCCAAATCTCCCCCCTCAGTGATCTCCATGTAGCTCCAGGCATGAGCTACCTATCTGCTCGCCATCTTGGCCTCTCTCTCTCCTTCTCTCTTAAAAAAAAAAAAAATTTACTAAATCACTTAAATTCCTCTACTTAATATGTGAAAAGTTATCTATACTAATCACCCCCTTTATTTTCATGTTATTGTCAATAAATTGTTTTAGCCCAGATTTTTTATGTTAGTAGTTTGTTTTATTATAATATGTATTCAGATGATTGTTCAGTGTCAACATTTTGGAAATTTAGGCTAATTTCATTTGTTGACTTTTTAGAGAACTCCCTTTCACATTTCTTGCAGGGCTTGTCATATGGCTATAAATTGTTTTGATTTCTGTTTATTTGGAAATAATTAGGTTACCTTCATTTTTGAATGACAGTTTTGCTGAGTATATTATTTCTGATTGATAGTTCTTTTCTTTCAAGGCATTGTAGCTGTCACCACATTGCCTTCTTGTTCAGATAGTTTCTCGTGAGAAATCAACATTTAATCTTATTTAGCCTCTTTCGTAAATGACATTTCCTTTATCCCATGCAACTCTCATAAGTCTTTATCTTTGTATCTGAAAAGTTCGATTATGATATATCTTGGGGTGTTTTAGGGTTTGACATATATGGAGTTTAGATGCTTTCTGCCATTGTTTCTTCAAAAATGTTTTCTGGAGTTTGTGTCCTCTCTTCTCTTTCTGGAATTCCTATTATGTGTATATTATTTCTCATGATGCTGTCCCACTGAAACCTTATGCTCAATTTCCCCCCTTGTTCCTCGAACTGAGCAATCTCAGAGTCTGTCTTCTAGTTTGCTGATTCTTCCTTCCATTGTTTTGATTCTACTTCTGTATTCTTACATGGAATAGTTTATTTCTGTTATTTTATTATTAAGCTTCGGAATTTCTAGTTGCTTTTTATGTAAGGTTTCTATCTCTATTATATTTCTTGTTTTCCTCTATTATTTTTCTGAATTATTCTAAAAACATCCTCCTATTTTTCCTTTATCTCACTGAGAAAATAATACTCATTTTTCTGTGCCTTTATTGAGAATTTCATAGCAAAATGTGTCTGAAATATTAGGTTTGCCTTTCATTGGTTAGTAAACAGAAAACATCCACTGCCCTGAACAGCCACCACATATCTTTCACAACTCCTTCCAAAAGTTTCTCTTCCTCTTTCTGCTCTTTCTGTTCATCAGTGCTAAGCGATGCGATGTAAATGAGTTTCTGAGAGACTACTGTATCAGCCAACACACCTAATTTTGCCACCCAAATATCAGCCAACACACCTAATTTTACCACAAAAATGGCATAAAAATGTGTTGAAAAACTTGGTTTATATGAGTATCCTTCTGGTACTGTTTGTTGAGGCCCCACACTCAAAAGAACCTAATGATGGTTTTACCACTACGCACCCGGTCCACAATGACACAGATTTGAATGCATTCGATAGCTGGATTGCACTGAGGGGTATCTGGTCTGGGCACTCCATCAACATCTGTTACTACCTGAGGGATGTTGCTAAGGTTTCTGTCAGGTCCCACCCACACCCCTTCCCTGGTCTACATAGTGGCACAGGCCTTGCCAAATGGCTATGGAGGCAGTTATCTTTACTCAGTATGATGGACAAGTGTAGTCTTGAACAACTGAAGGGAAAATATTTTAATCTGTGATCACCTACTTTATCAAGTATTCTCTTTCAAATATTTTTAGAACTAGGCTTTAGCTTGTGGGTGATTTTAATTCCATTGTTTACCTTTTAAGTTGGCATACTGCCAGTTTTCAACTCATTAGGGGCTTTGAACTGTGTGGTTTATTGGACACTTGCTGTTTATTGTACATTTTGTTAATCCTGTTAAGAACATTATTTAACTTACTACGTATAATACTGGGAGGTCATATAAATTTTTATTTCCAGCTTATAGGTGAGGAAACTAAAGTTGCAATGAGGTTAAGTAACTTGTCAAAGGCCATAGCTAGAAAAGTGGTAGAGTCAGGTTATGAGCCAATTTGGTCTACCTGCAAGGCTAATGTTCAAAGCTATTATTAACTTGATACTTTGCCTGGATGCATGTCATGTGTCTAGGGATAGATTTCATGTATTTTTAGTGGAAAAGAGGGGGCAGAAAATGAGAAAAATTATCCTATTAAAAACAGAATCCAAGGGTGAACTCTTATTTCTGAATTTCATCAAGCTTTATATTAGATAAAAGGTGTGATAAATGAGATGGATCTACAAAACAAAAGAGTATGATCTTGAACAAATCAACTAAAGTCCTTAGACCTATGCTTCCATATTTATAACATGGCATTTAGAATTTGGGTTTGAAAGAAAGAAAGATATCCTTTCTCAGTTGGCCTTTTTGGGGTGGTAGTGATGGAGGGAAGACAAGAAGGAAAAGGGATAGCCTGAGAAACTTTTTCCAACTTTGGTTTTTAAACCTTGTTTATACATTTCAAGACACCCAAGTATGTTGCCTTTGAGTTATAAAGTTTTAATTGTAAAGTTGGAACATAAATTTAGACTGCTAAATGAATCACAAGTCAGTGATAAGACCAAGTGCTTCAAGGTTCATGTGGTGGAAAGGATTTTAGGCAGGATTCTATAAGAAAAGTTTAAAGGACAGAAGGTAGTATTTAGGGATTAAGTGATTCAGCCAGGGATTTGTACATGTGAGAACCAGGACAAGTTGGCAGAACTTCACAGGGCTGCTTTATTTTTCCATATTTTGTGAGTTTTCTATCTTTGACATAAAGCTGTCTTTCCACTTTCCTATCTCTTATTTTAGTGGAAAATAATTGTTTTCCTTCTCTATCAGATTTCTTTCTTACACAGGCATCATCTTTTTCAGGCTTTACAGAATGCTAACTGAATTTATATTGATGATCAACAAATTAATTGAATATCTACTCAGGGTCAAGTATACTTCTAGGCACTGGATAGCAGCATAATCTGCTAAAATGGAGTGGCATTCTATGAGAAGGTGATAGATTACAAATGTGTGTGTGTATGAGGATGTATACCGGTACAGATAGGAACTGAAAATCCAGGGAATCCAGGGTGGATGAGCCCTACAGGACCAGTGGTGTGAGTGGCGAAACAGGGAGGGTAAAGGGAGAGTGGGTAGGAAAGAGGGAAGTGATTACAAGGAACTATATGTGACCTCCTCCCTGGGGGACAGACAACCAAAAAGTGGGTGAAGGGAGATGTCGGACAGGGCAAGATATGACAAAATACCAATTTATAAACTATCAAGGGCTCATGAGGGAGGGGGGAGCGGAGAGGGAAGGGAAAAATGAGGACCTAATGTTGAGGGTTTAAGTGGAGAGAAAATGTTTTGAGAATGATGTACAAATGCACTTTATACAATTGATGTGTGTATGGATTGTGATAACAGTTGTATGAGCCCCTAATAAAATGTTTAAAAAAATTAAATTAAATTAAAAAAATATTGCTAAATCCTTTCGAGAATAAAAAGGAGACTAAGAGGAAAAGGAAGAACAGAGTGTGATATTTCAGAAAGAGTGGGGTCTGGAAGTTCTATCAGTGAACGTGGCATTTAAGAAGAGACCTGGATGAAATAAAGGAATGAGTCATTCAACTGTCTAGGAGCAGAGTGCTCTAGTAGAATGGTTTCCCAGTAAGAATGAGCGCAATGTGATCAAGAATTAAAAGGCTAGTAGGCTCTAACACAGTGGGAAAGCATGGTGAGAGGGGTAAGCTAGTCAGGAATCTATTTAAGTATTATGAGGAGTTTAATTTTACTCTGTGGGCGAAGGGAAGGCAGTGAAGAGTTTAGGGTAAGCTCTGAAAATTGATATTCTGGAGGTGATATAGATTTTGATGGTGACAAATTCAAAGCTATGGATATGGCAATGGGAACCTAGTGTGAGGTGTAGGAAATGTTTCCTGGAGAAAATGAATCAAAGTCATATGTGTGGTTACCTACCTGGGTGTTACTGTGATCATCACAGTGGACTTCAGATTCACAAATAATGATGATATGAGGAAATGAGGACAGTGTATGGAATCGAAGTAATATAGTGATTAAAGGGAGGGGCAAGATGTTAGTGGATGACAAAAGGAAAGCAGATAGGAAATAAGCACACCAGCTGGTGTGATCACAAGGCATTGAAGGGATCAGGTACCAGACACCAAAGAACAAAAACCATCATTGTGTGCTCACCTTCCCTATACAAACACTGAAGACAAATGTGTGCATAAGTAAGTGTGGTGAAGAAGGCTGATGGTGCCTGGCTATCGAGAGATATAGCATATAGGGTCTTAAGGGCTTGAAGGTAAACAGGCGGCCATCTAGCCCAGAAGCAACAAAGCCCACATGGAAGAAACACACCAGCCTGTATGATCACAAGGGGTTGAAGGGACCATGTATCAAGTACCAAAGAACAAAATATCATATCATCATGAATGAGGGGGAGTGTAGTGTAGGGAACCAATGCCCATCTGTAGACAACTGGACATCCCTTGCAGAAGGGGAGTGGGGAGGAGACGAGCCACTCAGTGTGCAGTGCAGCATCGACGAAACACACAACTTTGCTCTAGTTCTTAAATGTTCCCACCCCCACCAACCCCACTATCATTATCCCAATTCTACAT
Source organism: Echinops telfairi (assembly GCF_000313985.2). NCBI lineage: Eukaryota > Metazoa > Chordata > Mammalia > Afrosoricida > Tenrecidae > Echinops > Echinops telfairi. The sequence continues at coordinate 3,809,583 of NW_022107407.1, forward strand.
TACAAACCTGATTAGACCAGGGGATGTACAGTGGTGCAAATAGGAACTGAAACACACAGAATCCAGAACAGATGATCCCCTCAGGACCAGTGGTGAGAGTGGTGATACTGTGAGGGTGGTGGGTAGGTGGGGTAGAAAGGGGGAACCCCTCTCAAGGATATAACCTCCTCCCTGGGGGATGGCCAACAGAAAAGTGGGTGAAGGGAGACATAAATATGGCAAAATAATAATAATATGTAAATTATCAAGGGTTCATAAGGGAGGGCTGAGAAGGGAGGGAAAAAATGAAAAATGAGGAGCTGATTCCAAGAGCCCTAGTGGAAAGCAAATGCTTTGAGAATAATGAGGGCAACAAATATACAGGTGGACTTTACACAATTGATGTATGTATGAATTGTGATAAGAGTTGTATGAGCCCCCAATAAAATGACTTAAAAAAAAAGATTCCAATGGGAAAATTTAAAAAGGAAAGCAGATAGCAGGTGATCTAATTAGATGACAGGAGTTTCAAAAGAGCTTATATTTTAGGAGAATAATAACACACATTTGAAAGTGCTTGTGTGTATCCAGAAAAATACCCACTTTTATGTTCCCCAAATATGTGACTTTAAACATAAAATTGCTTCATCTAAGAGGGCTGTCAGTAGAGGGGTATTATTATGGAATCTATGTTCTGAATGTGCTGGAGGTTAGTTTCCATCCAGAGAGAGGTTACAGGCAAGGTTTTCAACCTGTGTGATTTTCATGCACAGAAGACCCTTGGCAATGTTTTTGTTGTTACAGCTGGGAACCAATGATTAAATGCACAGCTGTAAACTAGGAAAATTGGTAGTTTGAAGCTAACAGCATATTAGGAGAAAGACTTGGTAATCTGCTTCCATAAGGATTATTTAAAAAATTAATTGCCTTCCTGTGCATCCATCAGTTTTTTCCAACCTACTTCTTACAGGATATTGTGTTTGCCTACATCCAAGTTAACAGATACTTTTTTGGGAGGTTTGTAAAACTTAAAAACAATAAAGATAAGTACTATTATATACACAATCCTGCATTAACTGGTATCTATGAGTAGATGCTTGGGTAGACACACAGCCTTAAAAGGTATTGGAGGAAGAGTTGGTGTATAACCATGGGAAAAAATGTGTGTGTTTGACAGAGAATATTTGTGTATGTTATTTACCTTTGCTGAAAATGCATACATGAATTTGGTGAAACACGGGATAAAATTCTTGAAACTACTTAAACTTAACCAAACACTTTGAGGGTAGGAGTAGCTGGGCCTGGGGGCTCAGTTCCAGTGTCTCATGGGATACCAATGTCAATTAGCATCACCTAGTTTACAAAAACAGTTGGCTACATCGTACTTTGATGAGTAGCCAAAGGGGTCCTAACATCTTCTAAACTGCCTTCTAAGGTGGACAAAAGAAGAATGATGAAAATCTAAGACACATGGAAACAGTTAATCCAATGGGCTAATGATAAGCTGAAATATCAATCTCTACAACAGAAGTAGATGGTTCCCAGTTATCAATACCATCTGCTCTGAAAAGAATCGCATTAGAAGGTCCTAGATAGGGTAGGAGAAAAATGTAGAACTAAACCTAAACCATAAAAGGTACCAGGCCTACTGATCAGCTAGAGATAGATAGAACTACAAGACTATATCAGATCTTGAACTGAACTCACTCCCATGTTGGAATAATCAAAAGGGCAGTTTTCCCCCAAGGACAAAAATTCAGAGATGTAGGAAAGAGGAAACAGAGAGAAAAAATGGAATTAGTGATGGTACATTGAGGACATTTCAATGGATGGGTTGAAACAAAATGCGTATGAATTGTTTGTGAATTGTTGAATATAAAACTGATCCATCCAAGCTACAAGAGCTCATAATTCCTTCTCTTCCATGTTGTTCAGTAGCTCTTTTGATAATATTTGATGTGATGTGCCCATACACCCACACACTTACACACATGAAAGATCCTGTCTCATATTTTTTGATATACCACAATCTCTATGGTATAGGAAATATCTATTTAGTATGTGGCTATTTTCAGCCATTGTATAAGATGTGTCCAGTGGATATACTGTTATGATGACTAATCAATTGAAAATTAAGGGCTGTGGTTTCATACTGTGTTAGTCAGGTTTGACTAGAAAAACAAGTTCATTGATACTCATATGTGTGTAAGAGAGAACTTTATATCAAAAAACAATTTTACATAAAGAAAACATCCCAGCCCAGTCCAGATCAAGTCCATAAGTTCGATATTACCCCATAGGTTGATACTAGTCCATAAATTCCTCTTCAGACTCATGCAGCCATGCAATGAGGCTGAATGCAGAAAGATCACAAGCTAGTGGGTGGAAAGTCCTGTGAATCCAGTGGTGGAATGCAGTGGCGGTAGAAGCATCTTAGCCCTGGGGTGAGTCTCCATGTGGCTCCTCCAGCTCCAAGGCTCTGACTGCATCAATCTAGCTCCCTGTGGCTTGTCAGTGGGAAGACAAAGCAGAAAAAGAGAACATCTGGCCTCCAGTGAGCTATTTATCTCCTTTGCAACTCGAAATGTGGTCACCAAGCTGCAACCTGATTGACAGGCTACACTCCACCCTTTTGCAAGTTGACAGATTATGTAATTGCCAAACATATATACCCAGTTCTAATTACATGTAGGTAAGCTCCAAACTAAGTTTTGTAGGAAAAAGTATTTTCCCTAAAAAACTGTAGACCAGTATATATACTCTAATGACCTGAAAGAATGAAGCCACCAGGCAGACTTTTTTGTCACTACCAGTATATCAGGGGCAGAGTTTTAGATTAGGAAAATCAGCCTTTGTAAACCCTATAGAACACAGCTCTACTCTGACAGACCTGGATTGCTGCAAGTTGAAATTGACTAGATGGGAAATCCATGGCTACTAATTACTATTGCTTTAAAGGAGGTACTGGGTTATGCAATGAGTTTATGCATTTGGTTACTAGCCAAGGTGTTGTTGTTAGGTACCATCGAGTTGGCTCTGACCAATTGCGACTCTATGAACAACAGAACAAAACACTGCACTGTCCTGTGAAATCTTCACAATTGTTCCCAGGCGTGAGCTCATTGATGCACTGTATTAATTCAGCTCACTGAGAACCTTCCTCTGTTTCTCTGATATGCCACTTTACTAAGCATGATGAGGGACTGATCTCTTCTGATAATATGTCCACAGTATGTAAGACAAAGTCTTGCCATCCTTGCCTCTGAGGAGAACTCTGGATTTACTTCTTCCAACATGGATTGGTGTTGTTAGTTTGAGTCAACAGAGGGTTTTCCTAAGAAAACTCTGGTGAACTACTTCTGAAGCCTCAGCCATAGAAAATCCTGTGGTGCACAGTTCTACTCTGACACACATGGGGTTGCTAAGAGTCAAGAATGACTAGTTAGCAACTAGTGTGGGTTGTATTACTTTACAAAGATGTGAATGTAAGAAAATTGTATGAAGTTTGAGTCTATGCAGTGACAACCAGTTGGTGTGCTGACAGAATTTGAACAGATACATATTTGATTGTGTTAACATACAGATCTAAACCTTCTTTCATATAAGTCTGAGCTGAGTGGTTTTTATATATATATTTTTTTCAAGTATCACAATGTTTATTGATAGATACAAGTATATAAAATCAGGGCATGAACATGACTTGATAAATTAAGTAGACTTAATTTCAATACTATAATAAGAGGGACCAATTAAAATTCTCACCATTTGTTTCACACCCACAAAAACGAGTGGTTTTTATATTTTAAAAGTTTAAAAAAATCCACCAGAAAGCAACCAAAAGAAGACATAGCAATAGAGACATTAAGTGGCTCATAAAGTCTAACAAATTTACTAATGAATCCTTTGCAGAAAAAAAGTCTGGTGATGATATAAAACAATACTTGGTTTTTCAGTTCTTGCTATGATGTAAATCATAGAATAATACTTTTGTCATAGAATCATAGCACTGTGTTCAGACATATTTATTGATACTTCTTATTGGCAAAACACATTTATATTGGAATAAACATAGTCATATACAGGAGAATAAGGGGGGTCGGAATGGAGACCCCCATCAGTAGACAATTGTACATCCCCTCACAGAAGGGTCACAGAGAAGGAATGAGCCAGCATGCAGTATAGCACCAACAAAACACACAACATTCCTTTAGCCCTTTCATAGTTCCTCCCTGCCTCCCCTGCATTTTACAAATCTGGCTAGACCAGAGCAAGTACACTGGCACAGACAAGAACTCTCAACACTAAGAATCCAGGACAGATAAACCCCTCAGGACTGATCATGAGAGTAGCGATACCAAGACTACAGGGGAAAGGTGGTGGAAGAAAGGGAACCTGATCTTAATGATCAATGTGCAACACCCTCCCCCACCCCCACCCCCTCCCCAGGGTGATGAACAACAGAAATGTGGGTGAAGGGATATAGCAGACAGCTTAAAATATGAAAATAAAACTAATTTTCCCACCCATGAGGGTGGGAGAAAGAGGGAGCTGATACTAAGCGCTCAAGAAGATAGAAAATGGTTTGAAAATGATGATGGCAGCATGTATACAAATGTGCTTGATCAAATTGATGTATGGATTGTTATAAGACCTGTAAGAGCCTTCAATAATATGATTTATTAAAATAAACGAGGTGTCAGCTAAATCCACATGGAAGAAACACACAAGCATGTGTGATCCAATAATTGTAAATTAAAAAATTCAAATGCAGAGAAGGGAATGGAAGCTGTAGATGATGGTAAAAGCCCAAAATTCATTTTTAGGGTCTCCAATGTGGGTCAAGCCTCTGACGAATCCCCTCTGACTATGGACAAGACATGGGAAAGGCCTTGTTCTCAGAGAGGAAGTCTTGCTGTTCTTGTCTCTTAGGAGCATTCTGGTTGTACTGCAGCTAAGATAGATTTTTTTTTGTTCTTTTGACAGTTCATGGTACTTTCAGTATTCTTCACCAGCACCCTAACTTGAAGACATTGATTCTTCGTTGGTCTTTCTTATTCAGAGGAGATCAGCTGTGTTTAGGGTGGCAGGGCGCTAGACTGGTCTTCCTTATTCATTGTCCAACTTACAGATGCATATGAGGTGATTGGAAATACCATGACCTGGGTCAGGTACACCTTAGTTCTCAAAGTAACATCCTTCATTTGCAACACTTTAAAGAGGTCTTGCGCAACAGATTCACCCAGTGCAATGCATTGATCTTTTGCCTTCTGCTTCCATGAGCATTGAGTATGGATCCAAGCAAGACTAAATCCTTGAGAACCTCATTTTCCTTTTCCATTTATCATGAGGATACATATTGAACCAACGGTGAGGATTTTGGTCTTCTTGGCATTGAGCTGTAACCCATACTGAAATACAATCTTTGATCTTTATCAGGAAGTGCTTCAAGTCCTTTTCACTTTTAGCAAGCAAGGTTGTGCCATCTGTATTTTACAGGTTTTAATAAGCCTTTCTCCAATCCTGATGCTACAGTCTTCATATAATCCAACTTCTCTGATTATTTACTTGGCATGCAAATGGAATAAGAACAGTGAGAAAATACAACCCTGACACACAGCTTTCCTTATTGTAAACCATGCTGTATTCCCTTGTTCTGTTTGCACAATTGCTTTTGATCCATGTGCAAGTTCTACATGAGCATAGCTTCCAGCAACCTAACAATTTTCAGACCATCATAGTATGTAACACTGAAAGACACTTGGTGGGATTAGTAAGGCATGGGGATATTAAACAATTAAAATTATGCAAATCATTATTTAATTAAAATCTTATATTACACAAAGGTACTATGGAAAGATGTGAAAGGGGTATGTTAGAGGTCATTGAAGACTTCTCTGGATAAGTAATTCAATCCAAAGTTTTATGATTATTTGTATCATATTGGGGCTGTGGGGTGGGATGACAAGTAATGAGGGAACAGGGCTTCTACAGGGATGCTATAAGCTTTCATTTCCTTCTGTAGTATTTTATGAATAAACAAGCTAAATAAATTCCTGAAGCTTAAAGAACTAGTGGTGTCAAATGGACTTGAAACTAGGCTCATGGCCTTAACCCTGGCAAAGATTACAATTTCATCATAATCTAGGGACACAAAAAACACTATTGATGGGCTTTGGGTCCACTTTGCCCTCCCCCTCATTCCCATTGATATGATTTTGTTTGTTTGTTTGTTTTGTTTTGGGTCTTTGGTGCTTGATACCTGATGAACAGCAGAACAGTGGGTGAAGTGAGACAGCAGTTGGTGTAAGACATGAAAAAAAAAAGAAATTATCAAGGGAACATGGGGGAGGAAGTGGGGGAGGGAAGAAAAAATGAGGAGCTGATACCAAGGGCTCAAATAGAAAGAAAATATTTTGAAAAAGATGACAACATATATACATATGTGTTTGACACAATAGATATATATATGGATTGTGATAAGAGCCTCCAATAAAATAAAAATAAAATAAAAAGACTTCTCAGGTTTATTGTGGTAAAAAGTGATCTCTCGTGTTTATTGTGCATATTTCATCATGTTTAGTGCAATACCATAAACCTTGAGAAGCATCGCACAAACAATGCTGGGAATGCTCCAGAAAGAAAAGTCATGATGTTACAAGAATGCTGAGTTGTTTGATACATGTCGCAGATGGAGATCTACAATTGTCATTGCCCATCATTTCAAGATGAATGCATCCAGCATAACAAACATGTAAAAAAGGAAAAGGACGTTTGTGAGACTGTTGCTGCAACAATACTGTAAGCAGGTGTTGAAAACTGCACTTTTTGCAAAATGTCTTTTTATCTGACATTGAAAATGCAGCTTTTATGTGGATTCAGTATATAATACATACACCATACATAATATGTATTAACTGACTGTGTTTCATTGGTGACCATTCCGATCAACACTAGGCTATTCATAGTTATGTTCTTGGTGAGCCAAAAGTTATATGCTCTTTTTTGACTGTGGTGGGGTTTGGGGTCCCCAACCTCTGATTTTTTTCTTGGGTCAACTGTACCTCTTCAGAAAACTATTTGCAGGGTAAATGCAGAGAAGCAGGATAAACAATGAAATCCAAAAGGTCGGGGCTTCTTCGGATGGAAGAAGGTGTACTGCTTACTATGGTTCATTGTCTCTTGGGCAGGAGGTCTTTTGAGGTGGAGAAACATACCAGATCTGCCTCTCCACACGTGGCATTTCGTGCACAATAATCTCTGAGCTATTTGTTATTTCCCCACTCTGAGTGTGAGAGGTTCCTCTCGTGTAGCAGGTAGTGGCCTTGGAAACAGTGTTGCTCCCTTGCTGTGTTTATCAGGCTCCTCTCCTCTGGGGGCTGTCTGAGCTCCGTGCTCTGCCAGCACTGTCTCTAATGACCCTGTGTCTTTCCTCCGCAGGGCGGACTCTGCTGGAGAAGTTATTCAGCCAGCAGGAAAACGGGCCTCCAGAAGAAGCAGAGAAGTTTTGCTCCCGGATCATCGCCATGGGTCTTCTGCTTCCTTTTAGTGATTGCTTCAGGGAACCGTGTGATCAGAATATCCAGTCAAGCTCGGCTCCATTCGATGTGAGTAGGAGAATTAGCTTCTGCCTATAAGACAGTTTGCAGTAGAATGAACAGCTCTGTGTGGGTTTCCCCAGTCATGTATAATTAATAAAACAAAGCTGGGACACCTGCTTTCTTTTCTGCAGCAAGGTATTATGTCTGATTGTATAGTTTTGGCGTGCTGGGGTATTCATAATTATTTCCCTATACTCAGCAAGTGTCCTTTTAGAAAAACCGGTGGTTGCTCTTTTTTTTTTTTTTTAATTAATGATTATTTAATTTCCCTTTGGATCAAATACACAATATTTATTCTCTTTTCAAATTTAGTACCATTACATAACTCTTATAAATATTTTTGTATCCTACAGAATATTGTTGAAGATAGCCTTATCCACTTCTTTAAACATGTTAAATGCATATCTAAACTATCCATTCTGAGGTACCATATTGCCTTAAGATCTTGTAGGTATCAACTCTAAGATTCTATTTTTTCCCCTTACTTTTATTGGGGGCTCTTACATCTAATATCACAATCCATACATTCATCCAGTGTGTCAAACACATTTGTACATAAGCCACCATCATCATTTTCAAAACATTCTCTTCCCACTTGAGCCTCTGATATCAGCTCCCCATTTCTTCCCCCTCCATTCCCCACCCACCCACCCTCCCTCACGAGCCCTTGATAAGTATAGATTATTATTTTCATATCTTACATTGTCCTCCGTCGCCCCTCACCCACTTTTCCATTATTCCTCCCTCTGGGAAGGGGTTATAGATTGATCCTTGTGATTGATTCCCCCTTTCTCGCCCCACCATCCCCTAATCCTCCTGGTATCTCTACTCTCATTGTTGGCTGGTAGCAGCTCTTCAGAGTTTCCTAGCCTGCTTTAATCGGTGCTTATCTCAAAGTTGTGTTAAGTCAGTATTCCTGACTTTGTGAAGCATTAGTATTCTTTCAGATGCAAATCCACAGGCCCACGCACCGTGCCCAGTGTGTCCAAGGTTTCTGCGGTCCTAAAATGTGATTTCCTTATGTTCATAACTCATTTGTGTATTAAATATTGACATGAAGCAGCATTGTCTGCTTTTTCCCCCAGTTTCCCTTCACCAAGAGAGTTAATACAGCGGAACAGTAATTCAAAAGACATATTCATAATTCATAACGAGTGTCAGCACAGCTGGATTTTCCTTTTCAAGCCAGAGTATTGCTAATCTTTCTCAGGTATGTGGTACATTTGTAACATTGGCTTTGATGAATATATATCTAAAGACCAAATGTAAGAATTCTCATACAAGAATTTTTCATAAGGTCTGGTTGGCTCAGTTGTGTGGGGCTCAGTGTAACATAGACAGAATATAACAGATTATCTTCCATATGAGTTACTTAACATTTGTTCCATTGAGTCCAATGAAACTTCCTTCTCTGCGTCATCCTTTTAAAATATGCATGCTATTGATCGAGGAGTAAAGATTTCTGAAGACCTGGATAAAAACAAGTTGTAGTAGTAAAGAATACAGTGTATGTATTTTCCTCCCTCCCCTTTCCTGATCACAACTTGTGATCACTCTTGACCAATCATCAGAATTAGGAAAATCAATCAGTGGTCCCATAAAATATTGTTAAGATTTTATTAATGATTCTCATTTGAAAGAAATCCCTCAGATGTTCCATGACTTGTGAAATTGCCTTCGTAAGACTTTCTCTTGGTTATTTTTTCCTGGTGTAAATTTTTTTCTAAATGACAGTCCACCTGGCTATGACTACTGCTATTGTTAGCTGCTTTTGTGTAGAAATCATGGGTGCTCCATACACATTGGAACAGAACAAACAGAGAAGAACAGAACACTGCCAGATTCTGCCCCACTCATATGATTGGTTGCTTATTGGACTATCATGATCCATAAGGTTTGCATTGGCTGATTATCAGAATTGTGTCACCTGGCCTGTCTGTCGTCTTTGTCCATCTTAGTCTGGAAGCTCTGTTGAAGCTGGTTCAGTATCATATGAACATGAATATCTCCACTGAGGGTGATAGCAGCACATGAAGTACATCGCTGCCCTCTCTCGTGAAAGGCAAGGATTCTACCAGCAAGGCAGCAATGCTAGCTATATCTCCTTTTCTTCTAGGAAGAACTGGGTAATTTTAAAAGCCCCCCTCCCCCTTCCCTCTGTGAGAGATATGTATATGTATAAACCACAACTGATTATTATCATGGTCTAAAAGTGTGGTAGAACTGCTTTCTAGAAGACACATCAATGTGGCAAATTGTAATTATAATAAACAGCACAGACAATGGCAGACTCTAATGATGGCTACCACTTTTTGAGTAAAACTCTTCTCAAGTTTGCTACATTATTTTTCTTTTGAAGCTCAGAACTAAATAACTTCATCAGTCAATATGTATAGAATTGTAATAAATGGATAGCAAAAAAACATAAACACGTTGATCCCATTCCTCTCTTTTAATGATCCAGTTACTTTTCTTGTGTCACTCCTGCCCCCATCCTCCTATGAGACAAATAACTGACTTCCAGCTGGGTGAGTTTGGATAACAGCAGAGGGTGGAATAGTGAGTAAAAAGCAAAAGGCAAATAAATAACATATTTTAATATAACATACAGTAATTTTATATGATTTTATATATATATATATATAAATATATATATTTGCCTCTGTACTATACTTCCACCCATTTTCTAAACTAAACTGAAATCAAATAAGAAATCTAAGGTACTGTATATGCAGAAAGCTACTGGTGGGGAATGAGAAGGAATGTAGTTATCTATGGGAAGAGATGTTACTGCTAATTAGTCTAGCTGTTTATTTCCAGAAAATAGCTGTTGATAGGATTTCTTGCCAGCAATTCTCTTGAGGATAGTTGCCCTTTGAGATAGATCACCCTGTGGGAATAAGCTTATAACTTGTGTTCAGTCAGCCCCCTGACTTTGCTCTCTTCCCTAAAAAACATTTAATCAGTCCCATCTTGTCCTCTCTCCCTTTACACTTGTGATCAGAGACATGAAGGACTCCAGTTTAGAGATTTTTCTAATGCAGCTTATTATAGACTACCTTCTTTTGTCAACCCTTCTAATTTTTTAGCCCCAAGTTATTGTATGCATTTAACAGGGCCTAACATTTTGTTTTATAGAATGTTGTAGAAAATAAAAAGGACTTCATATTCATATTTAAACAGATTATTTCAATCTGTTTAAAGATTAGAGAATTTAAAAAATAAATGATGGATTTGAGTGGTGATATTAATTCACTTACAAAATTCTACCCACTTCATTTTATATACTACACAGTGTTTTAAGCTTTGGAGATCAGGGTAAAGAGAGAGAAAACAAGACGTAATTTAATTCCTATCAGATACTAGTAAATGCTGAATGATATGATGAAATGAATAGGGTAGAGTGAATTTTGGGGAAAGCTTCCTAAGCACATTTTGGTGAGGATAAAAATGATGTGGTGTGACATGCCTGGCCTGACACCTTCCCACCCTCCCTCCCCACACTGGGGTGAAACACGAAGGGAGCACAACAGAGCAGCAAGGGAAACAAAGCAATGAAATCCCCAAGGAATCCTAAAAGTAGACTCAGGAGCAGGGCTTGGTACCTCATCAGACTTGATCAGAAAATATTCATCAACAAACAGACCTAGAACTATTTATGTGGGCTTTTTCTTTCTTTCTTCCATGTGTATCTATATAAGATAGGCAGGATAAACAATCCCAAGAATAAAACAATGGGACTGATGGTTTCAGAGTGACATGGGAGAGGGGAGGTGGTGGAAAGGAAGGAAGGAGGGGGAGCCAACAAATCTAGGGACAAGGGAACAAATGATCTAAAATTGATGGTACGAAGGGCATAGATTTCCTGTGGGGTTTGATCAAGTGCAATGTAGCTGAGAGGAATTACTGAGAGAATGAAGGTCAAACACAATAGTGGGACAGAAGGAAAGTAAAAGAAATAGAGGAAAGAACTAGGAGGCAAAGGACATTTATAGAGGTATAAATATAGGCATGCACATATGTAAATATATTAATATATAATAATAGGGAGATAGGTCTATGTACCTATATTTATATGTTAAGAATTAAGGTAGCAGATGGACATTGGGCCTCTACTCAAGTACTCCCTCTGTGTAAGAACACTTTGTTCTAATAACCTGATATTTTGTGATGCTCTCCTTCCTAACATGATCACTGAAGACAAAATGGGTGCATAAGCTAATTTGGTGAAGAAAGTTGATGGTGCCTGGCTATTAAAAGATATAACATCTGGAGTCTTAAAGGCTTAAAGATAAACAAGTGGCCATGTATTTGGAAAGAAACAATGCCCACATGGAAGAAGCACACCAGCCTATGTGATCACAGGGGGTTGACAAAATTGGGTATCAGTCATCAGAAGACACAAAACAATTATATCAATGAAAATGAGGGGGCACAGAGTGGAGAATGAAAGCCCATCTGTATACAATTGAACTTCCCCTCACAGAAGGGTCACAAGGAAGAAATGAGCCAGCCAGGGTACAATATAGCACCAAAAATACATACAACATTCCTCTAGCTCTTTAATGCTTTCTCCCACTATCATGACACCAGTTCTACATTACAAATGTGGCTAGACCAGAGCATGTGCAATGGTACAGATAATAGCTCTTGACACACAGAATCCAGGACAGATAAACCCCTCAGGAACAATAATTGGAGTAGTGATGCCATGAGGGTGGGGTGAAATTGGGGAGAGCAAGGAGGAACTGATCACAATGATTGACATATAACCACCCCCACCCCTACCTCCAAGTGATGAACAACAGAAACATGAGAGAAGGGAGACAGTGGATGGCATAACATAAAAAGATAATAATAATAATTCATAAGTTATTAAGGGTTCATGAGGGTGGGACGGTGAGGGAGAGAGGAAAAAAATGAGGAGCTGATAGCAAGGGCTCAAGTAGAATGAAAATGTTTTGAAAGAGATGATGGCAACATATGTACAACATATGCTTTACCCAATGGCTGTATGAATTGTTATAAGAGCCCCCAATAAAATAATTTATTAAGATTTTTGAAAAAGGATGATGAGAAGGAATTATGGGTGAGGTATGAGAGTACAATGCTGTCATTATTTAATATCACTCTTCTAACCATAGTTTCTGTACCTTCCACCAAATACCCTTTCCTGGTGGGTCTGAGTAAGAGAGAGTGAGGGAAAACAGTGATATGAGTGATTGGTAACAGAGTCAAATGAGATACCATCCTGCTGAAAATAAAATCAGCCATCTCAGAAGTAGTAAAACATGTAGGGGCTGGAGGGGGAGCCATGGGAATCTCACTCCCAGAAAGAGAAGTGTTAGGATCAGAGCACACTCTTTGGAACCTGAGATGCTTTCACACCGAGCCTCTTTGATCCATGATATAGCTGTGACACCAGAGTAAAGAGGAATAAAGAGGAGCAAGAGCTTGGGACAGAGCAGTAAAGTTCCCATCCCACAAAGCAGATAAAACTGAATGCTTTGGGGCATGAGACTGACTTGTGGAGTGTGGTGCCTCTGGGCACTTAATTGGGGAAGTTGGATTGGCTCACCCACAGAATTAGAGATGAGTGTCTTTGGGTTGCGGCTGGCTTGTACTAGAGTGGCATGCCCTTTGGGCATTAATTAGCAGCCCTAAAAGAGTTTTGTAACATTGCTTTAGCAAGGCTGAGGTCAGAGAAAGGCCTGCCTGAAGGCGTGACAGAGAAGAGAGAGTATCCTGAGCATTTCTCGCCTTTGTTCCCACTGTAACCTGTTAACTTCCTAATAATCTCCATAATCACGAACATTGTCTATGATGTCTGTGTGGCTAGTCTGTGTGGCTATTGCAATGAATTATCAAACTCATCTGAAAAGCAGAATGCAGGGAAAGTAGAATGCCAAAAGAAGAAAGGTTGGTCTCAGACTAGGGGTAAGAAGGGTGTAGACATGTTTGACCTCTGTCTTGTGATAACCTGCCATATCAGTTAGTTGTGGCCTCCACACATTACCTCGCAGAAAAAATTCTATGAAAAACTGGCAGACAACACAAGGGGCCTGACAAGAGTGCAAGTGTGGCTTAATTGAGAAACAGCCTTGTGTTGATCTGGGTTGCCTAGTGAAACAAATCCAGAGATACTACATATGTGTGTAAGAGAGAGTTTTATATTTTTATAACAAAGAGCTGGAGGAGCATCACACCAGTGCCGAGATGCTTCCCCCATCATGGGATTCACAAGACTTTTTCACCCTTTGACCTGTGATCTTCCTGCATTCAGCATCATTGCATGTGCTGTGCGTATCTGAAGAGAAATTTATGGACTAATATCAGATATATGGGCCAATACAAAACTTAGGGACTTGATCTGGATTTGGCTGGGATGTTTTCTCAACATACAATTGCTCTTTGATATAAAGCTCTCTCTTAGTCAACGCTGACTAATATATTGGGTAGACTCTGATAGGTTTATTGTGCCAACTAGTGTGTTAGGGTTCTCTAGAGAAACAAAGCCAGAACATTTATGACTTTATATGGATAGGAATAGAGATAGATATATACATAAACAGCATGAAGGAATATAGCAGCTACTTAGTCCACACAGCGGTACAGAGGTCTCAGTTCAACACACTTCCTTAGAACAGTTTATATACTGGAAGTCCTTCAACTCAAGAGGGCTGCTGGGTCAAAGAAGCAGACAGCTGTGTCTTCCCAAGAGCAAGGCAGGCAGTCCAGCCACAGGCAGAAACAGCAGGGCGGGTCACCAAGAGTCAACAGCTCGAGAGCTTAGCAAAGCAGGCCTGGATGGGATATCGAGTTCAAGCAATCAGGATGACAGGATCTGAGAGCCTCAAGCTCAAGTGATGTATAACAGCAGTGTGGCGAAGCAGGTCTCAAAGGAACCTCAAGTTCTAGCAGCATGATCCATACACTACACAGGTAGTGTAGCTCAAAAGTTGAGGCAGAAAACTAGCTAAAACAGCAGCACACTGGTCCTATCACCATAGAGCAAGAGAGAGAGGGGTGGGTCTTGCCAAGCCATTTATCTCTTTGCCATCCAAACTGTTACCTTATTAATCCCACATGTTCCTATTGGCCAAGTTGGCACAATAAACCTATCTTTCACACATAGGTACATGGGGGCAGAGTCTAATCAGGCCACCGCTTGATTAGAGGGCAATGAGACAAATGGCTTTCCAAGGCTGCCCCCTTCCTTTTTCTTCCCTGGTGGTCAGACCAGTGCTCTGCTTCCTGAGCTAGTCCTTTGCCTCAACTGTGTGCTGTTACTGTTGGCTGAGTCAACCCATGGATCATGTTGCCTTGATGTGCATCACTAGAATGTGAAGTTCCATCAAGACATGCTTCTCCATGCTTCTTGAGAATCCATTGGGACAGCTTGGCTCCCATGCTACTGGCTTCTGCTATGCCTCAACTTCTCATCTTCCTGCTGTTGGTACCCCAATTGTTGGTGCCATAATGTGTTAGTCTGGGTTGACTAGTGAAACACATTTAGATACACTCATATGTATAAGAAAGAGCTTTATATTGAAGAGTAATTGCATATTAAGAAAACATCTAGCCCAGTCTAGATCAAAGTCCATAAGCCCAATATTAGCCCATAAGTCTGATACTAGTCCATAAATTCCTCTTCAGACTCACACAGCACAGGCCGGTGGGTGAATAGTCTGGTGGATCCAGTGTCAGTGGAAGACCTATAGGTGTGGTTCTCCACATGGCTCCTCCAGCTCTCTGAGTGTCTCAACTGCAGAAAAAACAAGTAGTGAGGGAGTATGTGGCCTGCTTCCAGGGAGAAAGAGAAGAAGTTTCCTTAATCCTCATGGGAAGGCCACACCCTCAAGGAGGCAGCATCAGGCCTGATTGACAAACTAGACTCTACCGCTACACTTATTTATCAAGTTGACATGAAATTATGTAACTATCACAGACGTGGTAGTTAAAGATTGGTAAAATGATGATTGAAAAGTCACAGAAGTCCCACATAGGGTCTTGAAAGCCTTAGAAGGATATGGAATTTTTTTTTTTTTTTGAAAATTGGAAGCTTGTGGAAAGTTTTGTGCAAGTAAAATAATTTATATACTTTATGGTCCATTTGGATTACTCTGTCTGGCCTTTAGATAATAGAGTTGAGGGGAATAAAAATAGAAGCTGGTTTACCAGTTGGTTATTGCAATACTTGAGTGAGAGATAACAGCAATAACTTGGATCAGGATGGTGGTGAGAGAGGGATAAACAATCTGTGGATGTGGGATAGATTCTGGAAATAGAGCTGGTATGATCTCTGGTGATTTAGATATGGAGAAAGGAGGAAAGAAATTAAAGATAACTTCTTGATGTTTTATCCTAAGCAACTGGGTAGATTGTGCAATTTTCTGCAATGGAGACAGCAAGTCAATTTTGGTGGAATTAAGACAGAGCTAGTGTTGCTCATATATTTATCGTGAAAAAAATGAAAAAGTAAAAGAAAAAGAAAAGAAGCACTCTGTAAAACTAATATGTAGCATGATTTAACTTTTGCTAGGTAGAATGAGACTTCAAATTATTTCAGCCCCCAAAGGTCTGTTATTAACTTTCATAAAATAGAAATACAGATAGAATTTCTTTAAGAACTCAGTGATTTTATCTTGTTATCTCTTTCCTGTTTCTATTATTAATCTGGGGATTCAGAAGCTGCTGAATTTTCATTTACAGATAGTATGCTCACCTTTGACTTTGGCTTCTGTCACCCCTTCAACCCCATCTACTCTGATTTACAGGATTACCATGAGTTAGAATTCATTCAATGGTATTGGATTCAGGGTTTCTGGTTTGTATCACAAATAGAGTTCTAACTTAGAGGTATTCCAAGGTAATAGGAAGAAACAGGTAATGGTTCTGCTTGCTACTTGCTTTTTAGTAGATTGTATTGTTGAGTATGAGATTATGGTCTTTATTGTGGTCTGAGGAAAGGCTCGCAAGTGGAATCACTTCTCCAGTGATTGGTCTCTCCTGAAAATTTGTCCACAGTATATGAGACAAAGTCTAAGGAGCCTTGCCTCTAAAGAGCATTCTGGTTTTACATTTTCCAAGATAAATTGGTTTCTTCTTTTGGCATTCTGTGGTATTTTCAATATTCTTCAACAGCACCATAATTCAAAGACATCAATTCTTTTTCAATCTTTGTAAGTAGATCTGTTTACTTAGGTCATATTCATCAGCAGCTGTTTTTCACCAAACCACAGTTATATTGTATATATGTAAATTATTTATTAATTAGCAAAATTTAAAGGATTTCTTCAGTTATAACAGTCAGATATTGCATTATCCATTTACTGCACAAAAACTTGAGCCTTCTTTACCCAAGGATTCGGCAGGAGTATATGACTACCTATATTTCTTTAATGTTTTATGAGCTATTAGACCTTAAATGTATTTTAGTAGAATATTTTTGGATGCTGCAATTTTGAAATAATCCCTGCACTTGTGAGATGAGCAAGAGCTCCTGGATCATGTAGATTTGGACACTAGTAAGTCCTGAATGACAGAGATGGAAGATATAAAAGTTAAAGCCAAAAGGGAAATGTGATCTTACTCCTGTTGAAAATCAAGTCATTAATTAAAACTAATAATAGCAACAAAATCAATACCAGACAATCAGTATATTTTAACCACTATTGTTAATAATTAGATAAAGTTTCACTGCTATTCATAAGATTTTCAGTGGCTAATTACTCCAAAGTGGACAGTCTATTCTTTCTTCTTAGTCTGTTCTTAGTTTGGAAGCTCTTCTGAAACTTGTTTATGTAGTAAGGTGACGCTGGTGGCATTTGAAATACCAGTGACATAGCTTCCAGCATCACAGCAACACTCAAGCCACCCCAGTACAACAAACTGACAGACAAATGATAGCATCAGTATTGGAGAAAGGCTTATTAACCTGTGAAATGCATGTGGAACAACTTTGCTTGCTGAAAATGAGGAAGACTTGAAGCAGTTGCTGATAAAGATGTAAGATTGTAGGCTTCTCGGTGTAAAGGAAAGAAAAATCTTCACAACTGAACCAATAGGTAATATTATGATAAATGGAGAAAAAAATGAAGTTGGCAAGGATTTCATCTTGCTTAAATCCACAATCAACACTCATGGAAGCAACAGTCAAAGGTCAATCGAAGCAGTGCACTGGGCAAATATGCTGTAAAAGTCCTCTTTAAAGATGTTACTTTGAGAGAAACGATGTACAAATGCGCTTTACACAATTGATGTGTGTATGGATTGGGATAACAGTTGTATGAGCCCCTAATAAAATGTTAAAAAAAAAAAAAAAAAATGAAAAAAAAAAAAAAAAGATGTTACTTTGAGGACTAACCCATGGACACAAGCCATGGTATCTTCAATCACTTTATATGCATGTGAAAATTGGACACTGAGTAAGGAAGACTGATGAAAAATTGATTCATTTGGATTATAGTGTGAAGAATATTGAAAATACCATGAAATGCCAAAAGAACAAACAGGTTTGTCTTGGAAAATGTAAAATGAGACGCTTTATATATATATATATATATTTTTTTTAATTGACATAACCTACACATTCCAATATATCCATTCACATACAATTCTGTGTTTCAATCCCTTTGGGTTTGAATACTATCAGCTCCCCTTTCCTCCCCTTCCCCCCCTCATCCCATACCCTCAGGGAACCACCACTCCTGTGACTGTTTCTGAGGGGACATCCATGCTGACCTTCGTTACAGAGAGATCCTAAATATGCAAAAGAACATAAGCAAATCTAACGTAATCAAGGAGGTAAAACACATAAAACCTTACTGGTAAGGGGAGGAAATAGTAAAGAACTAGAGGCTAGTTATGTGGTTCATCAGTGCCATACCACACCCTGGCTCTATAATCCGTTACATGTGGCCCTTTGGGAGGGACTGTCCAGTCATCTTGCAGGTGGATATGGGGTCATCATTGCATTCAAGCCCCTTCACATCAAGTTGGTTGTATGTTTTTGAACTTCTCTTTAGAAGCAAGGATGGCTAGACTTCATCTCACTTACTTTGGGCATGTTATTAGGATAGACTGCTCCCTGGAAAAGGACATTATGCTTACTAAAGTAAAAGGTCAGGGAAAAAGAAGATGGCCATCAGCAAGGTAACATAGTGGCTGAAACGATGGACTCAAACATAACAATTATGAGGATGGTTCAGATCCACCAGGGAGGTGTTTTGTTTTTTCACACTTAGTGTTGCTATGAGCTGGAAGAGACTCAACATCATCTAACATGGCCAGAAAGAATTATAAGCAAACAAATTTGAGTCCTCCAGAGCAGGAAGAATACTGATACTATTTAGTCTTCTCTGAGAAGCAGTAGAAAGCAGTATCATTTCTCAGAACTAAGAGAACACATCCACTACCTGTCAGTCACCTTGATTTACTGTGGTGCTTTGTGTGTTACTATGATGTAAGAACTTATGCCACTGGTATTTCAAATTCCAGCAGAGTTACTCACAGTGGATAGATCTCAGTGGTGCTTCTATATATATAGACTAAGACAAATTGGTAAAAAACAAAACAAACATTCAGTAAGTTGCCAATAACACTTCCTGGATTAAAACAGCCTATTGTTTTATACAGTGCCAAAAAATGAGCCACTGAGGCTCAAAGGCACAAAAAGTACAGAGTGACCACAACAATGGACAAGAATATGCCAATCATGAAATTGGTGCAGGTTTGAGTCTGCTTTGTTCTGTTACACATGGTGTTGTCATGAGTTGGAACCATCTTAAGGGCAAATAACAATAAATCTATTTGCATATATGTGTGCACATCTACATTATGTGAGGGGTGTGTGTAAATATATTTGGTTTATTTTTTGAAACACTGTATAATATCATAAATTTGCTTTTGTTTTAAGTGTAGTATTAAATTATATTTAATTTACAAACTTGGTTTTAAAATCATATTGACTAACATTTTCCCTTGTGAACATCCCTTTAATCCCAATATTAAACCCTCGCCATCAAATCTATTTGGACACATTGCGACTCTGCAGGACAGAATAGAGCGACCGGATTGGGATTCCGGGACAGAATCTTTTTTTTTTTCTCTTTCTTTTCAGTTTTATGGGTACATAATCTACATCATACAATTCAGTCATCTTATCATGTCAAGAAGAATTGTACAATCATTACCACAATTAATTTATGAACATTTTCTTTCTTTTTTTCCATGATTAAGTCACCTTTAAAATCAGTTGTGAAATCACATTCAGTTCTAGTGTTCCTCCCTCACACCAACATGGTTTACTTCCAAAATCCCCTCTCCCTCCCCCTCTCCCCACTACCCACCATTATATCCCCTACAAACCCTTACATCAATTACTGTCTCTATGCATCTACTCCTTCTGTACTTCACAAACTGGTAAGCCCAACAGGAACAAAGAACAAAAATTAAATGAGGTTGTAAGGATAAAACAATAGTAGTGTGAGTATAAAGATAAAAATACCAAAATGAGTGAGAAAGAAAAGACCTCATCGATATTTAAAAAGCTAGGGAAGGAATTTTTGTCATGGAATCAGAGAAAGCTCCTTGCACAAAGAACAAATACAGGTTGAGTCTAGCGGGTGGGGTGGGGGGGGGGTGGGCAACTGGTCAAGTATCAAGTTTGATCCAGCGGAATCAGGATTACAATGATCTATGTTTGATCATAAGACTGTTCCAGACCTTTCCCTGCAAGCTAGACAGATCTACCAGATGCTTAATCTGCAGATGGGTTTTGGACTCCCACTGTCCTCCACAGCTTTCCCCAAATTGGGTGTTTGCAATTTTAGCTCAGATACTTTCCCCTTTGTCATATTTGAATGTTGTTATTGTCATCTTTCCATCACACAAGCTAGTGTGCTTCTTCCATGTGGACTTTGTTGACTCCTCCCTTAGATGACTGCTTATTTGAATAAAATCCTTTAAGACTCCAGACACCATTCTGATTGATAGCCAGGTACCATGTGCTCTCTTCACCACACTTTGCTATAGTACCCTTATCTTCAGTGATCATTTCATGAAGGCAAGTATTGATCGGGGCCATGCTATCAGAACTAGCTGTTTGTGGGTTGGAGGTAGATTTAAGTATGAGCCCAGAATCCATCTGCTTGTCCATGGAATAGCCATGGCCAAGATTTACTTTGGCGATCATCTTATTACAAAATTGAACCTCCATACAACCAACTATGTCGGCACTAGCAACAAACCAACTAGCAAATAATCAAACAAACAAAGTTAAAATAAAACAAAATGAAAAAACGAAAGGCAGGAAAACAAAAACCCATATAAACAAAAAAGTACATCATTGGCAATCATCTCCCTAGGGTATAAGGCAATTGCACTGATGAGATTAATTTTCCCAATCATAGAGCACTCTGGACACAGAATTCTATACAAGTACGGATCTACCTTGGGCCACAATCCATGAGTTGTTTCCCCCGCGCCCCCCACCCACCCACCCCCACCACACACACTTTGATCTCCCATTCTACTGAGCTCTGCTTACCCATACCTTTGTATGGGGCTTGGTACCGGGTGGGGGGGTGGGGGGAGGACGGGACTTCCTGGCTCAATTCTTCCATGTGTAATTCTCTACCCAACAGATCAAAACCTGTCATGTCACTGTGAGGCAGGTATCAAGGAACTAAATATATGGTGATTCTTTCCATTATGTAAATATGGAAATATATGGTCCCTTTCCATTAGACACCCCTCGAGCTGGGGATTCCCCCCAAGGTCAAGTGACTGCCACTTCCACAATCCCAGGGCTGCACTCACTGCTTCCTCTCCCTTCCGAATACCTCAGTCCTCAGTCCAAGGGTGCAGGTATCTTCGAGTTAGGGCTTAGTTCATTCAACAGACCTCTATAGTAAGTCTTCTGGTGTAGCCCCTGCATTATGCCATGTCACCTGCTGCATGGTCAGCATCATCCCAGGTCATTAAGCTGTTTAGTACATGGCATAGTTCACTAAGGTTTGAGTAGAAATGTATTCTTAGAATTTACCTAGGATCATAAAATCTGCTCCATTATCCCCCTAGGTTCTCTATAGTCATTGTTTAGCACCCCTTCCTGATCTACAGTTACTGCTCCCCAATCATCCACTATATTCACCAAGAGAATTATCAGTGTCTCTTCCAAATGTGGATGTTCCCCTCCCCTGCTCTTAGCTTGGTTCTCCAGCAAGGGTTTCCATCCAATCCTATGGGATGCTCCTTGATTTGCCTCAGCATTGTCTTTATGTTTCCGCCCTCTTGAGGGAGTGACCCCAGACAATGTGAGGTCTCCTTCAAGTTGGCTCATGTGGAGTGCACAAAAGGGAGGAGATAAATGGTTCATGGCTGGTAGGTTGTCTTCTCCCCTTTTGTTCAGGCATTGTTCCCAAGATTTGCTTAATTGGTTTTTCTTATAGTACTGGATTCATACAATACTTGTCCTTTTGTGATTGACTTTCTTTTCTCAGCATATTGGTTTCCAGGTTCTTCATATCATGCAGTATTTCATGCTTTCATCACTGTTTTGGGGGGATGCATAGTATTCGATTGTGTGTATGCACCACTGTTTCAAGATGCAGTCTTTATAGGAGTAGAGTGCCATATCTTTATTCTGAGTGGCTGATGGCTTCAAACCACTGACCAGGCGAATGTACACTGCACCGTGAGGCTTCCTTAATCTCAATATACAGACCCCCAAACCCACTGCCATTGAATCAATGCTGACCCATAGTGACTCTAAAGAGCATTTATGAGCATATGAATCTTTATGGTAGGGGTGTGGAGAGTCTAGCTAATGGGCCATATAAGGCATGTGAAATCATGTGGTTTGTCCTTGCCAACGCAACTATAGGCAAGACTCCAAATTCAATCAATCTAGGTTTTTTTCTATAGCACGATACAGTTGCATTAAGTGAATCATAATGTAAATTTTGAGGGGCAAGCAATGGACATTCATTTCTCAATTACAGAAAAGACAGGATATATATGAGTAGATGAAGGAATAGACACGTATGCTTCTTTTTGGCTGTCTGGGGCCCATCTTCGTGCATTGCTGTGACTCAGGACAGTCAGTGCCAGGCAGGCTGAGAGTATAGAGTTGTGAAAATGCTGCTGTACTGGCAAAACTACAGTGATCCAGTGATGATGAAGATGTGATGAGATGATTCCTTGTAACGTTGATGACTTTGTCTCCTATGATTGGAGATGATTTTGTTGACTGCATGTAATCATGTCCAAGATCAAGGATTCTTGCAAAATTTGAGTCTAAGATGGAGATTAAGGAAGTGACAGTACACAGGAAAGACCTCGAGTTAATGACGGGACCATTGAATATGTTCCAAACTCAAGATGTTGAATTAGAACATGTTGTTGGCAACACAAACACTGGATACATTTTAAACTTAATTGGTGTGAATCCTACAAATGGCAACTACAAAGAAAAGTTGATACAGATTATCAATAAATGGACAAATGTCTAAATTTTGTTGTTATGGTAGTTAAGGGCAAACTTGTATGCCTAGTTTGATGCTTTAGGAATAATGGAAAAGTCTATTACAGCTCAAAATATGTTAAACTCAATGATTTAGGAGACAGATATGTGTGGATGAACTCGATTCTCTTCGGCAGAGTTTGGGGTCACAAAGAGCCACTTTCTGTAGGCCTTATTGTGTCAGAGACCGTGCTATTCAAACAAGTCATGTAGTGAGCAAGCTGAACACAAAGAAATGGAGGCCTCATGTGGAGGAAGATTTTGTAAAAGAGTGCATGGCAGTTGCTGCAGCGTTTTTAGCATCAGACAAAATAAAAATTTTTCAGAGTATTAGTTTGCCTCAGATTGTCTAAGATTGGATTACTGATTTAGCAAGATATTGAAGAAAACACTAAAGTATTGTGCAGGAGATTTCCAATTT
Source organism: Echinops telfairi (assembly GCF_000313985.2). NCBI lineage: Eukaryota > Metazoa > Chordata > Mammalia > Afrosoricida > Tenrecidae > Echinops > Echinops telfairi. Next base: position 3,833,107 of record NW_022107407.1, read on the forward strand.
TTCTCTCTAGCTGTGATGAAAGAATGGATATACAAATACTGCCCAATTGGTCATTTTCCTTTGTGGGCTAACCACAGTTTGACACATGAGAAGAAGAGCTGTCACTGGAGAGGACTTGTTTGAAAGACTTGCTGTATCAATGAAAAACACTGAGTTAACATTGAAAATAATAATTGGCCTTACTACACAGTTGGACCTCCAGAGATGATTGGCTTGCAAAAAGTGTTCATTGCAATTGTCCAAAATGTACTAAATCATCTCAGTCTTGATCCAAGTTATTTAATGGTATGCTACTGTTTCATTCACCAAGAGAATCTTTGTGCACAGTCTTGGAGGCTCAACAATGTGATGTCAACAGTAGTGTCATGCATAAATTTTGTCAAAAGCAGAGGATTTAACCATTGCCAATTTAAGGAATTACTGAATGAATGAGCTTGACTTGGAGTACTGTGATCTAGTGTTAGTGGTATCCTCGTGAGGTTTTATGAACTAAAAGATGAAGTCAAGCAGTTCAGAGAGACGAAAGGAGAACCTGTCAGGGAACTAAATGATGGCAAGTGTCTATGTGATTTAGTGGTCAGGGTTCGCTATATTAGCAAGTACTTCACAGAACTGAGTGCCAAACTGCAGGGCCCCAACCAGCATTTGGCTCCCTGCTTTCAAACAAGAAAGTTAAATTAAGGCTGTGGAAAATGTCACTTTTTAGGAATAACACAGTGCATTTCCCCACTCTTGAGAAACAAAAACCTTGTAGAATACTTGAATATTCTGGTGAATGTGCAAACATAATTGAGGTATTTCATGAAAGAGTCAAGGATGTGAAACATAAACAAATGGAATTGATTGTCTCTGCTACCCTGATACAATATAGCTCAATGTATGCCTGATAATCTACATGAAATCATTCAGCAACAAAGCAGTGTAAACCGAAAGTTAGGTACAACCTCCTCCCACTGCCTGAATTCTCTAAACATTACATAAGCAATCTTGAATTTCCTACTTTGAAGAAACATTCGTTGAAGTATGCATCTCTGTTTGGAACAATTTACTGCTTAGAGCAGTTCTTTTCAAAATTACCATTGCTAATAGTTGACTGTGATCCAGACTCACTAACACAAACTTGTAAAGGCAGTTGTGTAGCAACACCATCAATACTAACATCACACACCTTACAAAAGAAAAGCAGTTTCAACCATCACATTAAAACAGAGCAAAACCCAAACCCACTGCTATTGAGTTGATGCCAACCCATCGTGTTTCTACCATAAGACAAGGTAGAACTGCCCCTGTGAGTTTCCAGTACTGTAACTTTTAACAGGAGGAGGGACACGTAAATGTTTGAACAAATATTTCAGGCTAATTAAAATTTATAATTTTGTATGGTCCATGAACGATGGTATAAATATCCAAATAGGACTTGAAAGATCAATGGTTCTCCATCCCTGGGAAACAGCCAGCCTATCTTTCTCCTATGGAGCAGCTGGAAAATTTTAACTTGATCTCAAGAAGATCATAGTAAAGATAATAGTGAAATGCAAGATTTTATTTACATAATTTTTTTGTTACATTTTAGCACTGATACTATTAGCTGAGCAATCAGATTGCATAATCCTTAACAAGTAGAGTAACAAAAAATAGAAAACACAGTTATTAATTTTATTTATTCTGAATTGTATTCATTTGATTGTTGAGCATATAGAGAAAAACATACTAGGTAAGTACATATAAAGCTGCTGTAGATGCAAGTGACTCTAGTTTTTAAGTATTTCTAATGTGTAAACTAGACGAATTGGAAAGGAAATGACAGCAGATAAACAACATTTAAATCATCCAAGGGATAACTGAATAATTTTGAGTAGTTAACCATAAATAAATTTGCATTTATAAAATATTACTCTGGTGGCAGAATCAAGGATGAATTGAAGATTAAAATTAATGTCTGAGTGATCAGTAAAAATAAATTATATTTAGTGAATAGGAAACTCAGAGTCACTGGTTCAAATACACCAGCTTCTCATTGAGAGAAAAATGAGGGTTGTATGAATAATAAAGACTAAGAAACCCAATATATGGTGACTATAAGTTGGAATCCACTTGTTCCCAGCAGGGTTGGTTTAGTTTAAGCTGAGAGAGAGGCAGTGGAGCGAAAAGGAAACAGGTATGAGGAATAATTAGGATTCATTCTTGATAGGACTTGCCATTTGATTAGAGATGGGGAAAGATATGTCAGGCTGCTTCCATAAGATTTACAGTCTTAGAAACCCCCTTGGGAAATTCTACTCTATTCTATGGGGTCAGCATTAGTTGGAGTAGACTCTATGACAATAAACTTGTTTTTAATTTTTATTCTTTGGTTTAAAAATATTTCAGAGGATATTTTTGGTTTAAAATTTAGAGGTGACTTGTGGGCAATAATTTCAGAGATTCAGTAAGCTTTATCTGAAATTCTGTTCTACTCTCTCTTTTTTGTCAGGATTCTTTTATAGACTCTTTAATCAAAACAGTCAGTAAGAGTTGCCGGGTACCATCCAGTTCTTCTGGTATCATCACAAAATAGGTAGTTGCTTATGGAATCCATTAACCATGAACCTTTTTTCTTTCCTCCTATTCTTAACTTTCTTTTCCTCCAGAACACCAGAGAGCAGTTTTTGTATTTTAGACAGCTCAAACTGCTTTTCTTTAACTCTTAGGCATCCTCGGGTCTATACCACAAATAGGAAGTAGAATAGAAACACTAGATGCAATGACTTGGAGTTTCTTATGAAATTATAACATTAAACTCCCAAACTAAGAACCAGCTCTCATGGTTATATATATGCAACTTCTAAAGCTCCTGTGTTGTGGTTGTTGTAAGAATATATCATACAACATTTGTCTATTAAGCTTTTTACTGGTATACAATTCGGCATTGGTTATATTAGTTGGCTTTGCATCCCTTAGACTTTATCAATGTTAATTTTCTACCACTGTAAACAGAAATTCAGTGTTCTATAAATGGCTATTTTCTCTTCTTTTCTTCTCCCTTTTCTCTGACCCCTGGAACCACTAAGAAACTTTGATCTGTATATATTTGCATGGTTTGGATTTTTGATTGGCATCTACAGGTTGATGGTGCTGCTCTACTAAGAATCAAACTATATGAGAAGGAACAGAATTCAGGGAAGAGGATCATTCTCTCTTGAACATCTGGAATTTATTGATCTGTAGGACATCATGGTGGCCAGTCTTAGAGGGAAAGGGTACTGATATTACTGGCACATAGCATAGATTCTATTTTTAAAAAGCAAGCAAGCCTATCTAGTAAATTGAAAGAAATGGTATAAATCAATTGATTTAAGTTCTTGATGACAACAGCTAATATAACAAAATAAATAAAAAGCAAAAAACCAACAGCAAAAAAAGAAAAGCCCTCAAACAGTTCCAGGTTTGTCCATAAGCAAACGTGGTGAAGAAAGCTGATGGTGCCTGGCTATCAAAAGATATAGTGTCTGTGGTCTTATAGGCTTGAAGGAAAAGACATGGCCATCTAGCTGAGAAGCAACAAAGCTCACATGGAAGAAGCACACCAGCCTGTGTGATCATGAGGTGTTGATGGGATCAGGTATCAGGCATCAAAGACCCAAAACAAAACAAACTAAAAGAAAAAAAATCATATTAATGGGAATGAGGGGGAGGGCAGAGTGGAGACCCAAAGTCCATCAGTAGTCAGTTGGACACCCCCTGTCAGAAGAGCAACAAGAAAAAGACAAGCCAGTCAGGGTGCAGTATAGCACTAACGAAACACACAACCTTCCTCTAGTTCTTTAATGTTTCTTCCCTCTCTCCCTGCCCCCTACTATCATGACCCCAATCTATCTTGCAAATCTGGCTTGCAGAGCATGTATACTGTACAGATAAGAGCTCACAACACAGGGAATCCAGAACAGATAAACCCCTCAGGGCCAATAATGGGAGCAGCAATACTAGGAGGGGAAGGCGGGGAGAGTAAGGTGGAACTGATCACAATAATCGACATATCCCCCCCCCACCCCCCAGGGGGACAGGTAGCAGAAAAGTGGGTAAAAGAAGACAGAAGTCAGTTTTAGACCTGAAAAAAAAAAATCAAGGGGATATGGGGGAAGGAGGGGAGGTTAGGGAGCAAAAAAAAAAAAAAGAGGAGCTGATACCAAGGGCTTAAGTAGAAAGAAAATGTTTTGAAAAAGATGATGACAACATATGTACACATGTGTTTGAAACAATGCATATATGTATGGATTATGATAACTGTGAGAGCCCCAAATAAAATAAAATTTTTAAAAAGTTCTTGCTGACTATGAAACATACTTCTAGAGGAGATATACAGAGAATAAATCTGTAGAAGATTATGACCATTGGGAAGGATGTTGATGTTTAAGATTTAAGAGTATTGCTTTTCTACTGGTTTCAAAGTCTTATAAATGGAGTAGAATGCCTACTAACATTAGAATTGTAAAACTTAAAATTTTTTCTGGGACTTAAGAATATGAAGAGACACAACACAAGTGAATAAGCTGTTACATCTAAGGTTGTTCTGTAAATGCATAATTTAAGAATAGACAGATGATAGTACTATTGGCTGATATGGACCTCATAGGTGGAGTAGTTTCATACAGGGTAGAATTGGAATATTCTCTAATTATGGTGGCTTAGATTATGAGGGCATGTTAAATGAAGGAAACCATAAAAAAAACTAAAAAAAATGTTTTCAGTTTTATGCTTTGCTTGCTTAGATGATTACATTGGACATTTGCCTAGCTTCTTTGTATCTACAGATGACTTAAGGAAGTCCAATCTTCAAATTTTAACACAGTGCTTTTCAACTGGAGAAATACTGCCCTCCAGGGAATATTTGGCAATGTCTCAAGATTTTTGGTTGTCAACAATGAGGGGTGTGTGACTGGCATCTAATTGGTAGAGTCCAGGGATGCTGCTGTGTTAGTCTGGGTAGACTAGAGAATCAAATTCATAGAGACTCATATGTATATAAGAAAGAGGTTTACATACAAGAATAGTTGAATATTGAGAAAACATCCCAGCCCAATCCAGATCAAGTCCATCAGTCTGATATTAGCTCATATGTCCGATACCAATCTATAAAGTCCTCTTCAGACTCCTGAAACACATGCAATGATGCCAATTGCAGGAAGATCACAAGCCAGTGGGTAGGAAGTCTTGTGGATCCAGTGGTGTTGTAAGCATCTCAGTGCTAGCAGGGGTCTCCATGTTCCTCCTCCAGGTCCAGGGTTTTCACTGCCATCAGCATAGCCCTAAGTGTCTTGTGAGTAGAGTCTCTCAGGGAGTCAGCTGAGAGAAAGAGAGAGAGAGAGAGAAACTGACTCCCACCTCCATGGAGGAAATACAAGAGTTCCCAGAATCCTCAGGAGAAGGCTATGCCCCCACTGTGGCCTCATTGGCTATGATCCAATTGACAGACAGACTCCACTGCTTCACCCTTCATCCTCTCAAGTTCCACATTGACACCAGATTATGTAACTACCACACTACCTCTACCGGGATACTGCTAAATATTTCTATGATACAGAATTACTTTGTCCAAAAGTTCAGTAGCACCAAGGTTGAAAAACCTTGTGATGTTTTTCTACATGTGTGTTAGCTGGTTCACTGTTATAATGAAGTCCAAATTCCTTATACATCTATGATCTTTTTTTTCTTTTGCCTCCTGTTTTTATTCCCCTGCTCATGATCCATGTCCTTTTCTGGTCCCCAAGTTTGCTTTTCACTATTTGAGGTGCTTTGGGTTTTTCCAGCAGTTCATACTTTATCTTACTTCTGGCACTCTGTTGGTACTATTGCTACTGTTCCTATTGTTATTGCCTATTTAAGCTTTCATTATTTTTTAAATCAGTACTGTTTATTCAGAGTTAATGCCTTCTCACAGTAGTCTCTTTTAATCATCCAAGTCTGCATTTTCCCTTTCAGTAGATTTAAACACATATAATTAGCTATTTACTTGTAATTCCTTAGTGTAAATTCATTTTTATGTGAAGCATCCCCTTCAGTGGTACAATGTTGCATCCCTATATTTAACTGACAGGTTTCATTCCCTAACTCTATTAAGGGTAGTTCAGAGCAATTCTCATCTTAGAATGTGGGTTCCAATCCCATCTCCTCCATTTACTTGATAGGCTAGGATATCTGCCCAAAGTCACCGATTAAATTTTTTTCCACCTGTAGCAGTGACACCTCATGCATCATAAATGCTCAGTGAATGGTAGATATTCCTACATTTTATTGGTGCCTTTAACTGCATTTCACTGAACATAGTATAAAACCCAAATCCAAATCAAATCCACTGATACCAAATCAATTCCAACTCTTAGTGATCCTATCAAATAGCTGTTCAGTAAAAAATGTCATGGAGAAGAGACCTTTCAGGAAAGTCATAGTGACTGAGGAGAGAAGGCTTTGGTAGCAATCAAGTCAATAGTTTTAAATGATGAAAACCACAAAAAAACAAACTCACTGGCATTAAGTCCATCCTGACTCATAATGACCTTATAGGACAGAATAGATGCTCTTTGAGGTTCACTAACCTGGGGTTACTGGCTTAGTGCCTAGCCTACTACACCACCAGGGATCCTTTCAAATGATAAAGAGTTAACTTTATTTAATAATCTTGAAGATATTGCAAGATGATAAGATAGAGAGTGGGGTGGAATATGGTTTTTCTTTGGGATTTGACTTGGCTATTGAGTTTATATTGGGTCTCTGTATTTTTTAAAAAATTGTTTTATTAGGGGCTCATACAACTCTTATCACAAGGGTCTCTACATTGAAGATCTTCTGGGCTAATTGGCATTGATCTTAAAATCCATTTACTACTGTAACCAACCACTATATTCTTTCCCTCACTATCGTTTTCATGTTTTTCTGGAAGGTGGTGGTGTGGAATAGAGAGGGAGAGACAGTAGGAAAATCTACAGGTGAGATAAGCCACTGGTGAGGTAATTGTAACTTATCTACCTACATTCTTTGGTTTTGTCAGTAGATAAATTATATTCACATATTAGCACATAGCTTGTTTATTTGAAACTTTGGCTCTTGTGTATGTGTTTGGCATATTTTACAGAGAAATATGCATGAACGACCACAACTTTTGCTTTCTAGAACACTACACCAGAGGAGGACATCTATTTTACCGAGAATTCCTGAAACAGACAGTAAAATCACAAAAGGCTAGTGATTGACTTGGAAATAATAAATATCAAAATGAAGAAATCTGCTTGCTATTCTAATTTTTCTCCTAAGGGTGATTTTTTTAAAACAAATTTTATTCATAGTTAAAAAGTGCACTTACTTCATAGAATATAATAGGTAGATATGTATTTAAAATCTCCAAATTTATTTATTTGGAGGCTGCACACTAGTTTGGATTTGTGATTTTCACCCTCGGCAGTAATCATTGTTTACCACAGATTCACTGTATTGTAGGAGCAGGTAGTCAGGAGGTGGGTGGAACAGGGGGAGTAAAATGAAATGTCACTTGTTTATTATCATGTAGGTTAGCTCATTTTAAGTGGAAGCCTTTTTAAAAATTCTTAAAATGGTTAATTTTAGATTTATATAATTTTGTAAAGGGATGGGCTACATTTATTTTTAACTCTACATTTATAGTACTTATTTCCTTTTTTTACTCAGTGAATGATATGATTGGACCCTGTAATAATTATATTGAAGTTCTTAGGAGTTCAAGCACATATATTTTTAGATTATTTTAATTTTTATGTGAAATGTGATTTAGTAAAATTTTAATATGTGCATCCCTTTATGTATTTTATTTTAGGAGGGAAAAGAGACTCACCCTCCCTTATGTTTATTAACTACAGATCATTAATATAATAATAATCATAATGGTAAATATGATTTATCACAAAATTTTCTGAACTTGGGGAATATACCATTTAGACTATGTAGCTATTATAATCCTCCCCAATCGTAAAGCTCACTGAAGTTTTGAAAAGTTAAGTTTTTCTAAACGGTTGCCCTGTGTAAGGCAGTGACACAGTTTCTCATTGGTGACTTGCTTTTTTCTCATTTAAGAGGATTATGCTGCCTCAAATGTTTGTGTTGGCTTTCACAACTAATATTTTTTATCACTCATTTGGCAAAGAGTGTTGGATGATTCAGAGTTCATTTTGAATTTGTAAGGTGGTTTTATTAAAATGGGTGACTCAGTCTAACTTTTCTGTCCTAGTGTTCTTTTCTTATCCTTCTTGTGAATATGCTTTGAGTATTAATTAGCTCTGTTGATGTCACTTGCATTCCTGTGGCCTTCTTTTACTGTTCTTAAGTGCTAGGGGAAGTGTTGAATTGTGAGTATATGAAAGTTCAAGATATATTTTTGACTGTGATAATGATACCCCACCAGAAGTTTAGAGTTTTAGCTTCCCTGCTATTTCTTGAATTTTGGAAATCTGAGAGTAATTTATTCCTTCTTTGCTATATTTATTTCCTTAATCAGGAACTTGGAATTATTTCTATAATGGGCCAGAGAGTGAATAATAACTATTTTTGATATTTTATAGTTTCTCTGACAAATACTCCACTCTGCTATTGCAGTGTGAAAGCAGTGATAAACAATGTTAAAGTTAATGAGCATAACTGCTTTATAATAAATACTTTTTATTTTGAAAGCAGCTGGCCATATATAGCCCTCCAGCTATAGTTTGATAGCTAAAACATTCTCAGGTTATACATAAAATTTTTACCATGAACTGAACTTCTTCATTCCTGTTTCTATACGTGGTTACCCATTAGTCAAGCAGTATTTATTGAACTCTTCTATGGAAAATGCATGTTTTCCCTGTTCTTACATAGCTTACTGTCTAAAGGGGGCCTGCTAAAGGAACAGATGCTGCAGGCAAAGAGTTAATGGGAGGGAGGTGACAGCAGGATTTTGAGGATTTTCCTGGGGAGTTTTAAGTGAATCTTCAGTAACTGTAACATACAGTCACAGTAAGGGAAGGAAGACAGAGGAAGACAAAAACTGTTGTGAAGTGTCTGGAAGAGGAGTTTAGGAATGGAAAATCAATCCTGAGAGTAGGAGAGAGCCAGTTGATGGTTTTAGGTGGAGAACCACAAAATGGTCAGACATAGAGGAGAGTGCTCGTGTGTTTGTTAAATGGGGATTGAAGGGTACCCTGTGGGAATGGCATTTCTAGACAGTTCCACTATATTATCTAATTTAGTCACATTTTGTGCTGAGCTGCTCACATTTGCACTTTATAAAGGGAAAAAAATGCCCACAGATTTCCTGAGTTAAAGAAAAGATTGACTAAAATTGATTCTGATGGTGGTTGCACAGCTCCTTTTAATATGTTTAAACCATTGACATGTTTGGGAATTATATGTCAAGAAAACTGGAAAAATACAGACAAAAAAATTGGGTCTTCTCCCTCCCCTTTACATACATATAGATAATACATACAAATAGATAATAAATAAATGGGACACAATGTCTGTCCTTCAAAAGTGGGGGGTTAACAAAAAAAAGGAGTTGTGATTTAAACTTACAAGTTGCCTGACTCAATTCCATGTATGTTTGTTCAATTATGAAAAACCTAACATGTATTAGGGATTCGTTAAATGTTAATATCCATAGGGTCTAGAAGGAGTTGTGATTTAAATTTAGAAGTTGCATTTTTCAAGTCTTAGAAAAGCTTCTAGTCCCATTGGATGTAGGGTATAATCTTGTTAGCTGCTGCTGATTTGGCCCTGGGATTATGGAGGTTGCATTTGTTTTGATGTGTCCAGAGGTTCTTTGTCTAAGAACCTCCAAATGAACTCGCAGAACACAAACAGAAAGTGCAAACCAAAAATTTAGAAAGGAAAAGTACCTAACATTTTAGATAGGGTCTCCAGTGAATTTCTGCTGAAACAACCCTGTCTAGGTTTGGGTTTTTTGCTTGTTTTGTTTTGTTCTTAAATCAGATGTGGGGTACTTGCCCTGTCTGTTTCTCCAGGTTATGAATGGACAATCTCAGGTCTTATCACTTCCTAAAGTCCAATCACACACCTGCTTATGCTTTGTTCATGCTGTAATCCTTCATGGGTATGGACAAGGAGGTAAGCATGGATTTGCTGTCTCTAGATTTTAAAACCAACCTAGGGGTTTTGGTACCTTCCAGCTTAAGGTTTAAAGCTATCCCAGGTTGCTGAAATCACCCCTCCAGACCTCCTGTTGCTCTCAATGCTTCCTACTCAACCTTTTTTTCTTCTCTCTGCCTGGGGTGCTCTATCTCCTATCTTTCATGATCAATCATGCACAACTGCACCATGATCCATTGTGGATAGGATAGTTATGTTCCCTTTAAAAGTAAGAATATTGTATCTCTCAATAGCCGGACACCATCAGCCTTCTTCACCACATTTGCTTATACACCATATAGTGTTTGGGGTCTTAAAGGCTTGAAGGTAAACAAGTGGCCCTCTAGCCCAGAAGCAACAAAGCACACACGGATGAAGCGTACTTGCCTGTGTGATCACAAGGTGTCAAATGGATCAGGTATCAGGTATCAAAGAACTAAAAATCATATTGAGAATGAGGGGGAGTAAATATTGGGGACCTAAGGCTCATCTGTAAGCAACTGGACATCTCTTTGCAGAGGGGTTGCGGGGAGGAGATGAGCCTGTCAGGGTGCAGGTGTGCAGTCTAGTAATGATGAAACACACAACCTTCCTCTAGTTCTTAAATGCTTCCTCGCCCCCTCCACTATCATGATCCTAATTCTACCTAACAAATCTGGCTAGATGAGAAGATGTACACTGGTACAGATAGGAACTGGAAACACAGGGAATCCGGGACATATGATCCCTTCAGGACCAGTGATGAGAGTGGCGATACCGGGAGTTTGGAGGAAGGGTGGAATGGAAAGGAGGAACTGATTACAAGGATCTACATATAACCTCCTCCCTGGGGTATGGACAACAGAAAAGTGGGTGAAGGGAGGCGTCAGGTAATGTAAGATATGAAAAAAGAATAATAATTTATAAATTATCAAGGGTTCATGAGGGAGGGGGAAACAGGGTGGGAAGGGTAAAAAATGAGGAGCTGATACCAAGGGCTCAAGTAGAAAGCAAAGGTTTTGAGAATGATAAGAGAAACAAATGTACAAATGTGCTTGACACAATGGATGCATATATGGATTGTGATCATAGTTGTAAGAGCCGCCCCCAATAAAATGATTTAAAAAAATAAGAATATTGTATTTTTAAAAAAGATTTCTATAAATTCCCATCAACAGTTTCTTACAAAAGTTGTTCAGTGGTTATCTTCCTTGATATGGGTTTCCATTCTCATTATTTACATTCTTAACTGTTCCATTTTTAATTGGTGATTTTCAGAAGTAGAGTCAGAAATTTTCTTCTTAGTCCATCTAAGTCAGTAAACTCTGAAACCTATTCAGGTCACACCAACACACATCCTTCACTCACAGTGGCTTCCGACACCTGAGGTACATTGGAGGTTTCCAGCATGCAAGGTGTGGATTCTATCATGAGACTGCAACTGCCTCACTAGGTGTGGGCATATGATATACCAAGGAGCAATCACAAAGTGGTTCCAGTATACTCTTATTCACTGCCATTGAGTCGAGACTGATTCATAATGACTCTATAGGACAGAGTTGAATTCTCCCTGCGTATTTCTAAAATTGCAACTTTTCAAGGGGGGTAGGAAGCCTTGTCTTTGTCCTGCAGAGTGGCTGGTGTTTTGAACTACCGGCCTTGAGGTTAGCAGTCCAGCACCCTAAGCCACCAGTGTCCCAAATGGAGTAATTAACACTGAATGTAGAGATTGTGAAAGATTTGGCAACAGTAAACGATTTCTGAATACACACTGACTAAAAATTAAAATCAAATGAATAATGAATCTGAGGTGTGTCTAGTAGCACTTGCTTGTATTGAAAGTTCTCCAATGAAAAGGAATTGTGAGTGGACAGGTTTAAGAAGCCCTGCTGAGATGGCACTTGAACTATCACTTCAAGGTTTAAGTAGGGATTTGCTAAATGAAAAATACAAATGAGGCAGAAATGATATATGTTCCCTCCAAGATACAGGGCTCTCTGCACACAGAAAATATGCAAAATCCAGGGTGCCAAAAACAAAAGGAGATTGAGAAAGGGGTGGGAGTAGAGAGCAATAATAGGTTAAGTCCCTGTTATTAAGAGCTTCTTTGTTTGCAAGGGAGATCCTTTTTTGTACAAATGGCTGGCATATTTGGTTGGTAACCCAAGGTTGGAGATTAGATTTCACCCAAAGACCTTAGAAGAAAGGCCCCGTGATCTACCTCCAAAAACATCAGCTATCAAGTATCGTATGGAGCACATCGACTTTGACACACATGGAATGGACAGTTATCCATTCCACAGCAACTGGTTCTCCCCAGGCAATGCCAGCAGTCTGAATCATGTCACAAAATAATTGGAGAGCTAAAAGATATGTTCTTTTAAAGAAGATGACTAACTGTATATGGAAAGTGGAGTGGAAAATGAAGATGCATAGAGATTATTTAAATCTTTTGTAAACTGGATGCGTGGAACTTACTTACCTTGGTGAGAATGAAGAGAAGTTAATTCTAAGGATATATCTGAGATGGAAATAATTAGTTCTGGTGACTTACTGGATGTAGGAGCCATAAATTTCTGGTTTGGGAGACTTAATAGAAGATGATTTATTGAATAGTGATTTTAATATTCAATCTGTTGAAATTTTTGATGAACAAGTCATAATTTTGTTCATCTATAAAAGGACTCCTTGGCTACATCATTTACAATGTTAACCATCTGGCTACTGGCACATCAAACCAAATTAGATATTTTTAAACAATAGTGACTAAAAACTCATGATTTTCATAAAACTGTATTATTTGGAAAACAGCCACACGGGGAAGGAAATGCTCAGCTTGGTTGTGGACAGATCAAAACAATCTGTTTACATTCTAATCCAGTCACTACTTAGGGGATTTTGTTTTAGGATGCTTAAAATGTATTGATTACCTGCTCAAGAAATGGAAGTCTTTGCAGAGGAGTTTCTTTTTGATTTGTCCATGTGATTCATACAGTATATTCAAAGAAGTGCTGGGCAGGATGCTGAGTCAGGACATGAGTTCCAGTAATAATGTGGGAGGCAGTAGTAGCAGGTGTTAGTCTCTGAATTAGAGACCCATGAACTTGTTTTAAATGAAGTCATTCAAAACAAGCAAACTTCCATCAGCAGCAGAATGAGAACAAATTATTGCCAGCTGGTTGGAGATTTTGATTACCCCTGGGATGGTAGAAAAAATACTCTGCAATCACGGAGAGGAGCACCTCATGTAAGTTAGGACAGATCTTCAAGGATTATCTTTTCTGAAAAGATAAAGTAAAACATTTTGATCAAGAAGATGGAATTTGATTATCTGTAGGTTAGTATGAATTTCTGCGGAAGATCTATTTGTCTATCTGTCTATCTATCTTAGTTGAATAGATGCAATCTTTAAGGCAAGATAAGAAGAAAAATAAGTTCTGGAAATGAGCTACATGTTCGCCACTTGAGCAGGGTTTTGAGAGTTTAGAAAGAGTGGCATAACAATAGAATCATTTGATTTTTAAAGTTCATTTCATCTTTGTTATACTCACTGAAATCTTGAAAACAGAATTCAAGGGGAAAAACCTTTTTTTTTTTTTTTGGAGGGGATAGGCAAAAGAAGGCATGTGACTATCAATTTTGTTGCTAGGAGCTGTCAAGTCGGTTCATAACACCTTATGTCCAACAAAATGAAACACTGCCTGGCACTGTGCCATCCTCATAACTGTTATAGTTGAGGCCATGAATGCAGCCACTGTATCCATCCATCTTGTTCTTCTCTAGGGACCAGTCTTTCCTGACACCTTGTCCTAAGTCTGTGAGATGAGTCTTGCCATCTTTGCCTTTTGACTTTGTAAATCTATAAACTTATGACCACTTCCGTATTTGACGTAAAAATATGTCTCCTCTACAATGCTGTTAGTAGCTAATACTTTCCATGATTATCATGTTCAGAAGTTGTAGGAATATTTATACTTCAACTCTAGCATTTGGCAGTGTTTCTGTTATTGCTCAGAGTTAATCACTGTCAGGAACTGAAGTGTGTGTATGGTAGTGAGAAATATGTGGGAGTGTATGGCTTCATTAAAATAGTGGTTGTGTAGTCATCATATTATGCTCATGCTTCTCTTAACTTTCAGTCACTGAAAGAAATGACATCATTTGTTATGACTGTGTACCAATACTGCCTGATTTAGTTTCACTTTTTAGGAAGAAGTATAATAGGAAAATCTCTTTCTTGTCTGTGTTATCTGAAAGTGAAGCTAGTGAATTGTTGTAATATTAACTGAATGTAATTAAAAACTGGATTTTAACTGAGAGAAATTAACCGTAGTTGATACAGTTACCGAATACTTAAAAGCTGTGGTGGCACCATGATTCATGAATTTTTTTCTTACACTATCGTCAATTGACAATGAGAAAATTTATATTCAGAATGATTAATGTTTTCAAGATTAAGGACAGGAACCAAGATTTGAAATTAATCTTTAACATTTTCACAAGTATCTCCCTAATTACTATAAAACTGCCTTCTTTTTTAAAAAAGTGCTCAATAATTTAAATTGCTAGGAAATAAGATATTAAGTATTTCAGCCAACTATAATTTCTATAAACATTTGCTTTTTAAACAAATGTTTCTCGAGGACCTGTAGTATAAACCCTGTGTATTACAGGAAAGCTTAAAGGGAAGTTTTGCTTCCTTTTCTGGATTTGCTCTGACCCTGGAATGTCTTCTGACTTCTCTGAAGTGATGTTATATAATTCTTATTAATACCACAGAAAGTTAGCTTAGACATATGTACTTTTAAATGTAAAATTGGAAAGAGATATTTATAGTTGAGTTGCTTTTATTTTCCATCCTAAGCCAACCTATAAATCAAATGTCAAGCTGAAGAGAAATGAAATTCTGAATATAGATTATATACTTATAAAAAAATCTTCAAACTGATTCTCTTTTCCCCAACCCAAATTTAATTCACTTTTTAAGAGATTCTATGAAGGTATTCTCCAGACCTGCATGCCAATGAATTACTGATATAGTGCACCTGTCTTATATTCTGTGCCCAATTAATTATAACTTAACTTTCTGGAATACTAATAAAATTCCTATATTATTATTATTATTTTTAAAATAATTTTATTGAGAGCTCTTACAATGCTTATTACAATCCATACATCAATTGTCTCAGGCATATTTGTACATATATTGCTATCATTCTTTCCTAGACAATTACTTTCTATTGAGCCCTTGGTATCAGCTCCTCTTTTTTTACCCTCTCCTCCCTACCACCACCCTCGTGACACCTTGATAGATTATAAATTATTATTTCCATGTCTCACACAGACCACTGTCTCACTTCCCCCAATGTTTCCATTGTTCTTTCCCCTGGAGGGGTGTGTGTGGTTGTGTGTCTGTTCTTCCCCTCCTCCCTACCCACTTCACCCTTCCCATCTGGTATCTCTCTTCCCATTCCTGCTCCTGAGTTGCGTGTGTCCTTAGCTCTTATCTACAACTGTGTACATGCTCCGGTCTAGTCCGAAGTGAGAGGCATCACTGGAGTAATGGCGGTGGGGGTGAGGAAGCCTCATGGAACCAGAGAAATATTGTGTGTTTCATCAGTGATTTACTGCACCCTGGTTGACTCATCCCTTCCCTGTGACCCCTCTATAGGGGATGCTCCATTGTCTACAGATGGACTTTGGGGCTGTGTTCCAATCCCCATCATTCTTAACCATATGATTTTGTTTGTTTGATTGCACAGGCTGGTGTGCTTCTTCCATGTGGGCTTGTTTTTACTGGGCTGGATGGCCGCTTGTTTCACTTCAAGCCTTTAAGACCCCAGACGCCATATTTTGTCATAGACAGGCACCATCTGCCTTCTTCACCACATTTGCTTATGCACCCATTTGGTCTTCAGTGATTGTGTCGGAAGGGTGAGCATCTCAGATTTCCAATTTGTTAGAAAAACATGTTCTTGTATTGAAGGAGGGTATGAGCAGAGCCCCAAGGTACATCTACTACTGCAGTGTGTTGCCATATAAATATATGTACATAGGCCAATACTTCTATTTTTATGGATTAACGTAATTACATATGGACACCCCTATTCTCATGCCTCTATCCATGCTTTGTTTCCTAGATCTTTCCTCTGTTTCCTTTTACCTTCCTTCTGCCCCCACCATCATGCTCGCTCTACTTCTGCCTCATAGTACTTTCTCTCAGCTAGATTGCTGTTGCACCAGCGCTTCCAGGACCTCTATATCCACCTCATTATTGTTTTCTATTCCCTAGTTGTTCTCCTGTCTATGATGCTGTTTGCCCATCCCACATTTCCCCCTTTTACTTCTCCCCTCAAGTTCCCCCGGGGCCATTGATCCCATTGCTTTCTCCTCATGCATGCTTCCCATGCCTGTCTTCTGTAAGTAGGAATACCAATAATGGCATAGTCCAAACAAATAGAAAGCAGACGGTTGACCACAAAAAGAGAAGTAAGAAGGAGGAAAAAAAACAAAACAGAAACCAAAAAACCTAAACAGAAACAAACAAAAAACAACCACAGCAAAAAACAACAACAACCCAAACATGCATGTTTTCAGGTCTGTCCACTGACCTTTATGACTATCTCCCGACTGGTCCTAGGGGAATTCATAGAACTGCCCCTCCTAACCTGAAATCTATTGGTGGGGGGGGCTCTTCAGGGGCTTTGGGGCTTTGCTTTACTCCTGTTACTGATCTGTTGTGTTCCCTTCTTGGTTTGCCCCACTGTGGGGGGTTCAGACAGCATTTCCTATGTGTCTCCAGTATTGTCCTCTGTTGCAGTAAGCTCCAGCAAGAGGACAACATGTCATGACCTGTTGTCCACCCTACAGTCCTCTCTGTGCCTTAGCAGTTCTATGCTGGGACGTTGTCCTCTGGGCTTGGCATGTCAATATGGGGTCTGGACTGACTGTTCCTTCCTCTTTTTCCTTCTTGGTTTGCTTCCATGTGGGCATGATATGCCAACCCTTCACCTCAACCTGTAGGTTTAGTGTTGTTCTCTGTCACACATACTTCTAAGGAGGGGGTTGGTTTGCCGTGGGTTGGGGCAAGCCCCGTAGCCCAATATTTTCCTGTATTCCTCCTCACGGTTACCTTGCCCTTATGGTTTGGTGTGTTGTGTGAGGGTCTGTATGTGCACTCCCGATTCTGTGGAGACAAAATCAATACTCTCCCCCTGGGTGGGTTAGTGCCCTACTCCCCCTGCAGTGCCATCTTCTCTCTATTTCCTTCCTCCCTCTTTCCCCCTTTTCCTAATTTATGATGGATTAGCATGTGCCTCTTTGGGTTTGGTCTGACCAGCACCCAACTGGCTGTAGCTCAATCCGTACATTGTGAGATAAGTGGATTTTCTTCTATACCTACTGTGCTGGTTACCCTTACCTCAGAGTACTCATGTACTTGGCATTTTGTGATTGGCTGACTTCACTTAGCATAATTTCCTCCAACTCTTCCCATGAAACGAGGTTTCATGTGATCATTAGTGATTTTTAGGGATGCATGGTACTCCATTGTATGTATGTGCCAGAGTTTAATGATCCACTCGTCTTTTGATGGAAATTTAGGTTGTTTCAGCTCTTTGCGATTGTGAAGTGTGCTGCAATAAACATTGGAGCACAAACTGGTTGTGGTCTATTTCTTACCTCTTCTGGGTATATGCCCAGTAGAAGGATAGCTGGGTCATAGGGTAAATCAATTTCCATTTGTTTTAGATATCACCAGATCCTTTTCCACAGAGCCTGTACATACCTGCATGACCACCAGAAGTGGAGGAGAGTTCCTGTCTCACCACATCACCTGCAACAATTGTTTCTCTCTGATCTTTTGATTTGGGCTAACCTCAAGGGTGTTAGATGGTATCTCATGGTTGTTTTAATTAGCTTCTCTCTGATAACTAATGATCAGGAGCATTTTCTCATGTATATTGGCCCAAAGGGTCTCCCCCCTTGTGAAGCTTCTTTTCAGTTCTTTAGCCCATTTCCTGAGGGGATTAACTGTTTTCCTATTCTTGTAGGCCATGAGAGTATTGTAGATTTTCATAATAAGCTCTTTTTCTGTTGTATCATTGCTAAAAATCCTCTCCCCGTCTGTGATTGCCTTGTAACCCTCCTGGTGAAATCTTTCTACATACACAGGTGTTTTATCCTTAGTAGATCCCACTTGTCAGTTTCAGGTTCACCTGTGTATCTACCTTTCCCTATTGCAACTAGTCTATGTATTCCCTGGGCCAAGGTTCTTAGGTTTGTCCTGATTCTTTCATTGATGGTCCTGATAGTTTGGGGTTTTACTTCTAGGTCTGTAATCCACTTTGAGTTGGTTCTTGTGCATGGGGTTAGATGTACATCTTGTTTCATTTTTCTACATGTGGATATCCATTGTTTCCATCACCATTTGATAAAGAGGGCATCTGTCTCCCACTTGATGCTTTTGGGGCCTTTATCAAAGATCAATTGTCTATGTGCTGATGTTTTCTCTTCTGGGCTTTCTGTCATTTTCCACTGGTCTGAGTATCTGTCATTATGTCAGTACCACACTGTTTTGACAACTGTGGCTGTGTAGTAATGTTAAAATCAGATAAAGATAGATAATCCTCCGACTTTGTCCTTCTTCTTGAGTTTTCTGCTAGTTCTGGGCTTCTTCCTTCTCCATATGAAATTTGTGGTCAGTTTTTCCAATCTTTGAAGGTTGTTGGTATTTGAATCGGAATAGCATTAAACTTATAAAGTGCTTTGGGTAAGATTGTCATCTTTACTTGAGTCTTCAAATTCATGAGCATGAGATGTTCTTCCATTTGTGGAAGTCACTTTTGGTTTCCTGTAGTACGGTCTTGTAGTTTTCCTTGTATAGGTCTTTAGTTTTTTTAGTTAAACATATTCCTAGGTATTTCAGTTTGTTCTTGGCTATTGTGAAGGGAATTTCCTTCTTGATCTCTTGTTCCATGCTCCTGTCCAACATATATAGCAACCTGATCATCTTCTGTTTGTTGATCTTGTAACCTGTCACTTATCCATATACCTCTATCGCTGTAAGTAATCCCATTGTGGAGTTTTGGGGATTTTCAACATATAGAATCAAGTCATCTGAAAATAGTGATAGTTTCACCTCCTCCTCTCCCAGTTAGGTAACTTTAATGTCCTTCCACTCTCTAATGTTAACTAGGACCTCCAGTACTATATTGAATAGAAGTGGTCACAGGGAGCATCCTTGTCTGGTCCCCTTTTTCAGTTGGATTGTTTTTGTCTTTTCTCCATTGACTATGATGTTACCTGTTGCCTTTTGATAGATAGCTTGTATTAGTTTGAGGAATTTACTCTCCATTCCTATCTTCATAAGTGCCTTAATTTGGAATGGGTGTTGGATATTGCCAAATGCCTTTTCTGCATCTATTGACACTATCATATGGTTCTTTTACTATTTATCAATGTGGAGTATAATATTGATGGATTTTTTTTATGTTAAACCATTCCTGCATCACTGGGATGAATCTTACCTGGTTGTGGTGGATGATATGTTTTATATATGTAAGTATTCTACTGGTCAATATTTTGTTAAGGATTTTTGCAAATATGTTTATTAGCAGTATCGGTCTGTAGTTTTCTATACCTGTGGGTTCTTTGCCCTGTTTGGGTATCAAAGTTATATTGGCTTCATCGAATGAGTTTGGGAGTTTGCTGTCCTTTTCAGTGCTCTGGAATATTTTGTGGATGATCGGTGTCAACTTTTCCCTAAATGCTTGGTAGAATTCCTCTGTGAATTCTGGGGTCCTTTTTTGTTGGTAGCTTCTTGATCACCATATATATTTTCTTTTGTTATGGGTTTGTTGAAGTTCTTCACTTCTGCCTGGGATAATCTAGGGAGGGACTGTTTTTCCAAGTATTTATCCATGTCTTCCATGTTTTTTAATTCATTGGAATACAGTCTTTCATAGTATTTTGTGATTATCCTTTTAATCTCATTGGGGTCTGTTGTGATTTCCCCTCATCCTGGCTATTGATGTTTGGGGTCTGTTGTGATTTCATCCCTCATCCTACCTATTGATGTTTGTTCTTTCCTTTCCTTGGTTAAGCTTTCCAGTGGTCTATCAATTCTGTTGGTCCTTTCATAGAACCGGTTTTTGCTGCATTAATCTTGTGCATCCTTCTTTTGTCTTCCTACTGGTTTAACTCTGCCCTGATTTTTATTATTTCTTTACTTTTGATTTTGGAGGGGTTGTTCTATTGACTCTGTTCTAGTTGCAGGAGATTTTGTGAAAACATGTCGGTCATAAGCATTTCTTCCTTTTTCATATATGCATTTATTGATATCAAGCTTTCTCTGATGACTGCCTTCGCAGTATCCCATACGTTTTGTTTTGTTGTATTTTTGTTCTCATTAGTTTTTCGAAATTTCGTAACCTCCTTTCTAATCTGGGTGAGTACCCATTCATGTCGCAAAAGATCATTATTCATCCTCAGATTGTTTCCTCTTGCTTTTCTGGTCATCCTTTGTTAATCTCCAACTGAGAAAGACGTCTGGATAATATCTATGTGTTTGAATTTACTCAGGCTTGTGTCCAAGCATGTGGTCTATTCTCAAAAATGAGCCATGTGGGCTTGAGAAAAATGTGATTTTTTTTGGCACTTCAATGGAAAGCTCTATAAATGTCTATCAGGTCCAGTTGCCTAATTGCATTGTTTAGCTTTATAGCCATCTTGCTGAGCTTCTTTCCCAGTAATCTTTCTCTGATAGCGGTGTATTAAAATCCCCTGCTATGATTGTTGATTCTGTGATCTTTTTTTCATCTTTTGAATAGTTTGTTTGACAAATTTTGCCGATCCATTGTTAGGGGCATAAATATTCAATATGCTTACTGTTTCCTGGTTTACTGATCCTTCGAGACAAGCAAAGTATCTTTCCTTGTCTCTTTTTATGGTGTGAACCTTGAGGTCAATTTTTTCAGAGATTAGGATTGCCACCCCTTTTTCAAGTTGCTGTTTCTCTGGTACACTTTCCCCCAGTTTTTTATTCTCAGTATATTTTTGTCTGTGCGCTTAAGATGTGTCTCTTGCAGGTAACAGATTGTTGTATTATGTTTTCTAAGCCATTCCTTAAGCCTTTTTCTTTCAATGTAAGAATTGAGGCCATTAGAATTCAGAGTTGTTTTCATAATCTGTGGATTCATTTTTGTCTTGTGCCTTGTATTTTGGGTGCTTTCCTATCTCCCTTCATATCAGTGTGCTGTGTTTGTGTGTGTGGCCTAATTCTTGTCTTCTTTTACCCTTAATCTTGGTAATCTTTTACCCCTTATCTTCTTTTACCTGTTATCTTGGTAATTGTTGTTGGCACGTTGGCTTCTGGATGGAATTGGGCTATATGGTTGTCGCCTACTTGCACTCGGTGGATGTTGATCCTCTGACCATAGTGAATCGGCCAGTATTTTCCCCGGGGTTGTCTGTCTTATGGCATGTTCTTTTAGTTTTTCCTTTTCCTGGAAGACCTTTTTCTCTCCATCTATCTTAATATATAATTTTCCAGGGTAAAGGATTCTTGGGCGGGCATTTTTTTTCTTTCAGCTTTTGGAAGATGTTTCTCCACTCTCTCCTCTTCTTCATGGTTTCTCATAGGTCTGAGCATATTCTTACCTGAGCTCCCTTGTATGTGACTGTCTTCCTTTATCTTGCTGCTCTTAAAATTTAATCTTTTTCCTCAAAGTTGGATAGTTTCCCTATTATATGTCTTGATGAGTTCTTCTTGGGGTTTAATCTAGTCTAGTTTGTGTCCTCTCTGTTTCCTGTATGATTTTCTGATTCTCATTCATTAAGGTGGATAAATTTGCTTCCAGAAATTCCTTTGCTATTTTTTGCTGTAGACTTGATTGTAGTGTCCTGCTCAGGTAGACCAATTATTCAAATATTGTTCCTCTTCATAACATGTCATTGATCTCAGGTTATCTTCTACCTCTTTTATTTTTCTTATTTGACCACCACTCTTGTTTGCCGAGGTCTGTTTGAGTGTCTTCAAGATCACTGATATGGTTCTCTGTCTCCACAAGTCTAGTCAGAAAGTCTTGTGTGTAGCTTTTGCTTCCTCATCCGTTAGCCCCTGTATTTCCCTTTGGTGTGTGGACTTTATCACTTATATCGTGGAGTTCATCCCCTCAGTTGAGGACTTCATCTCCTCTATCATTGCATCCATATTCTGCATTGCTTCCCTCAACTCCTGTGTTGCTTCAAGCAGTCTTCTGAAAATTTCTTTTTTTGTGGTAGATCTGTGTCTGATTCTTTTATGAGGGTCCGTAACTCTGATATTGTGTTTTGGCTCTCTCGGTTTTTTTGTTCAGAGCGATGTGGTTTGCTGATGTGTCCTTAACCCCTTTGTGGAGTTATGTTCTGTAAGACCAGCGTACCTAGGCTCTTTCTCTGTGTTACTAAAAGGGTGCTTTCAAGGGTCTCCCTGTGGCCTACTATAGAAGTGGGTCAGTCTGCCTTGAAGGCAGGGCTTCCATGGCAATTCAGTTGCCAGCAGTTGTGAGCAGTTTCAGTGACTGTGAAGTGGGGTCTGTGACACTGATCCCCTGGGTTCTGGCGCTAGACTGGAAGTGGGGGAAGAGTGCCTTCTGGACCAAGCATGAATGCTTTGGTGCTCTTTGCAGGCAAAGAGGGACTGTGGAGGTGCTGAGGAGCTATGCCAGGTTCCTCTAGCTTGCACAAAGGACCACCCATCCGTGCGCTGCTTCATGCTGCCCCGCAGGGACTGGTGGAGCGTCACCAGGGTTGCACACCACTTTGCCCTGCAGGGTCTGGGGAAGGGCCACTGGCGGTGCCGCCACTTCAAACAGTGCTGAAGTGTTGGAAGAAGGGCTGCCAGCGGCGTGTGCCACTTCCTGGCTCCCAGGAGGGGCCTCTGTGTCGTAGTTCAGCTGAGCCGAGGGCCACTTTCCTAGGTATCACAGGCATGT
>NW_022107407.1:3856292-3879466 GCF_000313985.2 Echinops telfairi
CAGGCAACCCACTTACAGCAGGTGAACTGCGGTCAGCCCCTGGGTCCCTGGGTGGACAATGGGAGGAACCCTAGCTTTGTAGTGGGATTGCCACCACATGGAGAGGGGGGAACCGCAGGAGTAGGGAGCCACTACTTTAGGTGAATGCCTTGAGTGGACATCTGCTGTTGGAGGTCTAGCCACAGCTGTGAGGGTCTTGACAGGGGAGCCACCTAGATCTTGGCTTAACGACCAGGTGGCAGGTGGTGGTGGTGGTGATGAGGATTGCTATTGGTGGGTGGTGGCTGCAGTGCCATGCCGAAGCAGCACTGCCAGCTGGGTCAGTAAAACCCAGGGAACAGATTGCAGTTCTCCTAGGGCTGGGTCAGGAAAACCCAGGGAACAGATTGCAGTTCTCCTAGACCTTGGATGTGCAGGAGTAACCTGCCAGGCAGGGGAAACACTCTGGGTTGTAATGGGGCTCCCTTTACTCACCAGAATCCTCCCAATCGTCCTCCTGGCCACCTGACTCACTACTCTCCTTTGGAGCTCCCAACATGGGCTACTTACCTGGGCGCCATCTTGGGTCGACTAAACCCCTGTATTATTTACATTCCCTTAGTCTCTAGTTGATAAAAAATAATCTGTATATTGATAATTTAATATTTTATTTAGAGTTTACATATCTTAAACACTGTTCACTATCATATTTCATTTTTTTAAATGTATTCCTTCCCTTCTCCTCAAGCGAACACACACCTTTTCAAAACAAAAATCAATACTGTGGTAGTTGTGGCTGGCAAGAAATCATTTGTGTATTTCCAGCTGATTTCTTAAGCATCTGAATTAACAGCAGTCACAGTATAACCAATCACACCAGTTATAAAGATAATCAGAATCAGGAATACACCATTGCCATGGGACTTATTCTAACTTATTGTGACCCCAGAGGACAGAGGAGAAATATTCCATAGGGATTTTGAGCTGTCATCCTGACTGAAGTAGACTGCCAGGTCTTTCACTGATGACCTTGTGGTTAGTAGTCACATGCTTAACTACTATGCCACCAGAACACATTAGAAACTTTAGTGAACTCCCCAAAGACCAAATTTTGTGTTGTGAAGTTGATTATTCCAATTTATAGTGAGCCTATAGGACAGAGTAGCACTATTCCATTGGGTTTCTAAGGCTGTACTCTAAATGAAGCAGAATGCCTTGTCTTTTTCCTGCCAAGCATCTGGTAGATATGAATACCAACCTGTCAACAGTCAAATGTTTAACCTATTACACAATCAGAGGTATCTTTAGTTCTCGTGGGAGCAACTAAAATATTACATAACATTTCTGTGCATTCTTTTATCTGGAGCCAACAAAAAGATTTGGGGAAAGTTGTTTAAACAGTTTCCTTTCTAATCTAATTGCTTTATTTGCTTTCCTTTGATTTTGGAATTGTAGTAATTTGCATTATTCATCCAATGGTAGATTTTTCTTGCAATACAATAAATATAAAGATTTAGGAAAGGTAGCACATTTGCCCAATTAAAATAATATATAATGTCTTTTCATGTGGCTTTGAAAATACTATCCATGAAATTTATTTTTATTCTCGCCCTCCATCTTATACAGTGAGGTTTAAAGTGAATTTCTGTAGTTTTATTAGAATTAGAAATGTGTGTTTTTCCATTGTACTGCTGTTAATTTGGAAGATTCCACTGAACAAAATATAAAATACGAAGTTTTGTTTTCCAACATATCCTCCTTCGAGATCTATTTCCGAAGATGATGGTTTCATTTATTTAACACTTTTTGGAAGAATGACATGTCCTTCAATTTATACCATGTCAAGATGACAGCTTTGACATCTTTGAGGACACAAATTGTGTTTCTTTTAAAGTTTTTTCGTTTTAAGTTTAGGGAATTGAAGAAAGTCTGAGAGGACAAGATTGTGGCTTTAAGGTACATGGGATAGAGTTTCTCAAAGAAATCCTGGTAGGAGAGCTCTTGATATCTTTAAAAATTGCGGTGTATAGTGGTGATGAGAAAAAAAAAGTTATTGATGCAAATTTTCTGGTCTTTTTTCATTGATGTAGTTTCCAATTATTTTAAAACTTATTCCTAATAATCGTTCATGGTTGTCCTGTGTTCCTTGAGAAAATCTATCAAGATTCTACCCCTACGGAATATAAAAACAGTTCTCATAACCTTCTTAAGTGACCTCTCTCCTGGAATGTAACTAGCCCATGAAAAGCCACTATTTTTTTAAGTGTTTGTTTTTGTTTTATTCAATCATCTGGCACATATGAATGAAGTTGGACGGCCAACTTGTTGGTAAGCAGGCACGTGTGTTAACTGTCTACACCACCCGGGGACTCTACCTAAGAACAGAGGCACCAACAATATCAATGTGGTCAGACAGGTAGCCTTGGGCTCACAGGAAAGATTTTGGTCTTGCAGGAATCTGCTCTCTGCTATTTTTTCAAATCATTTTATTGGGGACTCATAAATCTCTATCACAATCTATACATACATCCATTGTGTCAAGAACATTTTTACATTTGTTGCCCTCATCATTCTCAAAACATTTGCTCTCCACTTAAGCCCTTGACATCAGCTCCTCATTTTCCTACTCCTTCCCAGATCCCCCACCCTCATGAACCCTTGATAATTTATAGATTATTATTATTTTGTCATGTCATACACTGTCTGACATCTCCCTCCCTTCACTCACTTTTCTGTTTTTCCTCCCCTAGGGAGCAGGTTATATGTAGATCCCTATAATCGGTTTCCCCTTTATACCCTACCTATCCTCCACCCTCTGGTATCGCCACTCTTACCACAGATCCTGAAAGGATCATCTGTCCTGGATTCCCTGTGTTTCCGGTTCCTATCTGTACCAGTGTACATCCTCTGGTATAGCCCGATTTGTAAGGTAGAATTGGGATCATGAAAGTGGTGGGGAGGAAGCATTTAAGGACTAGAGGAAAGTTGTATGTTTCATTGTTCCTACACTGCACCCTGACTAGCTCATTTCCTCCCGGCAACCCTTCTGAAAGGGGATATCCCATTACCTAGAGTTGGGCTTTGGGTCCCCAATCTGCACTCCCCCTCATTTATAATGATATTATTTTTGTTCTTTGATGCCTGATACATGATCCCTTCAACACCTCGTGGTCACACAGGCTGGTGTGCTTCTGAGTTAGGTGGCCACATATTTACCTTCAAGTCTTTAAGGCCCCAGACACTATATATTTTGATAGTTGGGCACTATCAGCTTTCTTTACCACATTTGCTTATGCACACATTTGTCTTCAGCGATCATGTCAGGAAGGTGTGCATCATGGAATAACAATTTAATAGAACAAAGTGTTCTTGCATTGAGGAAGTATTGAGTGGAGGCCCAATGTCCATCTGCTGCCTTAATACTAAACCTATAAATATAAGCAGGTAGATCTATTTTCCCATCATTTTACATAAATATATTTACATATGTACATGTCTGTAGTTAAAGCTCTATAAATGCCCTTTGCCTCATAGTTTTTTCCTCTTTTTCCTTACTTTCCTCTTGTCCCACTATCATGCTCAGCCTTCATTTGGATTTCAGTAATTTTTCTCAATTACATTGCCCTTGATCAATCTCTACCAGGCCTCTCTCACCCTCCTTGCCACTAATTTTGGATCACTTGTTATTCCCTTGTCCCTAGGTTGGCCAACACCACCTCCTTTCCCCCATCTCCCCCTCTCCCATGTCCCCCCAGAACCATCGGTCCTGTTGTTTTCTCCTCTAGACTGTTAATCCAGCCTCTCTTATCTAGATAGACCTGCAGAGATAATAATATGCACATAAAAAAAACAAGACATATCAAAACAAAGTGACAAAAGAAAACACAACAACAACAAAAAACAATTATCAAATAAATAAATGAATAAAAACCTTTAATTAAAAAAAAAGGAAAGGAAAAACCTATAAATAGTGCAAGGCCTGTTTGTTGACCTCTAGGCTTATCCTCCGGTCGAGTCTGATGGGGTGCCACACCCTGGCCCCAAAGTCTATCCTTTGTTCTTCCTCGGGACCTACCTGCTCTGTCCCACTTCCCACCCCACCCCCTAACACCCTGCTGCTCTGTTGCACGCCTTTAGTGTTTTGCCTCAGTGTGGTGGAGTGATACCAGACTGATCCCAACCCTGAGTCTCCAGTGTTGCCCCCTGTAGGGCAATAGGTCAGCGAGGGACTTCGTGTCTCATAGTGGGACTCACCATATGATCCACTCTGTTCATTGGCTGTTCTGAGTGGGGATATCATCCTCTAGGCTTGGTGGGCCAGGATGTGCTCCACTCTCTCTTCCTCCCTCTTCATTTGCTCCTGTGTGCTCTGATCAGACATGTCCCTCTCCCCCAGCTGCAGCTTCAATGCTGTCCTCTAAAGTAAATTCTTCTGGGGGGAGGGACAGCTGTCCACGTATTTGGGATTGGGGCTGGGCCAAAAAGCCACTATTTTATTGAAAAAACAGTTGAAGTTACCCTAATATGACCAAGAAAGGAAAATTACTGAGGAAACTCATTTGTAATCAGCCCTGTTTACACAGACATGGATAGACTTTTTTTTTTTTTTAAGAATAACTCCATGCATTTATCAGTTGGAACTCTTGAGGCAATACTTTTTAGTTTATACTATTTTATATAGATATACATGTGTGCACACATATATCTGTATATGTCTATTGATACATCTACCTGTGCACACATACATACCCCTCTAGGTCTCTATGTAGAAGAAACCTTATTGGCACAATTGGTAAGCACTTGGCTGATAAATAAAAAGTTAGCAGTTTGAACCTATGAGCAGCTCTATGGAAGAAAGATGTAGTGCTTTGCTTCCATAAAGATTTACAGCCTTGGCTACTCTGTGAGGCAATCGATTTACAGTCCTGTAAGTGTGACTGGAAAACTGACCAAAATACATTGGATGGTTTATATGAGTTTTGCAGCATGCTACTAGTATATTTTGCATTTTGGTTAATGATGAAACCAAATCAAAGTTTCTTTCCCTTTGAATATTGGTGCTGCTTGTATATGGGATAATCAATGCATGGAACTGAGTGGGTGTATTATGAAGCACTCTCTACAAGATTTCCTTTGTCATTGGATGTGATGTCTGGTGTGGAATCCCTTGACCATTGCAGTCCCCTTAGGCTAACCGTTGCGCTACAGATTTAATATACATCATCTTCATTTTTTTAAAGCACTACATGGTAACTTATCAGCATTTTAAAAATGTGGAATGAAGTTCTTTCAGGTCACATGTGCTGAGATGCAGCCCCATGTCTATGTCTATCTAGTTATACGGCTTTGGATCTTGGTCACTATAGTATAGCAATGGGATCCTCCATAAATTTGATAGAAGCATATTGACAGAATCAAATAGGCACCCCTCCCTCCCCCACGGCATTTGATTCTGTTGTATTAGAAACCCATTCAATGGCAATGGCTGGGTGCAAAGATTTAAATTGTTTGGGGGAGGGATTTTTGGATTTGTGTAGAATAGTTTCTGAAAGAAGCCAAATGCATATCATAATCACTAATTGAAACAAAAGGTGGTGGAAGGGAATGAGAGTTCCATTTCAATGCTTTTCTTCAGCCAGAGCAATATTCATGCCATCTGTTGAGAACCGACTAACCAAGTGTTACAACTTTTATACATCTTTTAAATGGGAGAGTTTTAACTGCTCCCTGACAAGATTTCAATTTTCTGAATTCTAATGAAAGTATTTAAATTTCTAGGATAATTCTGCCAAATGTGGACATTTATGAAACATACAACCTAGAATATACACCAAGTACTCACACAAGGGTTCCTGTACTCTCAAGAAAGTTGTAACTGCCAACTGGTTAGGTACTTGATTAAACCTTCCATGAAATGTTTAAGTGATACAGATAAAATAGCTTCCCAGAGGTAGGATTCTGTATCTGTAGGCAACATTCAAGGGGAAATATTCTTAACCAATGGCTAGTTGCCTCACTGTCCAGATGTTAATACTTGTATCGTCCTTTGCCCAAATCTTTTCCCTGATCGTTGTAAAGTATGGCAACAATCTCTGCTGTTTTTGCTAATCCAAATATTTTGTCTTTCAATTTCACCAATGAGAGCCCATTGTTAACATTCATCATGTTAATTAAACAAAGCACTAATTTTACCAATGAAAACCCATTTCTTATATTCAGGATGCTAAACAGCAAAGGTTCTGGTATTGCTCTAGATATAAATAACTAAAAGAGATACAAGTACCAGATATACTAAGCCAGGTCTTTCTGATACAATCCTGGTATCTGAATTCTCAATTAGGTAAAGCTTAAACTAACTGATATGCATTTAATCTTAGTCTCACTTATAAATTTTGTTTTATTAATTTGTTAAGTTAATAAATAAATTACACAAATGGCAATACCTATGTCTTGGCTAACTTTACTTTAATCTCTTATTGTTGTCCTCTAGTATATTCTGATTTCTAGTGATCTATTTTGTTAGGGTAGAAATGTCCTACTGGGTTTCCTTGTATATAATCATGTTAAATAAAACATATATATGCATTCTTATTTGACAATTTGTATACAAAATTTTAGATTACACTAGTTATAGTTTAGATGATTTGCCAACATTCTATTTAATTGTTTCCTTATGGTCCCATTTCCAGTGCTCTAATGTCCCTGTCTCATCTTAACATTATAACTTTAGAGTAATTGTTGACCTTTAATCTTATATGTTATTTTTCTTCAAAGAGCACCATACTCATGGGTCCTAGGCTGTAATCTTTATCAGAGTTGATCACCAGGTCTTTTCTCCAAGGAGCTGCTGGTGGTTTGAACGACTGACCTTTTGGTCAGCAAGCTAGCCAACATGAGTAACATGGTGATTACAATGTTCTTTTCTTTTTCCCCCTCTACTTCAACTTACAAGACTCTGGTCTTCTCTTTATTTTATTTGCTGCTAGTCACAAGTTATTAGAAAATGTAGCTATAAAGAAGAAAGAAAAATGCCACAAAGAAAACATTGGGCTTTTTAAAAGTCCATGGAAAAAAGGAACTAAACCTAATACATATCTTAAAATGGTTAAATACTCTATTGTTCTGAAATCTTAAAGAACAGTTTTCCAAGGTTGATAGGTCTTGCAATGGTGCTCTTTGTTTACATTCTACATTTTCTCCTGCACTAGATGTTTGCAAATGGTGCTATACACAGAATGGTGCTATATTAATCAAGAATACTGTAATTTATCCTGATTGTTTTTATAGCTTCCCTGAGTATACCATAGGCCTTGGGAAATACTTTTGTTTTTGCCGTAGAATCCAAATCTTCTATTGTTGGCAGGTTCATTGACTTTTTCACAGTTTTTCTCTCAAAATGGTTTTCCAATAAGTTTAATTTCTTGATCTTTTGTTGTGGAAGCCAAAAAAGTTAATAGCAGGCAGCACATAAGTAAAACCTGCCTTTTGATAAGTGAATAAACTGATTTTAAAGTTGCATTATATTCAACTGTAGTAAAAGAACTAGTACAAAGGGTTATCAGATTAAGTGTTTGATTTTTCTTCTCCTAAAATTCCTGTAGGCCCATATTGCATTTTTATTCCAAAGAAAAAGTCTTTAAGTACCACACAAAAGAAATTACAACACTGATGTTTATGAAAATTAAATGAACCAACAATATTTATGTTATGATTCTACATCGAATAATATGAAATTCAGCCTTATCTTTTTATTTTTAGGTATTAAACACTTACATAAAAATATTTATTCATTTTATGTGTTTTACACATTTATATGAGGACCATGGTGCCACATTGGTTTGCCCATTTGGATCTAGTCATAAATTTAGCAGTTTGAACCCACCAGCTGCTCCATGGGAGAAAGATGAGGCTTTTTGCTCCTGTAAAGATTTATAGTCTCAGAAACCTGCATGGGGCAGTCCTACGCTGTCCTGTTGGGTTGCTATGACTTGTAATTGACTGGATGTCTGTGAGTTTGTTTTCTTAGTTTTATTTTTATGATATATTTACATGAATTACACAGAAATGCTGTTATAGTATATGAATCAAGATATGTAGTTTTTCATGAATGAATTAATAGATTTTTTTTTAACTCTTTAAATATAGCAAGATCAACTTTACACCTGGGCTGCAGTTAGTCAACCCACACACTCACTGGATTATGCAGAAGAACAATTTCCCAGAAGAATTCCATCTGCTTGGCCTCTATCTAAACTTCCTGATGAAGACAAGAGGCCCCAGGATGCTGAAATAGGTAGGAGCCTGAGAACCATGAATATTCTGAAATTGTGTTAGCATAAATTATCTTTGTATGGATGACTAGACAATGAATCTGTCTTTCCCCTATAAGTAATTCTTAGAGCATACTCTGCAAACAACTCAATTAAAATCACTGAGAGGGTTGTTGAATGGAAGACTTTATTGTCCCACCTCCAGGGCTACAGAATTAGAGTTTGGGGGTATTGGATACTGGAATTCTCCAGTAATTATTGTGTATACTGAAGTTTACAAACCACTGACTCCACACACCCAACTTTGCCAACAACTAGAAGCTTTTGTTTAATTATTTATTTTTACCTTCAGAGATTAAATTGGAGATGCAAAATAGAGAAATTAGTATAATCTCAGTTTAAACCTTTTTTTTAAAACTGCACTAGTTTCAGATGTAATATATACTTTTTTTGCTTAATCTGTGTTCCCTTATTGTTGTTTTAGTACTTTTTGTTCTAAAGTTTTTGTGAGGTAAGTTATAAAGAAGTCCATGTGAGGTTTCCATCAGCTTTATTTGGAAGAGTATAAAAGTGTGATGATGTTCTCCAAAACTAATTCTAGGGAAGAACTATATTTGTCTTACAGAATAGAAGGAGATATTTGTGTAACAAGGTTTTATGTACTTGGTTGTATTATCCATTTATTATTTACTTATTTACTTTTTGGCCTAAGTTTCTGATTTCTTCTTAATAGATTTACCAGTACTACATTCTGATCCTGACTCAAAGAGTCAATAGAAGAGCATTATTATGATTCTCAACTCCCCTCCCTTTTCAAATTTTCCTAAGTGGTAGTTCAGAATTATGTTCTGTAGTTCCCCTCTACCCCGCCCCACTTCCCCTGACTAACTGGCTCATAGAGGGAAAGATAGTTGTTAGACATTTATTTTGGACTTGTGGTCAAAGAGATTACCATATAGTAAGAGCATGTAAACAGATTCTGCTACTTCATAATTATCAAATTAATTACCTTAGGTAAGTTTCCTAAGCTCTGTATCTTAGTTTGCTCATGTGCTAAATATTGATAAGAAGAGCATCTGCAGCATAGCATTATTTGGACTATTATGTAAGAATGCATCTTGAATGCACTAAGAACTATATTCCTATTGCAATGCTTTTCATGGCATAGGTGTGTGCTAGTATTATTGTTATCATTATAATTTTTATTACTACATGTAGTTATCTTTCTTATGAGTTCAATTTTACAGACAAAAATGGCTAGAGTGTCCGTGGTTTTGTACCAGCTCCCTGTACAAAGTCCTGCAAGGAAAAGTTCATGCTCACAACGGGAAGTTTCCTTTTTTCGTCTCAGTCTTTGGAGGGATACATTGTTTCTTTTAAAAATACTTCCCTCTGTTTCCCCATCCCACTCTTTGTGCCATTGTTATCTTAAATAAAATATAATGGGATTGGGAAGATAGCATGAGATTAGCTTTCTCATGAAAGCTTTCTCAGAAAGAGCTCAGTATGACGATGATCTCTACATCTGATTCTAGGAGAGCACTTTGTATTTGTCACACAGAACATACCTTATTAAGAACCTCTAAAGACTGGAATAAAAAGTGTAGGTTGTAAGCACATGGTCAACTTTGATGAACTTTGTGCAGAGACCTGAAGTGAACTCTGTGATCCACTGGAAGAGTGTCCCCACTGCCTGGGGGCCAACATTCAGCTTGCATACGTCCTTTCAATGTCCTATATTTAGGAAACACCACTTTGTGGCCTCTCGGTGAATGGACTCCCTGAAAGAATAACAAATGAAAGAGGATGAGAGATATGTTCCAGTTGGGGTTTATCATAATACAAAGTGAATTTAGGCAAAATTCCATAATGTACAGATCTGTAGGAAATCAAGGGACTTTACATGATCTCACTTGAGAATGCAGCAGACAAATAAACATTATATTTGGTTTTAGAAGTAAAGATACATAAATTAGTGATCTCATATACCCATTTCTATTTGTTTAAGTTAAAAATTACTTGTTGGTAGATGTGTTAGTCCAGATAGACTACAGAAACAAATTCAGAGAGACTCATGTGTATAAGAAAGAGTTTTATATACAAGAGCAATTGAATATTGAGAAAACATCCCAGCCCAGTTCAGATCAAGTTCATAAGTCCAATATTAGCCCATATGTCTGAAATCAATCTATAAAGTCCTCTTCAGACTCATGAAACACATGCAATGATACCAAATGCAGGAAGATCACAGGCCAGTGGGTGGGAAGTCTTGTGAATCCAGAGGCAGTAGAAGCATCTCAGCACTGGTAGGGGTCTCAACATGGCTTCTTCAGCTCCAGGGATTTAGCGTAGTTCCATGTATCTTGTCCGCAGGAATGTCTCGCAGAGAGTCAGTGTGTATCCAACCTCCAGCGAGCAATTCTCTTTAGTGTCTCCATATGAGGTCATCAAGCTGCAACCTGATTGACAGGCTAAACTCCAGCCCTTCACTTGAAGTCTCAAATTGACAACAGATTATGTAACCACCACAGTAGGAACTAAATAAATAAATACAGTGGGAAATAAATACAATAGAATTAGTTAATTTTATTGATAATACTTTGAATAGTTAATTCATATCTTGCATTTGCTATCATTGATTCTATTATCATATTTTGCCTCGGTTTCAATCTTTTAAATAGCGCATTTCTATTACATAATAGAATTTTAGGGTATTTTAAAAAAATCATTAAAATTGCATCTTGTTTCATATTGTTTGAATTTTATATTATTTGTTTTGTCTACTGGAGCAGCAATTAAATGAAAATGAATTGGCAATCATCTGAATATTTCGTTTAGTAAAATGTGATAGTTGGATTTGAGATAGGTATGTAATGTAGTTTTGATTTTCTTCATTTTTTAATGTAGTTTGCAAAGTGCTAGAGAAAGTAAATTTTAATGCACTGATTTTTCTCCTTTTAAAAATATGCTTACTAGTAGAGGATGCTGATGGAGTGGAAAATAATTTGACATACTGACTTGTGTTTTTCTAATAGATCTGTTATAAATCTCAACATCTGTATAGCAGTATTTTGGGAAGGAGAGCTTTAACTGTTCTTGCTGTGACTTTATGATATTCATTTGGTAAAGACATGTTTAGAAAGTAATCTCATTCCCAGAGAATCACACTACTTCTCTTTTTGTGAGGCATTTAATTATGCAAATGGAATGATAGAAACTTTTCACGGAGTGTTTTTCCTAAAGCATTTTACTTTCAAAGCTTGATAATATAATTTTTGATAGTAATAAGTTATTTGCAGTATACTTAACAACTGATGCTTATACTTGTGCTGCAACTTCATAGTTAGAATCAATATTTATGATATTCTCCTTTAATTTCTTCCATTTGAAGAAGACTTACTTACTTTTCCTTGAAAACTGAGAACTTTTTTTTACTTTATTTTATTTCATCTCTTTCTAATATTTATTATAATTTCCATATTCAGCTAATTCAGATTCATAGTACTGCTGCTTCTCCCTTCATTATATATCTCTGCAATTTCTTGTGATTTCTTTTGTGAAAAAGACTGTCTTTTCCAACCTTAAGGAATTATGTTGAAGGGATAACTCCAAACAACCCAAATCACCGCTTTCCTATTTATCCTGACTTATAACGACCCTATGCTGACTCATAATGACCCTTTAGGACAAAGTTGAACTACCCCTCTGGATTTCCAAATCTATAAATCTATACCAGAATAGATAACCTCAGCTTCATCTTTACTCTGTGTAGAAGTTAGTAGTTTCAGACTGGTGAACTTGTACTTAGCCTAGTGGTAACCCACTATGCCACAATTCCAGTGTATTCCTAACCAGTCATATTTTGCTCCCATCTTGGCTCCCTGCATAATTGGCTTTGTTTCCACAGATGGGCCAACAATATTCAAATTTATCTTCTAAACAGTCTCTCCTGGGAGAATAAGCTAAAGTGGAAAGAAATTAGGTAGCAAAAACTTCAAAAACAACACTGATAGGAAGCAGCCTTTCCCTATAAAGTAAATTGTGTGAAGACTTGATTGGTATAAGGCAGAAAACTATTGGAAAAGGAAAACTCAATATTTTCCATTAACATGAATGATGGAAAAATGATAATACTATAATATGTCAAAGGAGGAAAACTATAAGATCTGGAAAATCAGAGGAGCCCTTTGAGTTCTGGTCTCATAGGCTTCAGTCTTGTTTTCTTTATATCTTCCCTTTATTTGTGTACCTACATCCATCTTCCAAGGCTGTTTCCTTTCTGGGGTTCTGGCGCATTTTATTTCTAGCATTTGAATTACTTGAGTATTGTAATTGATCTGTTTATATATATGAGTGGACTTTGAAAAAGTTTTTGGAAAAATGAAATTTAAAGATAAACATAAAGATATCAACTTTTTTTCTAACATAAGCTCCATCAAGGTCAATACAGTTTTGTAGTGATGACAAGAGCTATTTAATCTATATAAAAAAAATTGAATATCTTGAGAGTTTAACCATATCAATGCAGCCTTCTTCCATCTAAGTAAGCCCTATCATAAATGTGCTGTTTGTTTGTTCCTACAATTCATATTACTCTGATAGGGATTATTTTCAAACTGATGTCTTATTTTTATTAGTGCCCTTAACTAAATCCTGTCCAGAAATATTATAAGAACATAATATGAGTGAAA
The DNA here is from genome assembly GCF_000313985.2 of Echinops telfairi. NCBI lineage: Eukaryota > Metazoa > Chordata > Mammalia > Afrosoricida > Tenrecidae > Echinops > Echinops telfairi. Next base: position 3,869,233 of record NW_022107407.1, read on the forward strand.
AACACTTTTAAATTTCATCTATAGTTTTTAATGTGGACTTTCCATGATTTTTTTAAAGCTGCCTTTTATCTGTCTTCCATGTATACTTACAACATTTTAAGTTTCATTAACTTATATGTACAGAGAGACACCAAAAATAGTGTCACCAAATAGATTTATTGCAAGTTTGTGATTTGAGTTGGGCAGCATTATCCTGAAGGAAGATGCTCTGTATATAGATAAATTCTTGTTGGATAGTCTCCCTAGGATCACTGTAATGTCCTCCTTTGTGGATTTGAATTGTTGACCATCTGAGTAACAGTCTATTGCTGTAGTTGAGTTTCAATTCATTTAGCCAAAATATAAGTGTTCTGAAATTTCTATGCAAAATGTTTCTATCATGTTTCTGCCACGATTGCCTAGGTTGTTACTCTTTACAGGAGCAGATATCTTCCATTTTCTCCTGGGCAATCCTAGAGTGTTGCTATGACTTCGAATTGATGTGATGACTGTGGGTTTGGTTTGGATTCTTGTTCCAAAGAGGAGTCCTGGTGATGCAGTGGTTAAAAGTCTTGGGTTGATAACCAATATGTTAGTAGGAGAAATATGAGGTAGTCCGTATCTGTAAATATTTTAGCTTTTCAAGCTCAAAAAGGCAACTTTATTTTATCTTTAATGATAGTATAAGTCAGAATTAAATAGGAAACAGTAGGGTTGACTTTTGGTTTTGTTTCAACAATTATCTGAGCACCTAAGCAGTGTCCATGGCACACAAAAGAATTATAAGACAAGTAGGCCAAACTGGAAGGAATTTAGAGTGAAAGAGTAAAATGGAACAGAGATAAGATAGTACACTGAACTGTATTTCAGAAGGGCTGATAGTTTTTAAAGGCAACTGGAAAGTTATTTTTGAGATTCAAAGCAGAAAAGGAAATGTGAACATTTATAGATTTCATGGAATATGATTAAAATAAGCTTAAACTAGTCCTTATAATTAAAAGTACTTGCTCAAAGAAACAAAATTTTTCTGTCCTGTAAAATAAAACAGAGTGATGTCTAATTATTCCTAGTAAATAGATTCTTGAGATAAAATACATTATCAACATTATCAATAACTCATTCCCAGGTTTTGTCTAACTGATTTAGCATACATTCATCTGAGGTAATACAAACCAATAAAAAGTTTATAGCATTATATTTCTTTAATCTTCTCACTTATCAAGGTCTTTCTAACAGTGTCTCCAACAGATAATTCTGTACTTTCTTTTTTCAAAATTGGTTATCAATTTTCCTCACCTATACTATCTGATGACTGTAATGTTTATTTTATTTCATAGAGAATTAGCAGAATTTAGGATTTGATACCTTGACTGAAGCAAATGGTACCTCAAAATGAAAAAGATTTACTTATTAAGCAGCCAAACATAAGTCATGGTATTTAAATGAAGTTTAATGGATTCTTTCAATTAAATTGATTGGATTTGGATCAAATAAATTCAAGAAGCTGTAATGTAATAATTTTATAGAATTTACTATATTTATTAAGTCTACTTTTTACTAAAAATGTATGGGCATGAAAGTATTTAGAGACTAAATTCATTTTTTACAGTTCTTATAACAACCCATAAATCAATTGTATCAAGTACATTTGTACATATGTTACCATCATCATTTCCAAAACATTTTCTTTCTACTTGAGCCCTTGGTATCAGCTCCTCTTTGTTCCCCTCCCTTTCCCACCCTCTCACCCTTATGAACCCTTGATAATTTATAAATTATTTTTATTTTCATATTTACACCATCCTCTGTCTCTTTTCACCCGTGTTTCTATTGTTTGTCCCCCTGGGGTGGGGTTGCAAGTATTACAATCTGATCCCCCTTTCTCCTTCCACCTTCCCCCTACTCTCATGGTTTCTCTACTCCCATGGGAGTAGTTCCTGAGGGATTTATCTGTCCTGGATTCTGTGTGTCAAGAGCTCTTATCTTGGGAATAATGAGGGCAACAAATGTATAGATGTGTTTATACAATTGATCTATGTATTGTGATGAATTGTATGAGCCCCAATAAATTGATTTTAAAAAAAAAAGAGCTCTTATCTGACCAGTGTACATGCTCTTATTTAGCCAGATTTGTAAGGTACAACTGGGATCATGGTAATGACTGGAAGGAAGCATTAAAGAACTAAAGGAATGTTGCGTGTTTTGTTGGTGCTATACTGCACCCTGGCTGGCTCATCCCTTCTTTCTGACCCTTCTGTGAGGGGATTCCAATTGTCTACTGATGGGCTTTGGGTTTCCATTCTGACCTCCCTCATTAGCATCAAAATGGTTGGACACCTTGTGATCACAAGGGTGGTGTGCTTTTTCCAGGTGGGCTTTGTTGCTTCTCTGCCAGATGGCTGCTGCTTGTTTAGCTTCAAGCCTTTAAGAACCCAGACACTCTATCTTCTAATAGCCAGGCACTGTCAGCTTTCTTCACCACGTTACCTTATGCACCCATTTGGTCTTGAGCAATCGTTGTCAGAAAGGTGAGCGTCACAGAATGCCTGGTTATTAGAACAAAGTGTTCTTGCATTGAGGGAGGACTTGAGTAGAGGCCCAATGTCCATCTGCTAACTTAATACTTAACCTATAAATCTATGTACATAGACCTATATCCCTATCTGTCAGGGGAGAGAGTCCCTAATAAATCATCACAGGTCCGGTAGGTGCAATTGTACAGCGATAATAAGTAAAGATTATAGTAAAGTAATGGAGAACATGAGAGATAGAAGAGAGAGTGAAATAATGGAGTTAGACACAATTCATGGTAGCATGCTCACCTCAGCCTTGCTTGTTGTTCCACGTGGAGAGAGCCAGAGAGAGAGATGTTTATTGCTAACCAAGGCTTATATCTACTTATGGGGCGTGATTACAGGTAACCACACAAGTCACAAGAAGGGGCTGTACAATAGGTACTACAATAGGGGCATATACAATAAACATAAGTGTAAAAGGAAAGGGATGAGCTAGGGGTGTACACATGATAGGAAGTGGAGGGACTAGGGATATACATGTGACAAAATGGGTGGACCCTAGATTCATGATGGAGGCCTAACCTTGGTCACCCTTGAGTGGGCTTGACCTCCCTGGGTTCTCCTTCAGGGAAATAATTTACTACTATCCTTAGAAGGGAGTGGGCCCCACTTATTGTGAAATAAACAGTGGTGTCTGCTTGCTCTGGTCGGATGGCTGATAACCCTTAGGGAGAATAACCCCTGACCTACTTTTGTTGACCTCCAAGCGTATAGTCATTTACCATGTGTAGTTAGCAGCTAGGTTTGGCATATATTTGGGGGAGACAACTTGAGAGAAATCTTTGTTTCCCCACACCTATCATTATATATTAATATATGCATATGTGTACATGTTTATGTTTATACCTCTAGATATGTGTTTTGCCTCCTAGTTCTTACCTCTATTTATTTTTACTTTTCTACTGTCCCACCATCATGCTCAACCTGCATTCGGCTCTCTGTACTTCCTCTAAGCTACATTGTACTTGATCAAACCCCACCAGACATTCTAAACCCTCCTTACCATCGATTTTAGATCTCTTGTTCCCTTGTCCTTGAGTTTGTTGGCCACCCCTACGTTTCCCCCATCCTCTCCTTTCCCCTGTCCCCTGGGAATCATTGGTCCTGTTTTTTCCTGGGGATAGTTTTTCTTACCTATCTTATATAGAAATGAAGGAATTAGTTGGGGTTTTTTTCAGTCATTTTATTGGGGGGGCTCATACATTTTTAAATGGTGATTGAATACATTTTCTATTCTTAGTGGAGAGGCATATCATTGCCATATTGCCTTGACTATATAAACATAAAACTCATTCCAGTTTTTGTTTCAGAAGTGAGAGGTTTATTTTGAAATGATTAAGAGCTTAGTTGTGAAATACATTTGTAACGATAGGGAGCCCAAAATTTAACATTATACTTAGAATTTTGTGAGTTAAATTTAAAATACAAAATATTTTTTAAATTATTAAATATTTTTATTGGAGGCTCTTACATCTCTTATCACAATTTATACATTCATCCAGTGTCAAGCACTCTTGCCCATATGCTGCCATCATAATTTTCAAAGCATTCTCTTCCCACTTGATTCCCTGATATCAGTTCCCCTTTTCTTCCCACTCTTTTCCCTGCCTGTCCTCCCTCACGAACCCTTGATAAATTGTAGATTCTTATTTTCATATCTTACATCATCCTCCATTGCCCCTCACGCACTTTTCCATTGTTTGTCCCCCTGGGAGGGTGTTATAGGTTGATCTTTCTCCCCCACCCTCCCCTAATCCTCCAGGTATCTCTACTCTCATTGTTAGCCCTGGGTGGTTTATCTATCCTGGATTCCCTGTGTTGCAGGCTCTTATCTATAGCAGTGTGCATGTTATTGTCTAATCTGATTTGTGAGGTAGAATTGAGGTCATGATAGTGGGGGAAAGGAAGCACCAAAGAACTAGAGGAAAGTTGTGTGTTTCATCAGTGCTATACTGAACCCTGACTGGCTCATTTTTTGCCTGTGACCCCTCTGTAGGGGGATGCGCAATTGTCTACACATGGGCATTGGGTCTCCACCCCATTCTCCCCGCCCCTCCCCTTTCATCTTGGGTATGATTTTGTTCTGGGTCTTAGATGCCTGGCACCTGATTCCATCAACAGCTCATGATCATACAGGCTGGTATGCTTCTTCCATGTGGACTTTGTTGCTTCTCAGCTAGATGGCCACTTGATTATCTTCAAGGCCTTATGACCCCAGATGCTGTATATTTTGATAGCCGAGCACCATCAGCTTTCTTCACCACTTTTACATATGCACCCATTTTGTCTTCAGCGATTGTGTCCAGTAGGTAAGCATCACAAAATGCCACATTGTTAGAACAAAGTGTTTTTGTGTTGAGGGAGAATTTGAGTCAAGGCCCAATGTCCACCTGCAACCATAATTCTTAACATATAGATATGAGTACAAAGTTCAATTCCCCTCTCTTTTTATATATATGTATATATGTGCATGCCTGTTTTTATATCTCTATAAATGTTCTTAGCCTCCTGATTCTTTCCTCTATTTCCTTTTATTTTCCTCTTGTCCCACCATCATGTTCAGCCTTCATTTGGGTTTAATAATTCCTTGCTTCTACATTGCCCTTGATTAAGCCCCACTAGGCATCCTATGCCCTTCTCTCCATTGATTTTAGTTTACTTGTTGTTCCCTTGTTCCTGGATTTGTTCCCCACCCCCCTTCCTTTCTCCCACCTCCCCTTGTCCCGTATCCTCCCTGGAACTATTGGTCCTGTTCTTTTCATCTCCAATTGTTTATCCCACCTATCTTATCTAGATAGACATGCAGAGACATTAATAAGCACAAAAACCTGGCAAAGCCAAATAAAACAACAAAGGAAGTCAAGACCCCCAAAACAATAACAACAACAAAGAGAAAGCCACTGACAAAAATGGAAAGGCCTATAAATAATTCAAGGTCAGTTTGTTGACCTTTCTTTACAAGTGTTTTCTAGTCAAGTCTGATGGGGTTCCACACTCTCTCTCCAAAGTCTATTTAGGGTATTCCCTGGGGATTTCATCACTTTGTTCCCCTTGCTGCTCTGTTGTATGCCCTTAGTGTTTCGCCCCAGCATGAAGGGGTCAGATTGTGCACAATTCCCACACTGTGTCTCCAGTATTGTCCCCAGCAGCACTATGGTTTAGTGAGGGACGTCATATCTCATGATGGGGCCAGCCCTATGGTTCTCTCTGTGCTTTGTCTGCTCCGAGTAGGAATATTATCCTCGGGGCTTGGTGTGCCAGGATGTCCTCCCCACCCTCCCCATTCCTTTTCATTTCTCCTGTGTGCTCGAATCACATATGCCCCTCTCCCTAAGCTGTAGCCCAGTGCTGTCCTCTGAAGTGTATTCTTCTGGGGGTGGGGGGGTTGTCCACATAGTTGGGATTGGGGCTGGCCCCACAGACCTCTCTATTGGTTTCCTGGTACATGCTGGTATGTTGTGTTCACATCTTGATGCATCGGGTGTAAGCCTGGTCTCTCTCTCCCTCTCCTGTGGAGATATAAACAATACTCTCCCCTTGGGTGGGTTAGTACGCTGCTCCCTCCTACCCATGACTTTTTTTTCCTTTTTCTTTCCCTCTATTATTGACTGCCATATGAAAAAAAACATTTAAAGCTTTTCAGTCAAATGTTCTTTTTTGCTTCTTGATAATTTTTTAAAAGTCTATTTCCTCAATTCTAAGGCAAAGGTAATGAAGAATTTAGCATTTTAAAATGTACTCATGGTAGCATTCTATACTTAACATAAAATTAACAGAGTTATTGACATATAGTTCACATTTCATGTGATTCAATGGTTTAAACATATTAAATGAACTGTGTAATCATCATCACAAACAGTTTGAGAACATTTCTTCTTTCTTGTACTTATTGCTATTAGCTCCCATTTTCCTCTACCCTCCCTTGCCACAATCCCAAGAAACTATTAATTCAATTACTGTCTTTACAAATTTACCTATCCTGGATTTCATGTACATAGCATGCAAAACAAATGGGGAAAAACTCAGAACTAAGAAAACTAACAACATAAAACATAGAAAAACCTCAGTTGCAATGATAACATTGAATTACAATATATCCCATGGGAATGATTTATAATGTTCCCCCCAATAAACGAATAATGTCTCTAAAGTTGACCAGGTATATATATAAATCATAGATACATGAATGGATGTTGAGTTTGCACTTAATTGTAGTCCCAATCTAACAATTAGTTCTTATGACATAACCCTATTTGATAATTACCCTCAAGAAGAGATCACTAAAGATATGGATGGTATAGCAAAATGTGGAGAGATCACATGGTGCCCAGCTATCAGAAAAAATAGTATCTGGGGTTTTAAAGGCTTGTGTTAGAGCAAGCAGTCATCTAAGTGAGGTGTCAGCTAAGTCCACACAGAAGAAGAACACCATCCTGTGTGATACAATGGTTGTAAATAATTAAAATCCAAGACCTGCAGAGAGAATACTATTAAAATTTAAATTTTGAGCAACCGGGTTGAAGAAGGCTGTAGATGACAGTGGATTAAGCCTCTGGTGAATTCCTGTTTACCATTGACCAGGGATGTTATATATTTGCTATCAAACAGAGTGCACTTAGAAGTGGATAATCCAAATGTAGTTAGGTTAAATTTTAACACCTCATCATTTTTTCTCCATTTTGACTCATTTTCAATTTGCTCTAGTTTTAAACATTCTATAGCAATGTTTATAGGGCACGGTAAACCTAGCTCAGAATTTCTAAGACTGTTACAGAAATATAAACCCCTGTTTCTCCTTTGGCGTTTTCAAAAATACATGGATTTTTGGCTTATACAGTTGAAAACCTCAGGTGTCTTGACTCTATTTACACAAATAATGAGGATTGGAGATAGAGAAAACTTGTGAATAATGCTCATTCACAAAAGTTGGACCATTCATGCTACACTAATACATGTCATAAGAAAGCAAAGAGATGATAAACACACCAGCAGTGTGACCACGAGGTGTAGATGGGAACAGGTATCACACATCAAAGAACAAAAAAAATCATATCAGTGGGTGCCCAACTTCCTGATATCATCACTGAAGAAAAATGTATGCATAAGCAAATGTGGTGAAGAAAGCTGATGGTGCCCAGCTATCAAAAGATATATCATCTGGGGTCTTAAACGCTTGAAGATAAATAAGCAGCCATCTAGCTCAGAAGCAGCAAAGCCCACATGGAAGAAGCACACCAGCCTGTGTGACCAGGAGGTGTCGAAAGGATCAGGTATCAGGCATCAATGAACAAAAAATCATATCATTGTAAATAAGGGTGACTGCAGAGCGGAGGCTCAAAGCCCATCTGTAGGCAACTGGACACCCCCTTACTGAAGGGTAGTCGGAAGGAGATGAGCCAGTTAGGGTGCAGGCTAGCAATGATGAAACATACAACTTTCCTCTAGTTCTTCAGTGCTTCCTCCACCCCCAGCCCCCACTATCATCATCCCAATTCTACCTTACAAAGCTGGCTAGACCAGAGGATGTATGTTGGTACAGCTAGGTATTGGAAACACAGGGAATCCAGGTCAGATGATTCCTTCAGGACTAGTGATGAGAGTGGCGATACCTGGAGGCTGGAGGGAAGGTGGAGTGGAAAGGGGGAACCGATTACAAGGATCTATGTATACCCTCCTCCCTGGGGGATGGACAACAGAAAAGTGGGTGAAGTGAGATTTCGGACAGTGTAAGATATGACAAAATAATAATAATTTATTAATTATAAAGGGTTCATGAGGGAGGGGGGATTGGAGAGGGAGTGGGAAAAATTAAGAGCTGATATTAAGGGCTCAAGTAGAAAGCAAATGTTTTGAGAATGATGATGGCAACAAATGTACAAATGTGCTTGACACAATGAATGTATTCATGGATTGTGATAAGAATTATATGAGCCCCTAATAAAATGATTTAAAAAAATAAAGCGAAGAATGAAAATACCAAATATATAGTCATCTTGAGCCATCATTCATTGGGCCCCTCAAAGCTAGAGATACAAACCAAAGTCCAATGATTTCCAAATACTTAACCTGAGAATAGAAGTTATTTGCTGTTCCTGAAACTAGGATGTTTTCACTTTAAATTCAAGGGAATATTTCATTCCCATAAATCTACAGGTGAGTTTAAAGTAAAGTTACTTAGGGGGTTTCCAAATCAGAGCAGTCTGGTGTGACCTATGATGGATGTTGTGCTCCTTGAAAGGATAGGCCTTAAAGTCCTAGTTGTCTATGGTATGTGGCCTATGTCACCAAGGCCTGAATAGAAACTAGGTCAAGAGTGCCCAATCAAGAACATAATACTGGGAATATTCTCCCCTTGGGGGGGGCAGTATATAAGTAATGGTAAGCATATTTCCCAATGGCCGTTTGCATCATCAGGTTTACCCATCAACACAGGTATAACCATCTTCTCAGAGACAGACCTGCCTACCCTCCAATGACTTCTGGACTTGAATTTCCATTAAGGTTCACTGAGCGCCCTTGTAGGAGAGTGCTGATTTGAGGTAACTGTGGGACAATGCTATATGTCAGGAGGTGATTGATTTTCTTCCTCTACCCTTAACAAAATCTGACCACAATTGAGGTGAGTCCTCTGTTATTGAAATGATTATTAATTGTACAAGAAGAGGGTGATGTATGGATCATGAGCATTACCTTGTTTGGGAAATCAGATTAGATTACATAACCTGAAAACAGATGGATTCCTTTGACTTAGTGTTTATTCTTCTATTAGTAATATACAATATTTGAATGATAAAGTTAACTTGGCATAATGGCACCCAGGTCCATATATGTCATGTTCACTTTTATGGATGCATACTATGCATGTGATACATTTATTTATCCATTCTACTGATAGGCATTTGGGATATTTCCAGCCCCTTGCTGTTGTGACCTGTCCTACAATGAACTTGAGAGGAGAGTATACATCTGTTTGTGTTCTGTCTCTTGCTTCTTTGGAGTATATGCCCTGCAGAAGTATTGCTGAACCTTATGGTATTTCTATTCGCGGGTGTTTTATGTCCACAATGGTTGTACATGTTCACAAGCCCATCGGTGTATAATACTTCCGATCTCTCCATACCCGCCTAGCATTTCTTGTTTTCTGTTTTTATTTTTTAATTGGGCCATTGTTGTTAGTGTAAAGTGATATCATTTTAATTTTCATCTCATGGATGATTAGTGACTATGAGCATTTTTTTTCATGTGTTTGTTAGTCATTTGTGTGTCGTTTTTTGTGTTAGACAGGGTTCTCTAGAGAGATAAAACCAAATTGCTGATAATTTCATATATTTATTTATAAAGATAATTAGGTGTATAACAAGAAATGAACTGTTAAATTATATACAGATAAATATATAATACAAGAAATAAACAGTTAAATTATAAAGCACTCCAAATGGCTCAATGCAGAGAATTGTGAGAGACTAGCAGTCCTTCAAGTCAAGTCTGCTGCCAGATCTTCCTCTGTTTATAGAGAGAGATAGGCTATGTTAGCACAGCAGCCAATCACAAGGCAGGTCACCAACTGCCAGTCCCCAGCTCCAGAGAAGTCTTAAAGGGACCTCAACTTATAGTGACACAGTCCACAGGCTAGGCATCACACAGGTAGTGTAGCCTTTAAATTGAGGCACAGAACAAGC
>NW_022107407.1:3882030-3907402 GCF_000313985.2 Echinops telfairi
ATCTACAACTGACACTTCTAGCACCATCGGGTCAGCTGGATCATATGGTCCCAGTGGCAAAGCAGCTTGCACGGCAGCCTGAACCTGTTGCAGAGCCTTTTCTTGTTCTGGGCCCCACTCAAAATTGGACGTTTTTCATGTCACTTGATAAATAGGTCGAAGTAGAACACCCAAGAGAGGGATATGTTGCCTCAAAAATCCGAAGAGGCCCACTAGGTGTTGTGCCTCTTTTTTTGTCATTGGGGGTGCCAAATGCAATAGTTTATCCTTAACTTTAGTAGGATAATTATCTTTATAAATAAACATATCAAATTATCAGCTATTTGGTTTTATCTCTCTAGAGAACACTGTCTAACACATTTTGGTACCAGGAGTGCTTCTAGAGAAATAAAATCATAAATATGGGCTTCTTAAATTGGCTCTCCAGACTGATTAGTCTTAACATTAGTGATGCTACTTCAACATCCCTAAGCATGGATAAGTCTGCTACTTCTTCTAATCCATGGTGTGAAATAGCAAAGATAATATGTAAAGTAGCACCATTGATAGAAGAGGTGCTGGTTAAAGGAGAGGTTCTGGATGATCGTATATTTGATATTTTCCAGGAGTTTTGTAAGGATGACAAGTATAGGGAAGCTGGTTGGCTGGTCCTTCTTACAATGGACAGTGTGATTAAGGAGAGGGATGATCTCAGAGCCTCAGCAGTGTGCCTCAAGTGCAGACTAACGGATTTAAAAACTTCCATCTGTGCTACAAAGGAGAGCCTTCTCTCCGCTAGTAAAAGAGCTGACATTGCTGAGAATCAGGTCCAGAGTCTCATTTTATGAGTGGCTGAATTACAACGGCAGCTGAATTGCAGATCTAGAGCAGTGTCTGAAGCCAAAGTGAGAGCACTGATCGGGGAAAGTTGGGACCCTGAAACATGGGGTGGGAACATATGGGCTGATGATCCAGAAGAGGTGGATATTGGGCCCTTAGAAACAATTGACCCACCCCAGTCAATAGATCCACCCCACTCCTGGAACCAAAATGTGTTAGACAGGGTTCTCTATAGAGATAAAACCAAATTGCTGATAATTTAATATATTTATTTATAAAGATAATTGGATGTATAACAAGAAATGAACTGTTAAATCATATACAGATAAATATATAATACAAGAAATAAACAGTTAAATTATAAAGCACTCCAAATGGCTCAATGCAGAGAGTTGTGAGAGACTAGCAGTCCTTCAAGTCAAGTCTGCTGCCAGATCTTCCTCTATTTATAGAGAGAGCTAGGCTATGTCAGCACAGCAGCCAATCACAAGGCAGGTCACCAGCTGCCAGCCAGGTCACCAACTGCCAGTCCCCAGCTCCAGAGAAGTCTTAAAGGGATCTCAACTTATAGCGACACAGTTCACAGGCTAGGCATCACACAGGTAGTGTAGCCTTTAAATTGAGGCACAGAACAAGCAAGGCAGCCGCACACTGCTCCGATGATCAAAAAGCAAGAGACAAGAAAGGAGAGACTCACCAAGCCATTTATCTCTCTGCCCTTCAGTTAATCCCACTTGTGTTATCGGCCAGGCTGGCACAATAAACTATCTCATTTTTGGTGAACTGTCTGTTTATGCCCTTTTCCTGCTTTTTTTTTTTTTTTCCTTTTTGAACTGTTGCAGAATTCTATATATTTTAGTAATTAGTATCTTGACTCTTGTGTTCCACTACAGATGTTTTCTTTAGTGGGCTTTCTTTTCATTTTTTGGATTAAGTCTTGTAAAGTACTCAAGCATTTTATTTTTAGTAGGTCCCAGGATTCTATTTTCTCTTCCACTGTGTGTGCTTCCTTTATTAGACGTGGTAGTATGTATATGGCTTGCAGGAGTATCCTTACTTTTATCCTGATTTTCTCATTGGTAATCCTTATATTTCTGGGGTTTATATTCATGTCTCTCATTCATACTGAGTCAGCTTTTGTGAATGGTGAATTGAGTCAGTTTTTGTGAATGGTGCAAGATATGAGACTTGTTTCATCCTTTTACAATGTTGCCAGCACCATTGTTGAAGATACTTTAAGATTTATTTTTCCTGTTCCTTTGGTCTGTGTATGTACATAACGTTGTTTTGACTACTATGCCTGTAAAATAAATTTTGAATTTGGGTTGTTTGAAGTCTCCTACTTTGTTCTTTTTTCCCTTTCAAACCATTCTATTAGAAGCTAATTCAGACATCACATCATTCCATAGATTAATCACATCAAATAGCTTTGTACAATTGCTACCACAATCAGTTTCAGAACATTATTCTTCTTTGTAAAGAGTGCTTTGCTTATCCTAGGTCTCTGTCCTGTCCTTATGAGGCTGATAATTAGCAGTCCCATTTTTTTTTTAAACAAACAAAAAGCATATCAATGGGAATGAAAGAGAGGGCAGAGTGGAGACCCAAAGCCCATCAGTAGTCCATTGGACACCCTCTGTCAGAAGGGCGACAAGGAAGAGAAGAGCCAGTCAGGGTGCTGTATAGCACCGACAAAACACATAACCTTCCTCTAGTTCTTTAATGCTTCCTTCCCTGCCCCCCATCCCCGCCCCCACTACCATGACCCCAATTCTATCTTACAAATCTGGATAGAACAGAACATGTACACTGATACAGATAAGAGATCACAACACAGGGAATCCAGAGCAGATAAATTCCTCAGCTCCAATAAGAAGAGCAGCAATACTAGGCGCCCAAGGGTAAAGGGGAGGCAATAAGGAGGAACTGATCACAATGATTGGCATATGGCCCCCTCCCAGGGGAGTGGACAGCAGAAAAGTGGGTGAAATGAGACAGCGGTAGGTGTAAGACATGAAAAAAAGAAAAAGAATAATTTATAATTTTCAAGGGGATATGGGGAAGGGAGGGTGGAGAAGGGAGTGGGGTAATGAGAAGCTGATGCCAGGGGCTCAAGTAGAAAGAAAATGTTTTGAAAAAGATGATGACAATATATGTACAGATGTGTTTGACACAATGGATATATGTATGGATTGTGATAAGAGCTGTAAGAGCCCCTAATAAAATTTTAAAATTTCATGAGAAAAAAATGAGATCTATGAGAATAATTTTTAATTGGTACTTGGAACTATATGTTTCAATTTTGATATAAATATGTAATAATAAATACTTGCCAATTCAACAAAAAAATAATAAAGTTGGAATTTGAATTGGAATTGCATTATATTTATAGACTTCTTTAGGTAGTTTTGACATTCTTGCAATATTATGTCTTCCAATCAATGAATATGGAATATTATTCCATTTGTGTAGGTATCTTTTGATTTCTTCTAACAGTATTCTGTAGTTTTCTTTGTACAGGTCTTTTGTTTCTTTGATCAGGATTATTTCTACATATTTCATCTTTTGTGTGGCTATTGTAAATGATATTTTTTCGTGATGTCCTTTTTTGATATATCTTCATTGGTACATAGGAATCCAGATGATTTTTGCTTATTAATCTTTTATCCTGCGACCTTACCAAATACCTTGATTATTTTTAACAATCATTTTGTGGAGTGTTGTGGGGTTTTCTATATATAAAATCATATCATCTGTAAATAGTGAGAGCTGCACTTCTTTAACCATTTGTGCTCCCTTGATTTCTTTTTGTTGTCTAATTGTCCTGGCTAAGACTTCCAACACAATGGTGAATATAAATGGATATCAGTTTCTGGTCCACATTCTCAGGGATAATGCTTCATTTCATTGAGTGTGAACATGTAGGTCCTTTGTTTTTCATATACGGCCTTTACTATTTTGAGGAAATTCTCTTCTATTCCTATTTTGTTGAGTGAGTGTTTTTGTTTGTTTTTAACCAGAAATGCATGTTGTATATTGTCAGATGCCTTTCCTTCATCTATTGATATGATCATATTGGTTTTTTTTTATATGACAGATTATATCAATTATTTTTCTAATGTTGAACCATCCTTGCATCCCTAGTATAAATCCCACTTGGTCGTGGTGAATTATGTTTGATATATGTTGTTGCATTCTATTGACAACGATATGTTAAGAAGTTTTGTATCTATGCTCATGAGGGTTGTTCGTTGGCAGTTTTCTCTTTGTGGGGTCTTTGCTTGGTTTGGGTATCAGGGTTCTGTTCACTTCATAGAATGAGTGTGAGAGTTTGCTGTCCCTTTCTATGCTTTGGAATAATCTGTGTAGAACTGGTGACAGTTTTTCACTAAATTCTCCTTTGAAGCCATCTGGTCCTGTGCCTTTCTTGGTGGGACTATTTAGATGGTCTTCTCTGTGTCTTCTTTTGGTATGGATCTGTTGAGGTCTTCAACACCATTGTGCCTTACTTTAATAGATGGTGTATTTCTAGGTATTTATATATTTCTTCTGTGTTAACAAAGTTTTTGAATACAGTCTTTTCATAATAGTGTGTTATGTTTAACAGTTTTAGTGACATACAGTTAACAAATTATTGCACAATAGTTTAAACTTTCAAAAGAGTTGTGCAATCATACTACAATCAATTTCAGAACATTTTCTTCTTTCTTGTACTTGTGATTAGCTCCCCATTTCCCCAGACCCCATAAAACTGTTAATTAAGCTACTGTCTTTATAAATTTACCTATCCTGGAATTCATAAAGGAAAATATACAACAACAAAAATCAAAACAACTCCCACCCCCAAAGCAGTAACAAAATAAAACAGAAAAACCTCAATTGAAAGCATACATCAAACTTTCTGAAGAGTTGCCAACTGTTTACAAGAAACAGTTTTACATAAGCTTACAGATACAATATCAATGGAAAAGGGTTTCAAGTTCGCCACAGTTTTGCTAATACAGTTTATGATCTGTGTCTTTATTAGTAGTTATGAAGTGATAACCCATAGTAGTTTTTCATATATCACACAATTTAATTGTTCAGTCATATGAAGATTTATACAATTAATACCACAATCAATTTCAGAATATTTTCTTCTTATACTCATTGTTGTTAGCTTGCTATTTCCCCCCATCCTCCCCGAGAAGTCCCCTATCCAGTTACTGCTTTTATAGATCTACCTATCCTGGATTTCTTATACAGAAAAAGAAAAAGCATACAAATCACACAATCATACAAAGCAAGCAAAGAAACAAACAGAAACACCAACAATGATTAGAGAAAATATAGAAAAATCTCAATCAGAGAATGCAGAAAATATTAAAAACTAAAACAATTTTTATTTTATTTATTTATTTATTTTTTTTTACTCTCCATTACATTTATTTATTTATTTATTTAATTTTTTTTTTTACCATTTTATTAGGGGCTCATACAACTGTTATCCCAATCCATACACACATCAATTGTGTGAAGCGCATTTGTACATCGTTTCTCAAAACATTTTTCTCCATTTAAACCCCCGACATTAGGTCCTCATTTTTCCCCTCCCTCCCCGCTCCCCCCTCCCGCATGAGCCCTTGATAGTTTATAAATGGGTATTTTGTCATATCTTGCCCTGTCCGAAGTCTCCCTTCACCCACTTTTCGGTTGTCTGTCCCCCAGGGAGGAGGTCACAAACAGTTCCATGTAATCAGTTCCCTCTTTCCTACCCATTCTCCCTTTACCCTCCCTGTTTTGCCACTCACACCACTGGTCCTATAGGGCTCATCCGTCCTGGATTCCCTGTATTTTCAGTTCCTATCTGTACCAGTGTACCTCCTCTGGTCTAGCCAGTCTTGCAAGATAGAATTCGAGTCATGGTAGTGGGAGCGGGGAGGAAACCTTTAGGAACTAGAGGAAGGTTGTATTTCTCATCATTGTTACATCGCACCGACTGGCTCATCTCCTCCCCGAGACCCCTCTGCAAGGGGATCTCCAGTGGCCTACTAATGTGCTTTGGGTCTCCACTCTGCACTCCCCCCATGATTCACTATGGTAAGATTTTTTGTTCTGATGATGCCTTACACCTGATCCCTTCGACACCTCGTGGTTGCATAGGCTGGTGTGCTTCTTCCATGTGGGCTTTGTTGCTTCTGAGCTAGATGGCCGCTTGTTTACCTTCAAGCTTTTAAGACCCCAGACGCTATATTTTTTGATAGCCGGGCACCATCAGCTTTCTTCACCACATTTGCTTATGCACCCATTTGTCTTCAGTGATCCGTTCGACACCCCGTGATCACACAGGTTGATATGTTGTTCCATGTGGGCTTTGTTGCTTCTGAGCTAGATGGCCGCTTGTTTACCTTCAAGCTTTTAAGACCCCAGACGCTATATCATTTGATAGCCGGGCACCATCAGCTTTCTTCACCACATTTGCTTATTCACCCGCTTTGTCTTCAGCGGTTGTGTCGGGAAGGTGAGCATCATAGAATGCCAATTTAGTAGAAGAAAGTATTCTTGTGACTAAAACAATTTTTAAATGGGTCAAAAGGTAGTTCAAATAATAGGTATTCTATTGTAACTAAGTACACCTGACAATTCTATATCTAGCGATTTGAGGGCCTCTTTTTTAGTGTATTCCATTGCATTTGGTTGAATTCTGGTTGTTTGTGTTTGTTTTTCTTAATTTTACTTTTTGGGTGCTACAGTTGATTGCTGTTTCTGTAGCACCTGGTGCTGCAATTAGTGGTGTGTAAGGTTGTGTAGGATTAGTTGACTCCAATTAGTGAGGTGGAGAAAGTCTAATATAAGGTACAAAGTATGGGGAAATAGAGAAAAAGCAAGAGATATGGCTAAGCTGGGAATGTGGTGGGAAAGAATAAAGAATAAAATTGAAGTTGTAATAATAATAATAACGGGCCATCTGAAGAGACCAAAATACCCCTACCACTTCCTACCCCTCCACCACTGCCTTCTTCTTCCCCTCCTCCTCTCGCTCCTCATCCTCCAAGTTTTGCCTCCTTCTCCTCTTCCTTTCTTCCGTATAAGGCAGTTTTTGAAGCTGCTCCCAATTCTTTGAAGAGGTGTGTTGGCAATACCTACCATTGGGATTTGCATTAGAGGTGATTGCTTTCAATTACTGAGTTCTAAGAAGGTTAGAAACAACATGGCTTCTCAAATATACTCACTCAGTTACCATGGACTTGAGCTGTAAGTCTTGGTGTGCCATGCTCTATACACTCCCCTCATACTACTTTTTGCTATTTCTTAATGCTTTTCGTAACTCTTCTTCCTGTAAAGTTCTTATCTGTTTTTCATTCTATTATTTATTATCAATATTTACATTTTCTCCCTGTCTTATTACTCATTTTGCCTTTCTCTTTCAGTACAATTATTTTGTATTTCCCTTTCACCTTAAACTCTTGAAACTGGGCTTTTGAAGATAACATCTTGACATATAAGTTTCTCTTAGAGATCATAACAAGCTAATTCAAGGAAATGAAACGTATAGTGAGTTGGGCTGGGCCTAGGAGACTGAGTGACTTCAATTCAGTAACCAATAAATTTGAGGTAAACTGGAAATTTGCATTTAGATGTTCAAAATAGTCAATGACACATCTTTCTAGTTAATTTTTTTAACGAATTGTATATGTTTTTACATATGGCCAGAACCCAGAATTTTTCTTACTTGGGGACAACAAAAAGATGAAGACTGTAAGGAAGAGAAAAAAAAGTAGCAAACAACATGAGTTTCTAAATTTCAGAGCTATTCCCACACTCTTTTTGCTCTTTCTAAGCCAGGACATAATTTACTGTTTGATAGGATAGAGAGATAATGAAAAATAGCAGAAAACAGGAATATTTCCAGGTTTGGTTTTCCTCTTCATTATTAACTGCTAGCTAGCTTTGAGGTTTAAAGTCTTTATTCACAATTGGTTCTATATTTGGTGAGATTTGTCACTATGAGAAAAATCCCTTTCTATTTATCTCAGTAATATGCAATATTTGTTTGGAAATTGGTTTTGCTTCTAGGGCAATTTGTTATGTTCTATTGCCACCGAAGTAGCTAAGGGCAAGGTGTTATTTATACATCCTTTAAAAACATTCTTATTCTTTCTGCCCTTTTCCAGAATACCTACAATTTACAGTGCTCCTACTTTTGTGGTTTCATTATTTTTTTCTATCTTTCATTTGTTCCTTTACTTATTCCTATAATTATTGATCAAATGTTTTAAGCACACATTACAGGCCTTTTACTATTCTAGGTGCTGGGGAGAGTGGAGTTTATATTTTTATGGGGTTTATAAATAAGTAGGCAAACAAGATAATTATATGTCCTGTGTTGATCCATGCTAGGATAAAGAAAAGGAAGAAAAATAGGAAGTACAAGAGAAGGTGTATATTTAAGTTGTTTTATCTAAATTGAGTGGCCAAGGAGGCTGGAGTAAAGTGCTGGAACTGTGAGAAATGGGACCATGCAGATAATAGGGAAGAAGAGGAAGAGGTCCTGCCAAAGAGATCAGCTACCACAAAGGTTCTGGGAAGGAGATGTGACCCACATGCTCCAAGGACAGTAGGAAGACCAGTGTGGCTGGAACTAAAAGTGTGAAAGAAGGAATTGATTAGAGAGGTTATGGACTCTGGAGAAGATGGCACAAGGCATGTGGGCCATTGTAGGGAAAATGACTTTAAGCGAATGAAAACATTCAATGATGCACAATAAGAGGTCATGCAATTTAAATGATACTTTTACTGTTCTTTTGCTTTGTTTCTGGGAGAAAGATGAGGCCTTCTACAAGGGACCACAGCAGCAAAGAGTTAGTCTCAGAAAGCCACAGGGACATTTGTACTCTGACCTATAGGATCACTATGAGTTGGAATTAACTTGATGGCAGTGAGTAGCATTAGAATATAGCTTCATTACATATGTATACATCAGTTAAAATGCAGCTACATTAGCCATGTAGAAATTATCACAAAGAGTGACTGCTATGTCTTGTGTCAATTATCTGCTCTGCTTGCCACACAAGGAGGAAGCAATATGACAACAGGAGATACATTCTGGTCTTCAACTTTGCACCAACAGCTTGTATTGTGGGCCCAGTTTTCTCATCTGTAAAATAAATGGATGGACTAGATTTGTGGCTTTCAAACTCTTACCCATGGGACACTAGGGATGCCTGAAGGCAGTTTTATGTTTTTAAACTTCTTTGTAAGTTTCAATAAGATGAAAGTGTCCCCAAATTTAAAAGAAATAGTTGTTCATTGAGTAGCCCCTGAGGTTCTCCAGCATGTTGACTTTGCGAACTCAGAGTCTTAAATGCCAAAACTTCTACTCAAAGAGCCAAAATCTTCCAGAATCCCAGATTACTTAGAGGTACTTGGTGAGAGTTCTTTATCTCTTGTTGAAACCACAGGGTGACTTGCCAATAGTCAGGGAAACCACAGAGTGACTTTCCTGATCATCTTTCCAGATTGGTGCATTGGCTGCTATCTTGGTTACAAACATTGGCTAAATGAATTACATAAAATAGTATAGGTACTTCCTACCACCATATGGAAACTACAGTGTACAAACATATTATGGTCAATGTGTAGAAATGGGTGTGGGACTGTTCTAATTTCAAAAACAAAACTAGTGAAATGGCATGATATTTGTATATGATGAGAATTAGTCCAATACTGTAATTTTCAGATAGGCTGGATATGTATGGTACTATGTTTAAAAATATATTTTCAGGAAAGATTTTTTTCTGATTAAGGAAATAGGAAAGTTTATATTTTAGATATTGACTGTTTACTTCCTTTCTGATCCAGAATCTCAATCTGCTGTTTTGGAAACTCCAGAAAAATGTTTAGATGTTCTCCAGCAGGTAAGAAGATCTTAATAGGATATCTAAGCACATTATCTTAATTATCTTAAAGTTGTGGCATATTTTATGACTGATATTCCCATCGGCCAGCTAGCTAGTCTGCCTCTGCTTTCCTGAGTTTGCAAGGGAATATAGCACAGTAGAAGAGGAGGTTCTCTTTCTTTTCTTTGTGAAAAGAAATTGGCCTTGAAGTAGAACTTGCTGCAGACTTTCAGAAGCCATATCACACCATGTCCACCTAAAGGACTAGATCCAGATAACAGCTGACTCTGGGAAGACATCGCGGGCACTCTGTGACTGTGCAGAGATGTGCCTGCCTGAATAATCACGATATGCTTAATAAATGTGGTCAAAGGTGTTCTGAAAGCAAACATTGTGGTTTTTCAGTTGCTGTTTGGTAGAGAAACATTCGTGTCTGCTTAATTTCCATGGAGCTATGGAACTATTTATTTTCTATTATCAAAGAAGCCAAACTTTATATCTTTATCTCTTGTACCAAAATGGATTTCCTATTGGAAAAAAAACTGCAAGAAAAGAGAGTAGGTGTACTGGTATGGAAGAGGAAAGTGGTTTGTTTTAGATGTAAAACTATTTGTTTAACTTATTTCTATCTTTTTACAAGTATGATTTTGAAAATGACTTAGTATTGGCATCACCAAACAAGATTGTAGTCCAGCAGAAACTAAGAAGATGCTTTAACTGGGTAGTGAGTTGTGTATTGTTCTCCTAATCCCCAGGTCAGCAGTTGGAAACCACCAGCTGATCTGCAGGAGGAAAATGAGATTTTCTATTTTACTAAAGATTTACGTTGTTGGAAACCTATAGGGGCAGTTCTACTGTCTAA
Source organism: Echinops telfairi (assembly GCF_000313985.2). Taxonomy (NCBI): domain Eukaryota; kingdom Metazoa; phylum Chordata; class Mammalia; order Afrosoricida; family Tenrecidae; genus Echinops; species Echinops telfairi. The sequence continues at coordinate 3,892,591 of NW_022107407.1, forward strand.
AGAGTCTCTGAGTTAGAATCAATGCACTGGCAGTGAGTTGGGTTTTTTCTTCTTCTTCCTGATGCCATCACCTATTTCTGGTTAGTATGTGACATCATTCTTAGCCTACCTAGGACATAATGAAATTAAAGAATGGAATGATCTTCGAAGCTTAAGATGATGTCCCATTAAAAATAAGGAATTCTGCTTCATTCATGAAGATTATGCTCCCTCTGGAGGATAAATGGGAGTATAACTAGTGCTTTTCAAATGTACAACTAGATTGGCTGGTGGCACAAGAGTAAAAGCTGCTCTTAAAGTTACCAACAGCAAAGCAAACTCATTGTCCTTGAGGTGATTTGGGCTCACATCTTCATTCCAGGACAAAGTAGAACTCCACGGGGTTCTCAAGGCAGTGCATCTTCACAGACGCACAGTGCCACACCTTCATCCCAGGGAGTGGCTGGTAGGTTTGAACTACCCACCTTTCAGTTCGCAATACTTACCCACTATACTGCAAAGGTATTTTAAAATTGCACAGTCTCTCCCATAAAGTCTTCAAATTATTGTAGGACATTTTACCATGGGTTAAAAATCAAGAAAAATATTAAAATAACTTTACAGTTGTATGCCTTTAATTATTCAATTAAAGTCTCAGTATAGTAAGCAATATCGTACATGTGCGATCATTGCTGATATTATAGAATACTTCATGGTCAGGTTTTCTTTGGAGTTATATGAGATGAAGTAAAAAAAATATGGCTACTAGTGTTCCAGTTCATATATGAACCACTTTATTCCAAACCAATAAAATAAACATGTCTCTGTAATCAGCATAGCAGCATACATCAGATAGCAGCCTACATATTCTCTCCATAATATACTTTTCTTAATTTAATTAGAGCAACTTGGAGGGGCGGGGGAGAGATACTTTTGGTCCTTGGGAGTGGGGTGGATTGAGACCAAGGCTAATCATCAAAATTTTAACAAATTTCAAATAGGAACCTCCCAAAATCATTGAAACTTTGCAACAAGTTTACAGGAATGCTGTCCCAGTCACATCAAGCATTTTTAGGAAGATTTAGAAGCCCTTAAAGATGAACCAAGAAGATTGTTCATCTAGATTAATGAAAAAACTGTGACTGAAGTCCAGAAACTAGTAGACGAAAAATGTAGAATGGCCAGTGATGTGATAGCTCCCAAAGGTTGCCTTTTTCAATTTTAAGGAAATATCTTGAAAACATTGTGTGATGATCCAGCTAGCTCAAAGAGCTGATCCTTTTAAGCAATATTGTAGCTACTGAATGTGTTTTTGCTGAACAAATCAAACCAGCATATGTTTTAGATGGACAAATATGATCTGGGGAACACACTGTAATGGAAACAGAATTTTCCAAGGAGATCTATTGGGCCAGTTAAATTCAAGTCGGAGATGTTAGCTGCTTTTATGGGATTCCAAAAGAGTAAATTTTGATAGATTTTATTGATGGGCACAGGATGATTATTAAAAAGAATTTTTAAGAAAATTAAAAACTATATTGATGAGGATAAAGGACCAGAAAGTTATGGTGAGAATTTCTTTTCCCTCTCATAACAATACACTTGCTCATTCCTCAAGAGTAGTAAGAGAATCCTATGAGAATTTCACTGGGAAACCTTCTATGACAAAAATAAACTTTTTTCCCCATCCAAGAAATTAGCCTCTAAAATTAGCCATTTCCTGTGGAGCACAATTCTTGACATGGTGCTTGGTGCTAGATAGCTAATGTCTTTTCTCTTTTTAAGTGGTATGTGTATTTTTACAAGAACTTGAATTGGTCATGGAAGGATTAGAAGGAAATACAATTACTTTCCAGTGCGCTATGCATCTGGGATATATTACTTTATGTTAGACTTAAAATAATCCTTTAAAGTAATTGAATTATGATAAAACAAAAAATTATGTTCATAGAAGCTGAATAATTTTCCTAAGGTCACTAAATTGATAAAGTATAGAGCTAAGATTTTAATTTGAGTCAGTTTGATTTCTGTCCATTACAGTAAATTATGTTTTTATATTGACTATCACCTTTTTATTTTATAATTTTTTATTTTTAAATTTTCTTGACAATTATCACATAGATGTAGATGAGCCTGTCATTTTAAAAAAATTGTTCTATTATACAAGGGGCTTCAAAAATCTCATGGGAAAATTCCAGTATAATTTAATTCTATTTTCCATGAACTTTTGGATACCTCCTTGTGTTTAAGTTATAATATTTGTATGAGTCACATGTCTAGATACATTTTGAGGTGGAGATATTCCTTGCTGATCAAACAAAGACTACTTAGGCCACTATGCATTTTTAGGTTTTGCTACAACTTCATTCCCTATTTTGTGTTAATCTTCCTAAATTCAGTTTCGCTATTAAGAAAAGATGAAAAACTTGTGGTTTCATTGTGGCTTCTTGTGGTATAACACCTTGCTTTCTTCTTCTTAGTCACTAGGTGGCAGTTCTGTATCTTTCTAAATGACCACAGAAGCAGAAAGATTTTAAGCTACAGCTGGTTCTGTATGGGTGATGAACATAAAAGGGTTTCTGGCTCATTTGGAGCTGCATGAATTATTTGGGGTTGCCATGTGAAATCTCCGGGACTGCTTAGGTGGGTCATGAAGCAGGTTTGGAAAGCATCATCTACATGTCTCTTCAGATGTGAATTCAGACACCGGTTCTCTCCATCTGACATCTCTGGAATGTTTTGGATGAGTTTGCCTTATCCTCTCTCTTTCTGTACTTAATAATTATGAGAGCTCCATAGCTCTAAACAAAAACACATGACTCATAGAGCCTTTCCTCAACCAAGAGGAGTCTACAACTGTGGTGGCCAGAGTCTGAAGCCTAAAGGAAATGGAGCTGGCACTTACTCCTTGAGTGTTTGTTTGTTTTTTAATGCCTTTTGTTGTGCAATTATGTACTTATAAAATAGACCTCACTTCCTAATTACTTTAATGGCAAGTAATATACTCTGAAAATCTGACAAGTCTCAAGAATTACTTCATGAAACTGAAAGACAACTCTCTTTAGGTTTGCTTATTTGAAATACAAATCAAACTATAAATTCTTTTATAATATGTAGCATGAGATAGGCAAATATTAATTTTTTCTAAAAACCTTTACACTTAAGTTAAAGATAAAGATGAGGTAGAATTCTTTACCTCATCACTACTCAGCCTTTAACTTATTTTTCCTCTTGCAAGTATACAATATTTGTGTTTTGAAACATTTTCCTAAAGCCCTTAATATCTTTTAAATGTAAATGAACTACTTAAAGGAATAAAAATGTGATTTAAAAAAACCTCTACCTTTGGGAAAGATTTAGAATGTCAGGTGGTTTAAGGTTAGACTTCTGCATAATATAATAGTTATAATTATTAATAGTGATCTCTGTTGCAAAGCAGTAGCTAATAAAATAAAATTATACAATATCAGCAATTTCTTTTCCCATATGTCATACACAATTTCAATGGTCAAAGTTGTGATAACTGGCCTTATTCTATCTTACCCCAATTATATCCTCCTTGGAATTTGGCTCTTCTTTTAGGATCCTACTCTGATCAGTACCATAGGGTACCCTTAATGTCCCTCAAGTAATTGGATGTGTTTTCCATTGGAGTTCTTTAAAGTATCTTTTACAGTGCTCATATGGTTACTCAATATAGTTTCAGGGGGAAAATTATGAATAAAAGAAAGAGATATGAATAATGTAAGATAGCTACATAATAGTTGAATGTGCTTGAAGGTTTGTTTGTAAGTAACTTGGCATAAAAAGTTTGAAAAGTACAAATGAATTGGATAAATCAAAAGAAAGTATGTAGTGAAAATGATTATGAAGAAATACTTCCGGCAACACATAAAAATTAGAAACTACTTGAATTGGATTGCAATGCATTGAGCCTATGTAAAGGGGAAGAAAGGGGAAACATTGTTCATTTCGAGCTCTTTTTCAACACGAAAGCAAAAGTAATATAGAGGTTATTTGCAAGGCATTGAAAACCTAACAGTCAGTCATACAAAGCTAACAGTCAGTCATACAAGTATAAAGTGAAAACATAGATCAAAATAGATGGGAGACTTATAGGAAAGGGGGAGAGAGAAAAGTGCGACTAAGATCAGGAAATGATTTAGACAATTTTGTTTTAGAAGGAAAAAGAAAAACTATGAATCAGTTTTTAAAATGAAAACAATTCATAATAGTCAAGCTGTTATGATTTTTGAAAATTTGAGCTAAGGATTAGATGTCAGACATTTTTAAACATTTTTCTATGTGGTGGCATTAAGGAGCCCTGCTGGCACTGTGGGATAAGTGTTGAACTGCCAACTGCAAGGTTGAAGGTTCAAACACATCAGTCATTCTGCAGGAGAAAGATACAACTGTCTGTGATTGTAACGAATTATAACCTCAGAAACAGCATACACAGGGTTGACAAGAGTTGGAGTAGACTCAATGGCAGTGCATTTGGTTTGGGGTGCAATATGAGGTGCTAGAGCATGCCGACCTGTGTTGAGCAGAACAACATGTAACTGTTAGTGCTGCCAGGGCTCCGTACCTGACAAAATATGTATTTTTTTCAATACTTTCATTGGTGCTCTTACATCTCTTATCATAATTCATACATTCATCCAATGTGTGAAGTATATTTGCACATATGCCACCATCATCATTTTCAAAGCATTCTCTTCTCACTTGAGCCCCTGAAAAGTATGCATTATTATAAAAAAAATTGTAACTCTCTGCCACTGAGTCCATGCTGACTCATAGTGACCCCACTGGGTGTTTCTGAGAGTATTCATGGGAGTAGAAAGCCCACTTTTTCTTCCTCAGAGCTGCTGGTAGTTTCAAACTGTTGACCATGCAGATTGCAGTCCAACGCATAATGTCTATGCCATCAGGACTCCTATGTATTATTCTAAGAAAGGGAGATTAGCTATAAAACACTTGCCAGGTGAAGCTAATCACAATTAAGGTGCTGATGCGAAAAGCAAGCAAAATTAGAAACAGTGTATTTGTTAACCATACCTAGGATGTAAATTAGGCAGTGGTTCTTGGACCATGAGCATCAACATCACTTCCAAAGTGGTTAGAAACACCTGTGCCCCTACTCCAGATCAGCTGCATTAAAGACTCTGTGGGCCACTCCAGCAATCTGTTTATCAACCTCTGTAGGTGGTTCTTATGCACCTTAGGTTTGAGAGACACAAAATTAAAAGAAAAGTTTTAAAAAGTTAGCAAAAACAAGGCAGGAAAGTGATATTTTTTTGAAGATTAATTTTAAGGAAAAGATTATATAATCAATGGTAATTATGACCAAATGTTTCATGATGTAATGTGAAGCATTGATAAGAAGGAAAAGACATTTTCAGATAATCAATGCAGGCATGATAGCCAAAGATGTAAGAATTAATGAGAATTCCTAGGACTGAGGAAAATGGCCCATAGGCAGAGGAGCCATTTTCCTCTGGGAGAGCTGTTCTAAAAAAAAATCTGGGAAACAAGAAAAAAGAGAGAGAGAGACAAAGAACTGTAATACCATTGACTAAGAGAGGAGACAATTTTAAGAATGATTCATAGTGCCAGATTCTGGATCTACAGGGTGACTATAATATTTGATAGTAAGGAGAATATTTTGGGTTACTGGGATTTCATGTGAAGGGATGACCTGGTCAAAAGGCACTTTTTGTTCTGAGTGATATTTCTAATCCATTCAATTTATACTCTCTAACTATTGCTCTTTATGAGGGATTTTATGAAGTTAGATGATACATGTATACACTATTTTATTGTGCTTCACTTTATTATGCCTCACAGATATTTATGTACTTTTTACAAATGGAAGATTGTGGCACCCCGAGTCAAAAAAACCCTGCCAGATAGCATTTCTCACTTTGTGTCTCTGTGCCACATTTTGGTAATTCTCACAACATTTAAAATTTTTATATAATGTTATTACACAGTTAATAGACTAAGTATAGTATAAACACAACTTATATGCACTGGGAGACCAAAAATATATATGTGAATTGGTTTATAGAGATTTTTACTTTATAGAAGTGGTCTGGAACCAAACCTGCACTACATCTGAGGGATCAATAGGTAGGCTAAAGCAAGGTAGATACTTAGGAGGTGAAAAACTGACAGACATTTTATATCCCGAGATTATTAATGGAAAGTAAAATTGTGAAATAGTTTTTCTTCTTTGAATTATTTTATATAATTAATGTGTATATTGCTCTAGAGTATAATCTAGAACCTTGACACAATTCTAGGTCAAAGAATTAGAAACCGTTCAGAAGATGTGAGCAGGAAACAACAAGGTATTTTCCGTTTACTGTTTATTTTCTTTTATTCTGACTTTCTTTTTCTAAATATGTTTATTTCCACTGTAAAATTCATTAACCATCCATCAAATTGTTATCAGCTTCTACAGTAGAGAAGTGTTAAAATTAATAACCACTTTAAGGTTTAAATTCTCCTTCGCACCTCTATTTCACTTTTCTCATCTTCAAGGAAGGGGCTCGAAGAGATTTGTGATTCTTGTTAAAAAATAATATAGTTTCAATTATCCATCATAATTTTTCTTTATAAGGATTCTAGGGATACCATTTAGCTATGTGAAGATCCTCTTTTCTACAATGTGGAGTCTTCATGACAAAGCCCTAGATTCTAGGACCTAGAACAGACCCAGAACATACTTAGGGCTTTATAAAGTAGAATCTACATGATAGAAAAGGTGATTGTCACACAGAGAGCTAACACAGCATATCTATTTTAGATACAGAACCCTGGGTGCATAGTAAATTAGGGGCAGAGCTACTAACAGCAAAGCCAGCAGTTGGAAACCACCAGCTACTCCATGGGAGAAAGATATGGCTTTCTATTTCTGTAAAGAGTTGACTCAGAATACCACAAGGGCATTCTACCTAACAGTACAGAGTCTCTCTGAGTCAGAATCGACTCGGTGGCAGTAAGTGAGAAGTATGTTCTATTTCATTTATTAACTCAAACTTCAAATAGACTATTTTTTTGTGTGCATAATCAAATGTATTTGGAAACTTAGTTTCTTTCCATATAGCATGTGCTCATAAATCTGCAATTCCATTTAGTTTGCTCTAAAATCTTAGGATATGTTAAAATTTAGAAGGTAAATAAATGTAAGTTTTTTATGTTTTATCGAGGAGTATCATTCCCACATTACTGATATCAAGAAGTACACTAACTTACAATAATATGGCCTTAGAACTTAGTAGAACTTGAACATCTGAGTATTGTAGAAAGTAAGTTATTACATTAATACACCTGGATATTAAAATATACAAGATAAATTATGATGTTAATGTACCAATAAACAGTTTTTATTTTCTAGGTTATAAGAGTGTCCTGCTCATAAAATAATCATAATACATTTTCTAAGATGAGCAAATTGACTTTCCTACAAAAGTGTTACTTTATTTTATCTTGACCTCCCATTTGACACCGTGGCCTTAATGTTATAGTAATATTTTCTTTTTCTGAGAATCATATTATCTTGCAATGAAAAAATAATTTTGGTGAACATTTGATCTTTTAATAGTAACTTATATTTTGTTATATTCAAGTATTCAAACAATTTTTACAAAACAAATCATCCCCACTCACATGTATGGTTTTACAAGAATGGATAATTTTGTCAGATGCACTGTATATAATTTTTCAGCCAAAGCAGATGGCAGACTCTACCACTTACAATGATTTAAGATTTTATAAAATTTTCTTAAAATACAAGTATTCTCAAAATAGAAATACATAAAAATAATCACTTAATACATTTTAAATTACTTAATACATGTTAATATATTACATTCATAATTTAAAACAGATTTGTTAGCTTTTGTCCATTTATGTTTATTATTATATGGATACTGGACAAAATGATCAAGATAAATTATCCTGGTGGCATGTCAGGGTAACCAACCCCTAGGTGCAATTGTATGGTTATAATATAGAAAGATTATAGTAAAGTCAGAGAGAATAGGAGGAGTGGGAGGAGGAGAGAGTGATTTATTCCTAAACAAGGCTTATATATATTTGGGGGTGTGCAAGCCCTCTGATTACGGGTAATGACCTACGTCACAGGAAGGGGTTGTACCATAGACAATACAGCAATGGGAGGAGGACGAATTAGGGGTGTATACCTTATAGGAAGAGGAGGGATTAAGGGTACACATGTGACAAGATGGGCAGATCTTAGATTCATGATGGTAGCCTAATCTTGGTCATCCTTGAGCTGGTGGTTTGACTTATTCTGAGCTCTCCATGGAAAGCAATCCACTGTCCGTAACTGCAGGGATTGAGCCCCACCTACAGTGGACCTGACAGTAGTCTGATTGCTCTGAATGGCTGATGCCTTCAGGGAGAGAACTTGATAATCATTTACAAGCAGTGTCCTAGGTCTGACATATATTTGGGGGAGACAAACTGAGAAAGAGCCTTTTTAGTTCCCACAGTGGCAGAGTGGTTATAATGAGATACAGTCTCAGAAACTAATAGCGGTAGTTCTATTCTGTTCAATAACGCTGCTATGAGCCAGCATCGACTTGATGGCAGTGATTTTGGTTGTTTGGTTTTTTTTGGGGGGGAGGGGTGTTGCGTGGGTTGGGTGGGAAATTCTTTCTCCTTTAAAATTTATTTGAATTTTTAAAGGTAAGAAGGCTTAGCACTGTGAAAGTCTTTGAAAGATTAAAAAGAAAATTTTATTTCTCCAATGTCAAATCCTTTCACAATCTGTTAGGCATCTAGGAACACAAAAGGAAACAGGTCTTCAACTTAAGGTGTTAGTGGACAACAGAGTTCCTGGCAATATCCTAGATATTAAATCTAGATTGTCGGTGGGTGGAACCTGCAAATCTGCTCTTCATTCTCTGTAGGTCCTGAGAGTTTAAAAAAAAATCACTTGTTTCAATAGCCTGTGATTGGGCTGAGTGATTTTCTCTGTAATAAAGAATATATAAAACATGAATCTGTTCATTCCTGGTGGAATATATATATATATATATATATATATATATATATATATAATCAGTGGTGGATCACCTGGTTCACACTAGTTTAGCAGAGTGGATACCTATTTTTGTTGTTGTTGTTGTTGAGTTTGGTCAACCAGTAGTTAAAATGGCACTTGTAATAGGGTTCTCTCTAAGGTGAACAGATGGACAGCTGCCAAATTTCCATTTCTTACATTTTTTCTTCTTTTTTTCATTTAAAAAATATTTAATTAATTAATTTTAGAGTTTTTAATAATTTTATCTGCTGGGGGAGTCTTTACAAATCTTATAACAACCCATTATTCAATGGTATTAAACATACTTATACATATGTTGTCATCAACATTTCCTTAATAATTTCTTTGTACTTGAGCCCTTGGTATCAGCTCTTCTTTTTTCACCTCCCACTCTTGTGAAACCTTCATCGATTATATATTATTATTGTTATTTCGTGTCTTACACTGTCCATTGTCTCCTTTCACCCACCTTTCTATTATTCGTGAGGGTAGGGGATGGGGACCGGGGCGGGGGAAGAGAAGGGGGAACTCATCCTTACTATGTTCTAATCTTCACCTTCACAACAGCTACTCTAAGCACCCATAGGTACCATCCATAGGTTTAAAAATATTAGCCTGAACTCTGCTTGTAGTATTTATTCATTCATTTCATAAAAATTGTTATTCTTGTGTTGAAATACAATACTTTTATTCCCTTGTGTTTGTTACTTCAGTAAACAAATATACATTGTAGAGAGAAGAGTATCAAACAACTAGAGGGTGACACACTGTCATTTGTTTCAGCTATATGTTATGCCCCAAATTCTCATGAGAGATTATGAGTGAATTATACAATTTCTGAAAGTGTTCAAAGAGCTAAAATTTATCAGAACATTTGCTATCAGTTCAGCAAAAGTGGCAAGGGTTTAAATGATGAACCTAATACGTTCAGAGTAAAGAAGCCTGTTCTAACATATCAAGCACAATGACTATTATCTAACTGGCCTGCCTATAAAGGAATGGCATCGTACTCCTACAGTGAAAAGTTGGTTAAGAATAAATCACACAGTCAATGATGCTCAGATAAAAGTAAAGTGAGGATGTCAATCAAGAAGTAATATGGAAATATCTTAAATAACAGTTTTATTGTTTTTTTGGTCAGGCATTAATGTTTTTCATTAATATTTTAAAACTTTTCATGTGATCAATTTTTGTGTACCTCTTTTATTGCTCTTATTTAAGTACTGATTGAATGAAATAATTAAGTAAAAATTTGTATAAATATATTTTAAACTGAAAACATTTATTAGGACAGCAAACCAGTTGTTAATTATTTTAATCCTCCTACTGATAAAAAAACATATAGAAATGAACTCATACTTCTGGCAAGAAATAAAGTACCTTCTTGAGAGTTTTTAAAATGTCTCTGTAACTTTGATAATTATACCCTCTGAATACCAGCTAGGCGTTGACTAACAAACTTTTAGCTGTATTAAGAACCAAAAATCCTCAATACACTTGGTTCCTATATTATAATGAATGGTAGGCCTTATTTTATAGACAGTAATGACTGTTCTGGAAAATCATTGTGTTGTTTTTTTGTGTTTTCTGTCTTTTTTTTTTTTGCTTCACAACCTTAAAATATTCAAAGAATAATTAATCTGTAACACTTTAGCTGAAACATTCCTACTAATTGCATAAGAGATATGCCTTTTTACAGTTCCTTTTTTTCTTACTTTAAGTTCCACTCTTTGTTATTTCTATTACTTTGTTTCTATTCCCTTTTTTATTAAACTTTAGAAAATTTGTGACTAATGACAAATGCCTAAAGAAAAAAAATTGTACTGCACATTTGATATTAACAATCCATGTTACATAGATGACACATTTTTGCTTTCTGAAAGGTGAGGAACTGAAACACTTAGTGATGAAGATCAAATAATACAACCCTCAATATGTATTATACCAAAATGTAAAGAAAACCAAAATCCTTATAACTGGCCAATAAATAGCATCATGTTAAATGGAAAAACTGACTAAGGCTATTAAGGATTTTATTTCACTAATATCCACTATAATGCCCAGCAAAGCAACCAAGATATCAAAGAATGTTTTGCACTGGACAATTCTGAGGCAAAAGATGTCACATTGAGGGCAAAGGCAGGCCTTACCCAAGCCATGGTATTTTTAATCACTGGAAAATGAATAAGGAAGATTGAAGAAAATTGATGTATTTGGATTGTGGTGTGGCAAAGAATACTGGAATTAAACCATGGACTGTTAGAAGAATGGATAGATCTGTCTCAGAAGTAGTATAGTCAAAATCCTCTTAGAAGAGATGATTGGAAGACTTCAACTCATGTACTGTAGGCATGTTATCAAGAGAGACAAGTCCCTAGAAAAAGGACATAATGCTTGGCAAATTAGAAGTTCGGAACAAAAGAAGATGATTTTCCATGAGACGGACACAGTGGCTGCAGCAGTGAGTTCAAATATAGCAATTGTAAGGCTGGCTAGAACCAGGTAGTGTTTTTTTTTCTGTCATACATGAGGTTGCTGTGAGTTGGAACTGACTCAATGGTGGCTGACACAAACAAGATACACACACACACACACACACACACACACACGCACGCACACACACTTTTTGTTCTATTCCCACTAGATTATCATCTAACATAAAAACCCAAACAATGGAAGTATAAAGATTGTCAATTTCTTTACTCATGAAATGAGAACTACACATATAGGTGTCTATAGCCTGGCAACATATTTGTGTTCTTCTATAACAAAATAAAAAAATATAGAAGAAGCACACCAGCCTGTGTGACTACATGGTATAGAAGGGACCAGGTATCAGGCATCAAAGAAAAAAAAATCATATCAGGGCATGCCCACCTTCCCGATATGATCACTGAACACAAATGTGTGCATCAGCAAAGGTGGTGAAGAAAGCTAATGGTGCTCGGCTATGAAAAGATATAGCATCTGGGATCTTAAAGGCTTGAAGATAAATAAAAGGCCATCTAGCTCAGAATCAACAAAGCCCACATGGAAGAAGCACACCAGCCTGTGTGACCATGATGTGCTGATGGGATCAGTTATCAGGGATCAAAGAACAAAAAATCATATCATTATGAATGAGGGGGAGTGTGGAGTGGAGACCCAAAGCCTGTCTGTAAGCAACTGGACACCCCCTTACTCAAGGGTCACGGGGAGGAGATGAGCCAGTCAGGGTGCAGGGTAGCAATGATGAAACATACAACTTTCCTCTAGTTCTTAAATGCTTCCTCTCCTGCACTATCATGATCCCAATTCTACCTTATAAACCTGGCTAGACCAGACGATGTACACTGGTACAGACAGGAACTGGAAACACAGGGAATCCAGGACAGATGACCCCTTCAGGACCAGTGCTGAGAGTGGCGATACCAGAAGGGTGGAGGGAAGATGGAGTAGAAAGGGGGAACTGATTATAAGGATCTACATATAACCTCCTCCCTGGGGGATGGAACAGAAAAGTGTGTGAAGTGAAATGTCAGACAGTGCAAGATATGACAAAATAATAATTTGTAAATTATCAAGGGTTCATGAGGGAGGGGGGAGCAGGGACGAAGGGGGGAAATGAGCTGATATCAAGGGCTCAAGTAGAAAGCAAATGTTTTGAGAATGATGATGGCAAAAAAGGTACAAATGTGCTTGACATAATGGATGGATGTATGGATTGTGATAAGAGTTGTACGAGCCCCCAATAAAATTATTTTAAAAACCCAATATTTTTAAGAATTTGCAAATTGATATTGTTAAGTTCCCAGTGAATACTCATTTCCATAGTAATTTACTGTATTTTTAAAAAGTGTTATTCTGTGATAATATAGAGAAAAAATGATCACTTGCCACAGTTAGAGAAGTTCTGGACTAGCCAGATCTGCTTCAATGTTAGTGTGCAAGCAACCACTTGGGGTCCTTATTAGAATTCTGACTGTGATTCAATTCATTTGGGGCAGTGGGTGAGGGTATGCATTTCTAAGCTCAGGTGCCATTCTTCTTAAATGTATCCTTCCAGTCATAGTAAATCTATAATTGTTTGACTCAAAATGGCTAAACAATACCAGTTTACTAATGCCTGGAATATTGATCTTTGTGTTTCATTTCATTTTTGAGAGCTTCCTATTCCTGTGTCATTCTTTATACATGCCATGTTGCAATTATTAATGGATGTCTGTAGCTGTTTCTCCTCCTTTTGAGTTGTGCCCCAACATCAGATGAAAGTCTTATTCCATTCACATTTTTAAAATGTATTCTATTTTGAGGAGGCGGTTCCTCCCTAGTTTTTATTTTGAGTGCTTACCTTATGGCATTATATCTGACAATCTTTCTCTGATATTCATGTGGTTTTTGTTGTAGGGTCCCTCAGAAGTAGATAGCACATTTCTTATTAGTCTGTTCTTAATTTTAAAATCTCACTGAAACTTGTTCACCATGGGTGACCCTGCAAGTATTTGAAATGCCAGTAGCATAATGTCTGTCATCCTAGCCACGGACAAGTCACCACAGTGTGACAAACTGACAGACGTCATTATTGGCTTCTTTTCAGATATGTCATTTAAAAATTAAGTAAATACGAGACTTTAGGAATCTTTGGTAATGTATATAAATCACACCTTAAACTGAGGATGTTAAAGACAGGATACATAGAAAGTTAATATTTTTTCTGGACAGGGATTTTTTTTCTGAAAGCATTTAAGTAAAAATATGTGACTTTGTTTAACATTATACATCTTTTTTTGATTTGAGCTTTGCTTCATATTTAAGTATGCCTCTTCTTGCCCCTCAGGATATTGTTGACATGAAGTCTGATGGCCAGGCAAATGTGATTCAGAGACTGGAACAGACCATTGAAGACTTGCGGTCCAAAATTGCTGAACTAGAGAAACAGTACCCTGCTGTGGACATGGAGGTGGCCATACACCGTCATGGGGCTGTGAATGAAGGCGTGGCTGCAGAAGATGTCTGCCTTGAAGCTCTCAGGTTCAAAGAAAAGGATACAAGCCATCACAGGATTTTGGAGGCAAAATCTATACAGACTTCTCCAACAGGAGAGAGTGGGCTGGAAACAGTAACTTCTGCAGAGTGTCTTCCTCCTGCCCCAGGGCCTGAGAGTATGGAGACAGCCCTACCATCCTCAACTTCAGGACTTCAGACAACATTCTGCTCAGAAATCTCCTTGATTGTTTCTCCAAGGTTAATAGCAATGCAGCTCGACACACCTCAGTCTATGCCAAGCATATCACAACCCCCACCACCTCCATCCTGTCTGAGCTCTGATGCTCAAGGACAACCTGGTTCGCAGCCTTCTCATGGATATCTTAGTTCTGACTTTGAAACCAGCCACGGAGATACGGTCTTCTCTGTCTCTGAAAACAGCTGTAGCATACCGCCCCCACCACCTCTGCCTTGCACAATGCCCTCCAGCTCCTTGCCTGGCCTGAGCTTGATGATGCCTCCACTTCCCCCTTTCCCTGCCATGGCAGTGCCAGTGCTCCACAGTACAGTAATCCCACCACCACCTCCTCTGCCAGGCACAGAAATGCTGCCACCCTCTCCTCCACCTCTACCCGGAGTCCAGCATGTACCTCCTACCACTTCCATGCCTCTTATTCCTCCCTTGTCAATTACAGGGATGCCCCTCCCTCTTCCTCTCCAAGCAGTGGGGATACCTCCTGCCCCTCCTCTCTCTGGACTGGGCATACCCCCTCCCCCTCCTCTCCCTGGAGC
>NW_022107407.1:3907686-3964264 GCF_000313985.2 Echinops telfairi
GAGAGGGCATACCCCCTCCCCCTCCTTTGCCTGGCATGGGCATTCCACCTGCTCCAGTTCCCACTTTGCCTGGGACAGGAGTCCCTCCACCTCCACCACTACCTCTGCCTCCTGGATCAGCCCATCCACTCCCAGCACAAGCTGGGAGTAGCAGTTTACTAACCCCTCAAGCATGTGGAGTGCTCCCTCCTCCACTGCCAGCTGGCTTGTTTGGATTAGGGATGACTCAGGACAAAGGGATCAGGAAGCAGCCCATAGAGCCCTGCCGCCCTATGAAGCCTCTTTATTGGACAAGAATTCAACTGCATAGTAAAAGGTAATACTAGTGTGAGTGCATAATTAAACAACTTGCATTTGCCAGTGAAGTATTTCACAGTAAACCTCTTGGAGAAATGGTAATTTGATGTATTTTAAAGTGTACCTCTAAAACTTGTCTATAGATTTTACGCCAATATTTATTAAAGTGATTTATTATTTCAAGGTCTAGCCTTTTCCTCTACCAGAAGGAACAAAGGAATAAAACAAATTACGTAAATGTATCAGTGTGTAAAATGCACAACTATCTTTTCTATAGTTACTGATTAATCTTTCAAATATCCAAAACCAAGCCCACTGACATCAAGTTGATTCTAAACTAATACTTAGAAAACTGTTATCAAGTTAATCCCAACTCATAGCAATCCAGTAGGACAGAAATAGAACTGCCCTTGTGGGTTTCCAAGACTCTTAACTCTTTACAGTAGTAAATAGCAACATCTTTCTCCCATGGAGAGACTCCTGGTGTTGAACTGCTGACCTTGATGTTAGTAGCCCAATGTGTAACTCACTGTGCTACTATAGCTGCTCTTCTGACTCATACCTAGATAGTTAATCCTTACTGGAGCAATTTTGTCTGTTTCCCATAGAGTGACTGGTGGATTTGAACCACCACCTTTCAGTTAACTGATCCAACAGCACCACTGAGACTCCTTGATGTCAAAGCTTGGAGTTTATATTTTTCTTGGCAAAGATGCTCCCTTCCCCTAATTGGCAGAATCTGGATCCAAGTAAAGACAGAGTGGCATGCCCTAAAGAAAATGAGTAAGGGTAGATAAGCAGAGACATTTGATGACTAAGTTATCTTTCCATATGAAATATCACTTTGCTACCACTGTTTAAATGTCCTTTTCTGACAAAGAGCTTTTTGACCTTGGGCAAAAGATCTCTTGATTGTTTTTGCATCATTTAAAAAGTACAACTTATTTTAGTTCTTTTTTTTTGTAGCATTTTTCTTCAGAAATGCACTACTCAAAAACACACATCCACATGTACACACCTCATGTATGAATTAATTTACATTTAAGAATTTTATGGGATCTTTACACAATGATTGGTAACAAAGAATCTCAACTGAGAATAAATAGTATAAAGTGATACTTCTCACCAAGTTTGCTGGTGGTCATAGCTTGTCAGAAATATTCCTGACCACAAAGATAGGTCTGTGGAACTGGAATATGGGAGGAAAACATACACTGACCTCTCTGGTTCCAACTTTTCAAGATTCCTTGGATTTATTTTTGTGATGCAGCTTGCTTTTAAAAACAGGATATTTTCCAGCCCCCTCTCCTTTTTTTTTACATTTTGCTATTTTATTTAATGAAGCAATACACATTGTTTCAGGGTTTTTTTTTGTCGTCCCATTGCCTTCATGCCTGTGTGGTTTCTGCTGAGATATAGAATTTAATCTTTTTTTTTTAATACTTTTATTGGGGGCTTCCAAGCCCTTTTTCATTTTTTATTTTAATTTTTATCTTTACAAAATAATATTAGTGGAGAATAACTTATAGTTATGTTTTTCACTTTGTAGCCCTATCACTTTGTAATTTCAGTCTTACTAATGTGCTCATGAATCATTTCAAAGTACTCAAAACTCATTATCTTAAGGACATTGTATAAAGATCTTTTGTTACTAGTTTTTCAAAGGGATCTATTGGTCCAGTGTGATTTTATTTTAGATTGTATTAACTGAATTTGCAGTCATTGACAAGTCAAATAACAATGAGAGGGTGGGAGGAGTCGTTTGCGAAATGTTGGAGGATGCTCTATTGATTGGATATATCAGTTTTAATTATCTGAATATTGTACAAAGCTGATGACACAAGTTGGGATTGTGAGGAATCAAGCACTTACTGCATTTATAGTCCATATTAAAAGGGGTTTTTAAATTCATATTTCTATGTTTTATACAGTGATTTGATAAGTTTAATTATTGAAAATTATTATTTCTAGGCAAATGCTTCATCATATATTGATTGTGTTCCAATTCTCTTATTAAATTAATTTAAATAAATATAGATCTTGAAGAAAAAGTATTTGTTGCTTATTACTCTCCTTTTTTGCTTTCTTCCATGCGCTTTCCTTTCTCTTTTCTTCCCTTTGTCCCATCCCCATTCTTTTTTCTCCTTTGACATTATTTCCCTCCTTTCTGTTATGTTCACCATGCTATCTTGCACTTTAATTTTAGAGCTCTTTCATTCTTCTTTTGATTAACTTTAGAGACTCCGGTCCTTCACTTATTTGGGAAAAAATTGAAGAGCCATCCATAGATTGTCATGAGTTTGAGGAATTATTTTCTAAAACTGCTGTAAAGGAGAGGAAGAAGCCTATTTCTGACACCATCACAAAGACCAAGACTAAACAAGTGAGTACTCTTGTGCTTTCTGAAACTGGACAGTGTTCTCTCAGGATGTATGCATTTTAATTGCAGACTAATCTCTACAGTCCTTAAACAGGCAGCAGGCTCGATTTATAAAAACTTGTGTTTACATAAGGTTGTCTCTCAAACCAAAAAAGAAATAATCATCATGATAATGTCCTGGCTATTTTATTTATAACCTCATAACATATTTTCTAGAGCTCAACAATTGCTTGTTTCTAGAATTAGTTGTATAGAAAAATATGTTACTTGATTTAAATCAGTCTTCATGGAAAGGATAAAAAGAATAGGAAAACAAACATGATCAGCAATAGTTCTACTCCTCAGGCAACCAGTAATGTGCTTGGTAATTTCTTTCATTACAGCTCCAGTAAACACTATTAAATCTGACCAAGACTATAAAGATTTATGGGAGGAGATGGCCTCTTCTTTCTCCCATAAAACTGCTAGTGGGTTTGAACCATTGGCCTTGTGTTTAGCACTCCAACACATAATCTACTGTACCACCAGAACTCCTCAGCAAATGCTATTAGAAGACAATTAAATAATCATGTACTTGAAACATGAAAGATGATCTTGTATCCAATTTCAGAATATCCAGTCGATGTTAGATCAACCTTTCTACCACGGTTCTTTCTAACCTTGACACCCAAGTCTGAACAAGAAAGAATGACCCTTTGGACAGTGACACTGTCCTCTGGTACATCAAATGGTACTGCTCATCAGTTGATATGGTTGTACTATCCTTCACCCTGAAATGTGGAGAGACTCTATTTTGAACCATTTTTAGGGTATAAAACAACATACTTAGAGGCCAGCAAATGGAATGGAGCTCAGACTTGATTGGTCAAGTTAGGGAAATGAGTCTTCACGTTCCCAGAATCCTCCAAATTCAGTCTCCTAAGCTGAGTGCCAACTAATGGTGATTCCTTGAATTTTTACCTCTAATCTGGAAGTTATAATGAGGCATGGCCCAGAGATGTCCTCATCGATATTTATTTCCAACAGAAAACTACAATCAGATAAAAAAGTACCAACGAGAAAGAATGGTACTGAATCCTGGGATTTCCTGCTATTTAGGAGTATGAATTCAAGCTTTGCCACATAGTAGCTACAGATGTACTGTTTATATGCAAAGTATTATTTCTTAATTATTTAATAATAATGCAGCCCAAATGTGTCTCTATTGTCATAATAATTTTGTGGCTATTGATGATGGTGCTAAGACACTTTAGGAGATTTTATGATTAAACCTTAACGTTTATACAGTATAAACCTTAACATTTATACTGAATTTATACATAAGAAAGTACAATAATTTACATTTCAGTGATTTTGATAATGATTATACTAAAAAGAAGTTTCTGATTAATCCTCTGTCAAATGAAGTTGTAAATATATATAAAATTGTTACATGTATATAAACATATATATTTCAGTAAACACAGTAATAGTAATTATAACTACAACAACTATAATAATGATAGTGACAACCATAGAAACCACAAGGCACATTGAGCCTTATCTACTTAGTGTCAATCACTGATTGTTAATTGTTAACACATTTAATATTTCACTATATTACGAGGTGCAGATACTATTGTCTCCAGTTTAAAGTATGGAACACCAAGGTATAGATGCTCCTTGATAGCAATGATGAGTATCATATTTCTAGGTATAAGACATATATAATGTTATATTTCAATGTTCTTAAACTAATAAGTGACAGAGTAAGGGTTTATACTCCAGCCATATGGCTTGAGAGTCTGTACTCTTAGTAGCTGAATCTTAAATATGGGTGTGAAATATTTAGTGTTTATATAGCTTAAATATATTGTTAACAGAGAATAAAAACATTTTTAAGGCATCTGAATTTGTATTATGGTTTGTATTTCAATGACTGTAGTTATAATTATGAAATTGTTTGTTGGGCTACTTTTAAAGCATTTTCAATATCCTAACAAAAGTGATAAGTACATAAATGATGATGCCACCGAACATGATGTTTACTTAGTTAAATAAAAGTTTATCTGATTGATGTGAGATTTAACATGTAAGCTTCTGTAAGCAATAAAAATGAAGTCCATTTGCTTTTGTGCACTATGAATAGTGACTAGAGGCATAAACGCTGGTTAAACCTCACCAATTGTCAAGTGATGATTCTCTTTACTGACCCCATAATGGTAACAAAAAGGAACGATCTCTGTCAAATATTCTGTTAGTGAATAATATCTAATCATAATTAAATGATCTGTAAAAGAACATACTACCCATCGTGCAAATTTGTACAGGGAATTTAAACAAAAATGAGTCAGAAGAATATGGGATATATTTTAAGAACATAACTATCATTCATATAACCATTTAATGGGATACAAATGAATCTCTTCATGTGCTTCTTCTGTTATATTCATTAGATTAAAATACACTGCCCAAAAAATAGTGTAGAGAAAACTATTTATGATATTTCAATACTTGTTGGGCTTTTGTCCCTAGGAGTAATATTAGAAATGTAGTTGAATCTGCAACTTATTATAAATGGAGGTATTAAGATGATTTGTTAGAATTCACCCTTATTTCAGATGTAAATTTTAAGGAATTAGACATTTGGTATTCAATTTTTCTATTGTGCTTAGTGACCTAACTTCTAAAATATTTTAATTGTGTGAAAATTCATATTGACAATGAGAAAAGAAATATTCATCTTTCTTTTGGAAACTCTATAAAGTTGCTAATAATTTTTACATAAAGTGACAATTGCTATTAAAAGACTTCTTTTAATATTTTTCCTGCTCTGTTGGTGAATTCGGAAAGTGTTTGTGCTATACTTCAAATATTGTCTTGTAGTATAATATTTATTGATAACAAAAGAAAAGAAGTTATATATTTTAACCAAGATTCTCTACTTTTCCTTTATCTTTTATAAAACATTTAGTTTTAGGTATTGTGTGCATTTTATCATAATGAATATTCAAGCATTCATATGATGATTAACTGAATGATAATCTGAGTAATACAAGTCTAGCTTTCTACATGGTTGTTAATTATCCCAGCTGTAACTGATGAGCGTGTTAGATTTGGACAGTTATATTTGTCTTTCAGACTGAAGACCAAAAATAATGTCTGAAATGCCAAGTATTACATAATAAATAATTTTGATTTATTTTGGGGATACAGAATAAACATTTGATACTTTGTAATGTTTAACACGGCATCTGCTTTTGATAGAAGACATTCCTATTGCTAGCCTTAAAAATGTATTTACAGAGAAAACCACATCAAAGTAAAAGTCTATAATTAGACAAACATAAGTTTTGTGGAATCTGGATTTATTTTAGATGTTAAAATGTTTATTATTTTTTGAATATGCTATTCCTATAACTATTTGTAGAACATACCTAATCAATTCAAAGACTGTAACACTAGCAAATACTATTTTAAATTTTCTTTCAGCCAGGAAACAATTTTATACTTCTAAGTTAGGCTAACGAAAAATAAAAACAAAGAAAACCCAAAAGAAAAAAATGAATCAAAAGCATAATATTAAGGAAATATAATTAAGCTAATGATTCTTGGCCTTGTTAGATTAGATTTTAGGGAACTTGTGTTTAATTAGCTGCATATTGGAATTTCACAAAATCTGATCTTAATGCTAAAAGTTAATTCTTTTGGACTCTGCATACAATGGCGATATCAAGATTCTGTTGTACCAAATGTATAAGAAAGAAGTATTGACTTTTAATGACTGGGGTGTTTTATTTTTTATTATCCATAACAATTAAAGAAAAATTTGTTTGGAAAACATATTCAAGATTTACTCTCCCACTGTAATATCTGTGAAAATTACAACTTATCCTCGCAAAAAGTTTTTATGTTTTTTATAATGATTTCCAGTGTTGAAATTCTCTGTAGAGCAGATCATAGGAGATTATTTCTCAATATCATCAATATTGCAGAGTCCTGGAAAACAAGAGAGGGGCAATCAATTGCTCATGCTCTCCTGCCCCATTCAAGTTAAATTGTGAATCTACGTAACAAATTAGGTCATCATTTATCAATTTCAACACAAATCATTCAGTAATATTGATTGCATTTTTCTCTCTTTTCTGCAAGAGTAGCTAACAATAGTTGTGTCTTAAGTGGCCACTCACATGCTATAATTAAGGTCCCAGATAGTGTTTGCTACATAGGAATATAGAACATATACTGTATGAAATATGTGATGCAAAACCCAGAAAATCAATTTCAAAAGTGTTTGGCACAAAAGTAGCCATAAGAATGTGTTCCATGTGTGTTTTATTAACATATCATAGATATGTATGTCTAGGGATACATTGGAGCCCTGGCAGTGTGATGTAGTAGGTTAAGCCATGGGTTAAGTGGGTTAACAGCAAAGTCCACAATTTGAACCCACAAGCTGTTCTATAGGAGAAATATGAGTATATTTTCTATAGAGATTTTACATCCTCAGAAGTACTTTGGAACAATTTTAATATTAGAGGTTTGATTTTAGTTGAGACCGCAGTGGTGGGTATAGATACATCTGTGGGTGCTCACAAGGTACCCATGGATTCATATTCATCCACATATGAGTATTCATGTATATTCCTTTATGTAATGATACACATTATATAATATTATATATAATCACCTACATCTTTGTTTATTGTTGCAAAATTTTATTTGTTGTATCCTTTACCAAAAATTCTTTTTCTTTTGTATATTTCTAAGTATCATCATTTACATTGGTCAGGATATGGGCAT
Source organism: Echinops telfairi (assembly GCF_000313985.2). Lineage (NCBI taxonomy): Eukaryota > Metazoa > Chordata > Mammalia > Afrosoricida > Tenrecidae > Echinops > Echinops telfairi. The sequence continues at coordinate 3,915,146 of NW_022107407.1, forward strand.
ATTATCCACATTTGTTGCTACTTTTCCTATCACCAAAACTACAAGTATATACTATCTTAAGAGTGCTTCCCTCCTATTTTTACTAACTACTAAAGAATACTTGTATCTGATTATATATGTATTTGCTAGATATATAAGTTGGTTTGATACCTAATGGCTCTAATTCATAATGACCACAAGTAAAAAGCAAAATACTTCTTGGTCCTGTAACATCTCATAATTGTTATGTTTGAGCCCATTGTTACAACCACTCTGTTAATCCATCTAATTGATAATCTTTAACTTTTTTTATGACCTTCTACTTTACCTATTATGCTGTTCGTCTCCATGGACTGATGTCTCCTGATAGCATGCCCACAGTATGTGTGATGAAGTCATGCCATCCTTACTTCTAAAGAGTATTCTGCTATACTTATTCTAAGACAGGTTTCTTTTTTTTATGGCAGTCCTTGGTAATTTTAGTATTTTTTATAAGACTATAATTCAAAAGCATTAATTCTTCTCAGGTGTTCCTTATCCACTGTCCAGATTTTGCATGCATATGAGGCACATGAGAGCACCGTGTCTTGGATCAGGTACAAGTTAATTCTCCAAGGGACGTATTTGCTCTTTTCACTGTACAGGGATCTTGTATAGCAAGTTTGTGCAGAAGATTTGTCCAATGCAAAACATTATTTCATTTCTTGGCTAATGCTTCCATGAATATTGATAATGCATCCAAGCAAAATAAAATATTTGACAACTTTGATTTTTCCTCCATTTTTCATAATTCTGTTTATTGTTCCAGTTGTGAGGATTTAGGTGTTCTTCACATTGAGTTGTAATCCATACTGAAAGCTACAATCCTTGCTGTTCATCAGCAAATGTCTCAATTCCCCTTTCAGTAAGCAAGGTTGTATCATCTGCCTATCCCAGGCTATTAATAAGCTTTCTTCCAATCCTGATGCCACATTCTTCTTCATAAAATCCAGTTTCTCTGATGATTTGCTCAGCATACAGATTGGATAAGTGTCATGGGAGGATACAACACTGACATACACCTTTCCTGATTTTAAACCATACTGTATTCCTTTGTTCTGTTGGCACAACTACCTATAAATCTAGGTACAAGTTCTGCATATACCCAGTGAAGTGTTCTGGATTTCCCATTCTTCTCAAGAATACCCAGAGTTCAATATGATCCATATAATCAAATACTTTTGTATCATCAATAAAACACAAGTAAACATCTTTCTGGTATGTTCTGCTGTCAGCCAATATCCTTCTGATATCAGACTACTATCCTTCATTCCACATCTTCCTCTTAAATTTCTCCACCCTTCATCAGACTGCTATCCTTCATTCCATATTTCTTCTTAAATTCAGCTTAAATTTCTGAAAGCTGCAAAAGTTTAAAAATTATCTTTAACAAAATTTAATTGCATGTGATATTAAGGTTATTGTTTGATAATTTCTGCATTCTGTTGGGTTACCTTTCTTTGGAATGGGCCCAAATGTGTATCTTTTTTTTTCCCCAAATGTGTATCTTTACCATTCAGTTGGTCACTGAACTGTCTTCCAAATTTCTTGACATAGACAAAGGAGTTCTTCCAGCATATATGTGTTTGCTGAAATATTTCAATTGATATTCTGTCAATTCCCAATGCTTTGCCTCCCACTAGTACCTTCAGCTTAGGTTGGTTTTCTTTATTTAATTCCTTATGCTACCTCTTGAAAAATTATTTTTGATAGCATGACTGTATTTCTTTTATCTACTTGTAATGCTCCATGTACTTTTCAATATTTTGTCCATAGAATCCTTCAATATTGCAACTTTAATATTTTATTCCATTTTTTCAGGTTCAGAAAAGATGAGTCTATTCTTTTTTGGTGTTCTAACTACAGGTGTACACATATTCCATTATAATATTTTACTTTGTCTTGAGTTTCCCTTTTACATTGTCTATTTAGCTCATTTATGTCATTCTTTCTTCCATTAGTTACTCTATGTTCAAGAGCAATTTTCAAAGTGTCTTCTGACTGCTCTTTTGGTATTTTTTTACCTGTCTTTTTAATGACCTATGTTTCATATATGATATCCTTGATGTCTTCAAATAACACATCTGATATTGTCATTAGTGTTTAGTGTGCCCAGTTTCTTCTTGAGATGCTCTCTAAATTCAGATGCTTTCTAAATTCAAGGTCATATTTTGGCTCTTATGTGCTTGTAATTTTCTCCAGCTTCAACCTGAACTTGCATAGAGCAACTGAAGGTCTTTTTTAGAGTTGGCTCCTGACTTTGTTTTGACTGGTGATCTTGAACTTCTCCATTGTTTCTTTCCTCGAAGTAGTTGTTTTGATTCCTATGTATTCCATCTGGCAAGGTCCACACATAGAGTTAATGTTGTTTCAAAAAAGGTGTTTGCAATGAATACATCATTAGTCTTGGAAAATTTAAGCATAGGACCTCCAACTTTGTCTCTATCATTTAGGCCATATTTTTCAACTACCAATCCTTCCTTTTTGTTTATGATTTTAACATTTCAATTATCAGTAATTATCAATGAATCTTGATTTCTTATTTGATCAGATTACTGAAGTTGGTAGATTTCTCATTGGCGTTAGTGGCTGGTTTGTAAATGTAGTCATATTATCTGGTTTTCCTTTTAGTTGTTGTGACTGGATCATCTAGAGAAGAAGAACCAGTGATATATATATATGTATATATAATTATATATAAATTTATATCAATAAAATAGCTCACATAAATGTATGAGTAAGAAAGGCTAAGGCATGATTCAGATGTTAGCCCCGGAGGCTTCTCTTGACTTCTGTATCTGTGGGATATGATGATTGACAGGAAAACTATAGGCTGATGGTTGCAGAGATGGAAGAATCCATGGTCAATAAATCAAGCTTTTGGCTGGCTGCAGTAGCAATGAATCCAATGTAAGTCCATGACAGGTGGCTGACAACTCCTAGGATTGGCAGGCAATCTTTCCTCCTTGTTTCTAACTTTTACATGAAAAACAGCAGAGCATTGTCAGAGATAGTGCCTCAGATCTCAGGGCAGCCAAAATATGACTGGGGAAGGTCTTATCAAAGTAGAGTCGACAATAATGGTGTGGATAGAGTAAACCTTTGGGACCTACACACGCTGGTGGGCAATAACTCAAAATGAGAAGACACATTTGAAAATACCTATTAATAATTAGAACCAAAGTCATTAGAAATGAAATTGAATGCATAGAAATTAATATCCTACTTAGTGAGCTTAAATGAACTAGGGTTGGCCATTTTGAATCTAGCAGTTATATGGCTTACTATGCGAGGAATGACAGGTTCAAGGGGAATAATGTTACATTCATCATCAAAAAAGGACAGTTCAAGATCTATCTTGAAGTACAAGGCTGTCTGTTATAGGACAATATCTAGATATATCAGGAAATTCAGTCAATACAAGGATTTCCCAAATTTATCCACTGACCATATTAAAGAAGTTTAAAAAGTTTACCAAGTCTTCAATCTGAAATTGTGCAAACATGCAATCAAAGTGCATTAATAGTTACTGACAATCAGAATGTAAAAGGGACAATGAGGAAGTAATAGTAGTTGGAAATTATGGTGTTGGTGATACCAATGATCACATGCTAGAATTTTGCAAAACCAATGACTTCTTCATTGCACATACTTTTTTTCAACAACACATGGATTTCTCTAAATGGAATACACAGAAATCAAATTGACGTATATCTGTGGGAAAAGATGACGGAGAAGCTCAATACCAACAACCAAAAGGAGGTCAGCATTCAACTATGGAACAAACCATCAATTGCTCATATGACACTGAAGTAAATTAAGCAAGTCATGAACACCAAAATATGACCTTGAGTATATCTCATCTGAATTTTGAGAACATCTCCAGAACAGATTTGACACATTGAACCTTAAGGTCAGACGACTTGATGAGATCTACAATGACATCATGTACGTCATTCATTAAGAGGTATAAAGATCATTAAAAAGACAGGAAAGAAAAAATAAGCCTGAATGCCAGGAGAGACTGAAACTTGCTCTTCCCCATTGAGTAGCTTTAAAAAAAAAAAAAAGAATTATAAGATTTGAACGGAAAATTTCAAAGGACAGCTCAGAACACAAAGTAAAAGATTATAATTAATTTGACAAAGATCTGGAGTTAGAAAACCAAGAAGGAAGAACACACTTATATATTAAACTGAAAGAAGTCAAGAAAAGAAATAAGGTCTCAATAAAGGCATGTACATATGCAAATATATTTATGTGTAAGGATGGGGACATAGATCTATGTGCATATATTTATAGGTTTAGTATTAAGGTAGGAGAAGGACATTGGGCCTCCACTCAAGTACTCCCTCAATGCAAGAATATTTCTATTAAATTGGAATTCTATGATGCTCACCTTTCTGACACAACCACTGAAGACAAAGCAGGTGAATAAGTAAATGTGATGAAGAAAGCTTATGGTGCGGGGCTTTCAAAAGCTATAGCATCTGGGGTCTTAAAAGCTTGAAGGTAAACACGCTTCCATCTAGCTCAGAAGCACCAAAGCCCACATGGAAGAAGCACACCAGCCTGTGTCATCACGAGGTGCTGAAGGGATCAGTTATCAGGCATCAAAGAACAAAAAATCATATCATTGTGTGCTCACCTCCCTAATACAATCGCTGAAAACAAATGGGTGCATAAGCAAATGTGGTGAAGAAAGCTGATGGTGCCCGGCTATCAAAAGATATAGCATCTGGGGTCTTAAAGCCTTGAAGGTAAACAAGTGGCCATCTAGCTCAGAAACAACAAAGCCCACAAGGAAGAAGCACACCAGACTGTGTGATCACGAGGTGTCGAAGGGAGGTATCAGGCATCATCAGAACAAAAAATCATATCATAGTGAATGAGGGGAGGAGTGCGGAGTGGAGACCCAAAGCCCATTTGTAAGCCATTGTATATCCCCTTACGGAAGGGTCTCGGGGAGGATACGAGTCAGTCAGGGTGCGATATAGCAATGATGAAACATGCAACTTTCCTTTAGTTCCTGAATGCTTTCTCTTCCCCAACTATCATGATCCCAATTCTACCTTACAAATCTGGCTAGACCAGAGGATGTACACTGGTACAGACAGGAACTGGAAATGCAGGGAATCCAGGGAGGATGATCCCTTCAGGACTAGTGGTGTGAGTGGCGATACCAGGAGGGTGGAGGGAAGGTGGGGTAGAAAGGGGGAACCAATTATAAGGATCTACATATAACCTGTCACTTAAACATTAGTGGCAGATCAATGTAATATAGTAATCAGTGGAATGCCAAGAGTGGGATTGGGGCCATGGTTGGAGCACATGCATTAAGACAGAGACATTTGGCCTGGCTAGCAGTTAGTGGTGGAAATGATTCTCCTTATTTTGGATATTTTTGTTCTTTCTGTATTGAGAGATTTATATTTAGGCTCACAATTTTGACTCATTGATTTATTTCAACTCCTTTGTCTTCAAAGCATTTTCTGTTTCTGAAGTCTTAGTATTAATCATTTGGATTTCTATTTGTTTTTTTGCATGATTTCTAATTTTGATTTTTTTATCACTTCTTGATTTTGTTCTGTGTTTTCTTCACTATACTTTGCTACACCACTCACATCTTCAGTGATCTCTTCATGAAGGCAAGTATCAAGTGGGGTCATGTCATAAGACCTAGTTGTTCTTAGATTGGGGCTAGACTTAAGCAGCAGCCCCAAATCCATTAATATATCTATGGTTTATGTATGTCTCTGGTTTACTTTAGAGACATTATCATTTAATGATAGAGAACATTATAAATTATCCCCTGAGGTATAAGGTAATTACATTGATAGTGCCATTAATTTAGTCAATGGTATAGAATTTGAAACACTTTTGAGAAAAGGAAATTATACATTCATAGGCCAGCTTTTCAGACAGCAATACATGAATTGTCCTGAACAGTGAAAACTCTCCAGTGATTAGCCATTATTTACACAAATTTGGGGGGTTAATGATAGGGCAAATCTTTCCATTCACATCCATTCACAGAAACAGAACAAAGCCTACCAGATTAGCACATGTCATAAGAAAGCAAAGAGAGCCTTAAAATACTAAATATATAGTAGTCCCATTTAGTATCTATTGGGTATCCTCAAAGCAAGAGATCCAAACCAAAGTCCAACAACCAACACCAACACCATTCCCCTAACCCTGGGATAGCTGTCATTGACTGCTTCTCACATTCCAGCATTTCAGCCTCAAGTCTAAGGGAGTATGTCAATTCCTTAAATCTACTATAGGTGAGTTTAAGGTAAAGTCCAGTCTGTTTAGTGAAGTTTCAACTTTGAATCCTTCTGTTGTGGCCTGGAAAGCACAGTGTCTAAAACCCCAGCAGTCTTTACCACAAGGCCTAAGTCACCATGGGCTGGTTGGAAACTTTAACATGCACATGAGATCATTGACAATACCAAGGCTTGTGTGAGGTGCCTTTTGTTCCTTAAAGTAGCATCCTTGTTTTTAACACTTTAAAAAGGTCTAGGTTTAGTATTAAGGCAGCAGATGAACATTGGGCCTCCACTCAAGCACTTACTCATTGCAAAAACACATTGTTCTATTAAATTGGCATTGCAGGATACACACCTTCCCAATACGATTGCTGAAGAAAAATGTGAACATGAGCAAAGGTGGTGAAGAAAGTTGATGGTGCCCCGCTACCAAAAGATATAGCATCTGGGGTCTTAAAGACTTAAAGGCAAACAAGTGGCCATCTAGCTGAGAAGCACCAAAGCCCATATGGAAGAAGCACACCAACCTGCCTGACAACAAGGTGTAGAAGGGATCAGTTATCACACATCAAAGAACTGAAAATCAGATCAGTGGGTGCCTGCTTTACTGACACAACCACTGAAGACAAACGTGTGCATAAGCAAATGTGGTGAAGAGAGCTAATGGTGCACAGTTATCAAAAGATACAGCGTCTGGGGTCTTAAAGGCTTGAAGATAAACAAGCAGCCATGCAGCTGAGAAGTATCAAAGCCCACAATGAAAGAAGCACACCAGCCTGACTGACCACGAAGTGAGGAAGGGATCAGTTATCAGATATCAAAGAACTGAAAATCAGATCAGTGGGTGCCCACCTTCCTGATAAGATCACTGGAGACAAAAGTGTGCATAAGCAAAGGTGGTGAAGAAAGCTGATGGTGCCCGGCTATCAAAAGATATAGCGTCTGGGGTCTTAAAGGCTTGAAGATAAGCAAGCGGCCAGCTGGCTCGGAAGCAACAAAGCCCACATGGAAGAAGCACACCAGTATATGTGACCACGAGCTGTCGAAGGGATCAGGTATCAAGCATCCAAGAACAAAAAAGCATATTATTGTAAAGGTGGGTGAGTGCAGAGTGGAGACTCAAAGCCCATCGGTGGGCAACTGAACACCCCCTTACTGAGGGGCTGTGGGGAGGAGATGAGCCAACCAGAGTGCAGGGTAGCAACGATGAAACATATAATTTTCCTGTAGTTCTTTAATGCTTCCACCCACCCCACTATCATGATCCCAATTCTACCTTACAAATCTGGCTAGACCAGAGGATGTACATTGGTACAGATAGCAACTGGAAACAGGGAATCAGTATAGATGACTCCTTCAGGACCAGTGGTGAGAGGGGCGATGCCTGGAGGGTGAAGGGAATGTGGGATAGAAAGGGGGAACCAATTACAATAATCTAAGTATTGCCTCCTCCCTGGGGGGATGGACAGCAAAGAAGAGGGTGGAGGGAAACATCGGACAGGGTAACTTATGACAAAACTAATTTGTGAACTGTGAAGGGTCCATGAGGGAGAAGGGAGTGGGGAGGGAGGGGGAAAATGAGCAACTGATATTAGGGGCTAGAGTGGGAGGCAGATGTTTTGAGAATGATGAGGGCAACAGATGTGCATATGTGCTTGACACGATGGATGTATGGATTGCGATGAGAATTGTACAAGCCCCTAATAAAATAATTTTTTTTAAAAAAGGTCTTGTTCAGCAGATTTACCTAATAAAATGTATCTTTTGATTTCTTGACTACTACTTCCATGAGAAATGATTGTGGATCAAACTAAGATTAAATCTTGACACCATCAATCTTTTGTCCATTTATCATGATGTTTATTATTGGTCCTGTTGTGAGGATTTTTGTTCTTGTTTTTCACATTATTAGAGCATTTTTATTGATAAATATTATGACTTGGGTTGTAAATGTTTAATTCCACAAAGTCATGTTAATTTCAAAAGGGATTCAGGTACAGTGAATACAAATCACTTCCACATGTTTAATTTGGGATGTTCTTCTTCTTATTATTATTAAATACTTTTATTGGGGGCTCTTACATCTCTTAACACAATCCATACATTCATCCAGTGTGTCAAGCACATCAGCACATATTCTGCCATCTTAATTTTCTTTTTCTCTTTCCAAATCAGATGCTTTATTTATTGTCTCATTTAAAAAAAAATCTTTGGGCATACATCTTATTTTACCAAAATAGTTAGAGAAAAGCCTTCTGAAACATTTTTTCAAATAACTCATTTACTCTCTGTTTCTTCAGCTCTTATGTAGTCTGCAATTTGATTTGTTTGTCTTCATTGTTAGGTGTCGTTGAATCAATAATGATTCACAGCCATGCTATATAAGCAGGAAAAAATGGTTGAAGCTTAAGAAAATGAAAACAAGTCCATGAGAGCCAAAGTCTGACTTTGAGTAACAGCTGAAGAACAGTTGTCAGGATTTGGGTCTTCTTCATATTGAGTGGAAAATCCATCTGAAGGCTGCAATCCTTGATCTTCATCAGCAAGTGCTTCAAGTTCTGATATTTGGCAACAAGGTTGTATCATCTGCATATCACAGCTTGTTAATAAAGCTTCCTCCAATCCCGATGCCACATTCTTCTTCATATAAGTCAGCTACTCTGATGATTTGCTCAGCATACAGATTGAATAAGTGTGGTTGAGAGGTTAAAACCCGGACTTGCAGTTTGCCTGATTTGGGGGGGGCCTCTGTTTATTTATTTTTAAATTTTTTATTGGGGGCTCTTACATGTCTTATCACAATCCATACAATCATCCAGTGTGTCAAGCACATTTGTACATATGTTGCAATCATCATTTTCAAAGCATTCTCTTCCCCACTCGAGCTCCTGATAACAGCTCCCCATTTCTTCTCCCTCCTTCCCCACCCTCCCTCCCTTACAAACCCTTGATAAGTTATAGATTATTATTTTCATATATTACATCATTCTCCATCGCCCCTCACCCACTTTTCCATTATTTGTCCCCCTGGGAGGGGATTATAGATTGATTTTGTGAGTGATTCCCTCTTTCTCCCACCCTCCAATAAACCTCCTGGTATCTCTATTGTCATTGTTGGCCCTGAGAGTTTATCTATCCTGGATTTCCTGTGTTGTGGGTTCTTATCTGTAACAGTGTGCATGTTCTGGTCTAATCCAATTTGTAAGGCAGAATTGAGGTCATGATAGTAGGGGGAAGGAAGCATCAAAGAACTAGAGGAAAGTTGTGTGTTTCATTGATGCTATACTGAACCCGGACTGGCTCATCTCTTCCATGTGAACACTCTATGAAGGGATGTCCAATTGCCTACAGATGGACAGTGGATCACCACTCCATGCTCCCCTCCCCCGCCCATCGATTCACATTGGGTATCATTTTGTTCTGGGTCTTAGATGCCTGATCCCATCAACACTTAATGATCACTCACACTAGCGGGCTTCTTCTATGTGGACTTTGTTGGTTTTCAGATAGATGGCTGTTTGTTTATATTTAAGCTTTTACGACCCCCAGGTGCTATATCTTTGATAGCCTATTTAGTTAGCTGCTGTTTGTATCCTGGATTGGGTTTGGCCCCTGCCATAGTAGCTGAACCTCGCCTCAAGCATGTATGTATAGTAGATTTTACCCTATGCCCCATTTTTTTTTTTTAAGTTTACCTCTGTGGACTCATGTAATACTTGTCCTGTTGTGCTTGGCTTACTTCACGTAGCATAATTTCCTCCAGTTCTTCCCATGCGGGAATGTGCATCAAGCGTTAATCGCTGCTTTTTAAGGACACATAGTACTCCATTGTATGAATGTACCACAGTTTTTAATCCATTCATCTGTTGATGGAACTGTGGGTTGTTTCCAACTCCTTGCAATTGTGAACTCTGCCGTGATGAACATTGGAGCACTGCTGTCTGGCCGTGGTTTCTTGCCTCTTCTGGGTATATGCCCAGTAGTGGGGTTTCTGAGCCATATGCTAGCTCGATTTCCATCTGTTTCAGATATCGCCAAATCAATTTCCATAGTGGCTGTACACACCTACAGGTCCACCAGCAGTGGACAAAAGTTACTATCTCACCACAGCCCCTCCAACACTTGTTGCCTTCTGATTTTCTTACGTGGGTTGTCTTTGAGGGTGTTAGGTGGTACCTCATTTTTGTTTTAATTTGCATTTCTGTTATGGCTAATGATCAGGAACATTTTTCCATGTTTTTGGCTATTCAGGTTTCTGCCCTTGTGAAACCTCTCTTCAAGTCCTTTGCCCATCTCCTCAGTGGTCAATTAGTTATTTTCTTTTGGGAAGTTGGAGAGTATTGTAGAGTTTAGTAATAAGGCCTTTATCTGATGTGTCATTGCTAAAGATGTTTTCCCAGCCCATGGACTCTTATTTCTCTCTTGGTGATTTCTTTCAATGTATACAGGTGTTTTATCTTCATTATATCCCACTTGTAAATTTGTGCCTCATCTGTATTAGTGCCCTTCCCTATTCCTAATAGCCTATGTATTCCCTCTGCCAAAGTTTCAGATTTGTCCCAATTCCCTCATTGATAGCCAAAATAGTTGGGAATTTTACCTCAAGGTCTGTGATCCGAGATAAGGATCTTGCTTCATTTTTCTGCAGGTAGATATCCATTTTGTCCAGGTAGAAATCCAGCAGCACTTATTGAAGAGAACATCTTCCCATTTGATATTTTTGGACCCTTATCAAAGATCAGTTGTCTATATGCTGATGATTTTATTTTTGGGCTTTCAGTTCTTTTCCATTGGTTTGAGTATCGGTCATTATACTAATACCATACAGTTTTGACCACTATGGCTTTGTAATATGTGCTAAAGTCAGGTAAATCAAGTCCTCCCACTCTGTCCTTCTTCTTGCAGAGTTCTCTGCTAATCCTGGGCTTCTTCCCTCTCCATATGAAGTTGGTGATCACTTTTTCCAATTCTCTGAAGATGGATGATGGTGTTCATAGTGGGAAAACACCCAACACTTTGAGATCAATTTTATCTGAGATTAGGATTGCAATCCCTGCTTTTATTGAATTGATATTTGCTTGGTATATTTTTCTCCAGACTTTGATTCTCAGCCTATTTTTGTCTGTAATCTAGAGATATGTCTCCTGTAGGCAGCATATCAAGCGTTTGTGTTTTCTAAGCCAGTCTGTTAACCTCTGTCTCTTAAGGCCTGCATTAATTTAATTGATATTCAGGGTTATTACATCTATCTGTGGTCTCTGTGATGTCATTTTATCCCTCCTGTATTGGGTGTTTTCCTACCTCCATTTCTTTTTTTGTGGTGTGTGTGTGTGTTTTTTCATTCTTGCTTGCTTTCCATCATTAAGCCAGTGTTACATTGGAGGTTGTTTTCCCTTGGATGGTCTCTGGGTGGAGTTGTTCTTTGTGCTTGGCGAGTCTTTTTCTGCCCATGCTGGGTCAACAAGGATCTTTTGTAGGGCTGGTGTGTAGTCTGAGTTTTTCCTTGTCCAGAAAGACTCACTTCTCCATCAAATTTTATAGATAATTTGGCTGGATAGAGTATTCTTGCGTTTGCATTATTTTCTTTCAATTTTAGGAATATGTTGCTCCACTCCTCTTCTTCATAGTGTCCGCTGATAGGTCTGAGCATATTCTTATCTGCTTGCCTTTATATGTGACTGCTTGTTTTTCCCTAGCTGCTCTCACGATTTTCTCCTTTTCCTCTAAGTTGGATAGTTTAACAATTATATGTCTTGGTGACTTCTTCTTGGGATTCCGTCTAGCTGCTGTTCTTTTGGCCTCCTGGATGGTTGCCTGGTTTTTATTCATTAAACTGGGGAAGTTTTCCTCCAAGAATTCCATCACTATATTGACATTGATTTCTTTTATGTGTTTTCCTCTATTATCCAAGTATTCTGATGTTGTTCCTTCTCATAGCATCAGACATAGCTCTGAGGTTTAATTCAGCTTCTCTGATGGACTTGTGCAACTTTTTCTCATGTTTGTTCATTTCTGCTTGGGAGTCTTCTAGGTCACTGGTGCTTTTCTCTGCCTCCTCCATTCCCTGAGCAAAGTCTGTGAGATTGCTATTAGTTTTTGTTATCTTGCCCCTTAGCTCTTGTATTTCCCTTTAGTGTGTGGCCTTTATCTCCTCTATTATTTCATCCTTTTTCTGTTTTGCTTCCCTCATATCCTGTATGACTCTAAGCAGCATTCTGAAGATTTCTTTCTGTAGGAGGTCAACGTCTGCCTTTTTTATGACTTCAGTTAGGTCCAGGTCGTCCTGTGACAATGGATTTTGTTTCTTTTTTCTTGTTGAAGCTGTGGATACAGCTTGGTGCTTTTTTGTCGATTTATTGGAACTAGGTGCCAATTTTCCAGTAGTCACAGTGCCCTGGGCTTTCTCTTTTGGAGGCTGGTGTTGGTGTTTCTGCACGCTGCCTATAGCCAACTGCCTTGAGGGGTTGTGTTTCACCTTTGTCCCCCAGGGGTTTCCCTATCTCCTTGGCCTATGCTTTGTACTACAGCCACTCTCAGGCCTCCGTAGGGGCTGTTTGCAGCTCTGCACACTGCAGTCTGAAGGAAAGTGTTGGCCTGGTCATTGGGGTGGGTTGGGGGTGGGTGTAGTCGGGGATAGGGCTGGTGTGGTTGTTGGGTGGTCTGTTCCTGGCTAGGGGCACTTCCATCAGGAAGGTGGGTGGGAAGGAGGTCCCTGCTATTTCTGTTAGCACAGGGTTCCACTGCTCAGAGCACAGAGGGTATGGGGGATTGGGGGTGGGAGTGGAAGAAGGGATTACAGAGGGTGGAAGTAGAAGGGAGAATGCAGCTTGAGAGCCCCACTGGCTCGGGTCCCTAAAACACAGCTGCACAAGCTTCTGCTGGACTTATGCCAGGTGCCTGGCAGGCCCAGAGTGTTGGGGTGGGATGGGAACCTCAGTGATGGAGGGGGAGGGCTGGCTGCTGGTGGGGGGGGGTTGTGAGGAGTACTGAGGTGGGGCAGAAACCTCTGGGGATGGGGACTGGTTGGTAGTCTACCTGGAGTGCCAACGTGGGGCAGAAGCATCTGTGGCGAGCCTGGCTGGCCTGTGGTACCTATTGAGGCAGGGTGGGGAGCACTCATAAAAGAGGCAGCTGGTGAGCCTGAGACTGGGGGAGTCTGCAGTGAGTGTAAGCAATGGAGTTGAAGTCAGTTTCTGGATCAGAGAAGTGCCCTGGGCTGGATCAGAAGACAGCCTCGACACCAGTGCTCAGCCCCAAATCTCCCCACTCACTAGTCTCCATGGAGCTCTCTGTGTTGGCTGCCTACCTGGGTTCCATCTTGCCTTGCCTCCAATTTAACCACTTTAAATGGGTGAGTTATAAGTGTGTCTGTATCTCAGATTTTAGTCAAAGGCTGTTTGGTGTCTTACCCTTTTATGAAACTTGAACACAGGAATATATCAATACCCTTTTAATTTCCTATGGGTATAATTTTGAAAAAATTGGTATTTCTGTTAGATCGTATCTTTGGAAGGTGACTAGAGGATATATTAGAAACAAAATAGAGACTTATATATGTTTTTTACATATATTCACTGGTAAACATCATTTTCAAATGAAATAAAGTAAATATAATTTTTCTTGTCATGATCATTAAAAGCATCAAACAAACTCAGTCAATTCCAACTGTGGCACTATAGGACAGAGTAGAGTTTCCCCTATAAGTTTTTGAAACTGTAATTATTTAAAGGAATAGAATGTTTCATCTTTCTCTTCAGTATAGTTACCAATAGAATAATTACAGGTACAGAATAAGAGATTGGGCTATAATTTTGTCAATAAACATTATTTTTTAAGTTCTGAAAGTTTTCAGATAAATTTTTTTCTCCTAATATAATGTAGGGTAAAATTTCTTTAGCTATTTTTAACTATGTGTGTGTATGTGTGTGTGTGTGTATAAAACTCAAGCTCTAAATAGGTGTGACGTTAAGCTTTCATGAGTTTTTTGAAGGAGACACATATGTATCCTTTCTCTTTAGTCTGTTTATGATGAGAATAAAGCTATATGAATTGTGATTTTCTTGTGTAGAAGTATGAATTTTTCTGTATAGTATTAAACCCCTTACAGACCAGGCACACAGTTACCAGAATCTCTCAGAAGGTAGATTTTTTTGTGTCTTTATGAACACACTCATCATTAGTTCAACTCTTACTATCAAACAGTTTTGTATGTTTTGATGAATGCTATTGAAAGATTCTTTCCTTAGACCTCTTATGGAAAAGAGTTTCTTTTGATAACAAAGCTGGAAGACCACTGTTTTTAGCTTACATATTGTTTAGACATGTAATATTATGGATTTGCACCACTGATCTTCAAGTTAAATGCATTAATTAAAATGGATCCATGCTGACACTCTTTAGCATACACACGTTTTTTTTATTGCCCATTCACATCCACTCCTCTTGGGAATCAGCATCTCTTGTACTTTCTAGCTATGTAGAGAGAGAGGACCAAAAAATATCGACTTATTGGTAACAACAGATAATGCCAGCTCTATAAAAGAATCCAGAATTCATTTGCTATTATAATATGTCTACTCTGCAGATCCCTGAGTGAGGCAGACAACTCAAGTGGTAGACTGCTAACTGAAAGGTTGGGGCTTTGAGTGCCTCCTAGGAAACATCACAAAAAAGGGCTGCTATTTTGAAAAACCAGCCATTATCAACACTATGGAATACTGTACATGCTTTGACATCCAAAGGGGTCACCATGAGTCAGAAATGACAAATTTTACTATGCATCGAACATGAAAGTGACTGAATTTGTTGTTTTGTTGAACTTCTCTATATTGTTGTTGTATCAGTAATAAAAATGACTAAACTTTCTCAGCTAACCTTTTAAATATTGACACATTTTAACTAGGGTAAGAAAAATGACTTAAAATAATTAAATTTTAAAAACTATATTTTAAAAAGATAAATGTCACTAAATAAACAACCTTTTGGGAAAATAAATAAGAGTTAAGTATAAAGTTGTAATGAGGGCAGAAGAAGGTGAGATCACATAGTGCACTGCTCTGGCATTTTGATTTCATCTATAGACTAATAAAAATGTTTTTGTGATGTGTACTAATGAGAATGTAGGCAAAGTTTTAAAAAATTAATTGACAATTGTTATGTATGGTTTTGTGTATTTCTTCTCATTGATTCTGATATCAACATTAAAACATTTCTTCAGAAAACACAATAAGCCATTTTTCATGGTTTCTTAGCCATTTGTACTCTATATGTATATATTATATATTATACAATGGGACCGAATTAGGCCTGTGGGTTTCTGAGATGGTAACTTTTTTTTAATTAAAAGATCATTTTATTTGAGGCTCTTAAAACTCCTTACAATCCATACGTCAAGTTTATCAGGCATATTTGTATATATGTTGCTATCATTTTTTTTCTAGACATTTACTTTCTATTGCGCCCTTAGTATCAGCTCCACTTTTTTCCCTCCCTCCCCCTAATCATAACTTTTTATGGCAGTAGAAAGTCACGTATCTCTCCTGCGATCATCTCCTAGGAAGTGGATTTGAAATGCTGACCCTGTTGTTATCAGTCCCACCCTATAATCCACTAGGTTACTTATCAAAGCAAACAATCAAAAGGTTACTCTGTCTTCCAAGGCCACTTCAAAGGATGGCAACTACCTCAAGGACAGTTTTTAGGGAGGCTCTCCCCACGTAATTCAAAGAAGAAAGACTGATCATTCAAAAATCACTGTTGCAAGTGGATCTCAGCTTAAATTCTAGTTTCTTGGGCACTAAAAAAATGCAGGAAAAAGTATAGCCTAATTATAAAAACGTTTTATTAGTAACAATTTAAGTACATAAAAGATTAGTAAAAGGGCCACACGTAAAATGATTACTATCATAAAGAAAACCATTATAAAGAAAAGCTATATATATATAATAATAATAATATATATAATGATATATAATAATATCATTCCCTTTTTAAAAGATTATAAATATTTCTCCCAGGAAAGTATAAAATAATATAGATATATAGTGTTTTTCTTTATACTGTTGATCATTTTACTCGTGACACTTTTATTAAAGTTGTGCACTTTAAGTGCTATTTTTTTTAAATAAATTTATTGGGGCTCATACAATTCATCACAATACATAGATCAATTGTGTAAAGCACATCTATACATTTGTTGCTCTCATTATTCCCAAAATTCGCTTGCCTCTTGGGTTCCCGGAATCTGCTAATTTTCCTTTTTTTCCCCCTCCCCTTCCCTTCCTCCTCCCCTCTCCCCCATGCACCCTTAATAATTTATAAATTATTATTGTATCTTATATTACACTGTCCAGCGTCTCCCTTCACCCACCCTTCTGCTGCCCGTCCCCCAGAGAAAGGTTATATGTAGCTCCCTGTGATCCATTCCCCCTTACTACATCCCCTTTCCCTCCTGGTATCGCCACTGTCACCCCTGGTCCTGAGAGGTACATCTGTCCTAGATTCCCTGCGTTTCCAATTCCCATCTGTACCTCTGTGCATCATCTGGTCTAACCAGGTCTGCAAGGCAAAATTGGGGTCCTGGTAGTTGGGGGGAGGAAGCGTTTAAGACCTAGAGGAGGTTGTGGGTTTCATTATTGCTATACTGTACCCTAAGTGACTCATCTCCCCACTACCCCTCTGCAAGGTATGTCCAATTGTCTAGAGATGGGCATTGGGTCTCCATCACGCGCCACCCTCATTGACGAGGATATGATTCCCCCTCCCCACCTTTGGTGTTTAAAGCCTGGTCCCTTTGGCCCTTCATGATCACACATGTTGATGTGCTGCTTCCATGTGGGCTTTGTTGCTTCTGGGATAGATGGCCGCTTGTTTACTTTCAAGCCTTTAAGTCCCCAGACGCTATAGGTCTTGATAGCTGGGCACCATCAGCCTTCTTCAACACATTTACTTATGCACACATTCGTCTTCAGCGTTTATGTGTGGAAGGTGGTCACACAATGATGGTTTTTGTTCTTTGGTGTCTGCTGCCTGTTCCCTTCAACACTTCGTGTTCGCACAGGCTCGTGTACTTCTTCTCTGTGGACTTTGTTGTTTCCGAGCTAGATGGCCGCTTGTTTGCCTACAAGCCTTTAAGACCCCGGACGCTATATCTTTTGATAGCTGGGCACCATCAGCTTTCTTCACCACATTTTCTTATGCACACATCTGTCTTCAGCGATCATGTTGGTAAGGTAGATATCATAAAATGACCGTTTAGCTGAGCAAGATGCTCTTGTATTAGGGGAGTGTGCATGAGGAGGCCCCATGTCCACCTGCCACCCTACTACCAATCCAATAATTATTGCACCTAGGTCCGTTCCCCCCTTAATCTTAAATATGTTTACATATGTACATGTCTGTATTTAGGCTTGTATGTATGCCCTTTGCCTCCTACTTCTTTCCTCTATTATTAATACAACTTTTAGGATATAATTTTTCTTGCGTTTTTAAACGTCAGGAAAGGAAAAAAGAGGAAAATTACATGTTTTCAAGTGCCCATAGAAAGTAGGATTTGAGCTGAAGCTCACTTGCAGCTGAGTGCTTTTTGAATCATCAGCCTTTCTTCTTTGACTTGCATGGGTAGAGCGCTCCATAAAAATTGGCTTTGCGGTAGGTGCCATCCTTTTATGTGGCATTGGAAGACAGCATAACATCTTTATTTTGAAAAATTGCTTTATTGCCCAAGAAATGCTGGGTGGATTTGTCTACTTTTTTTTCTCCCTTGAGTTAAAATGTCTGTATTTCAGCTTCTTTTTAATTACTGCCACATATGGAGAAGGTAAATAGAGTTCTTCTGTATTCTCTATATAGAGGAACACAAAACCCAAACTCCCTCCTTTAATTGTTTCTTTGCAATCCATATTAAATCCTTCAAAAAAAACAAAAACCCAGAATCAATATAATGTGGTAAAAAAACAAAACAGAACAAAGTTAGCAAAAATAACAATTATTCTCCCATTTGAAAAGATTATAAATATTTCTCCCAAGAATATGCAAAGTGTGGCTTTATTCCAAAATCTGATTATTATAAAGCATGCATGAAGAAAACAATCAAATCCAAGGTGGTTTCAATTTATTCCAAATGTTTTGATGCCACAAAAATTTCAGCAACAAGGAACAGATATTAGTGTAAAATATACTTTTTGAAAGCAAATTATGCTATTGATTAAAATAGGGTAATATATGGACACAGAAAAAAACCTCTTAACTGAGATTTGAAGGCATAGACTGAGATACTGAATTGCTTAATCCAAAGTCATATCTGGGGTTTTGGTGAGGTTAGCTAGGTGACTTGAAAAACAATAATTAGGTTTTCAACTGATTGACCTTTCAAACTTAAGATTTAGTTTATTGAGAGGTTTTGTAGCCAAACAGAGTATAGTAATTCTCTTTGATGTTATGTTTTCAACAAATGTTTTTAAGGACCCAGAAATAGTAAAAAGCAAATCTTCTTGTCATATGAATCAGGTCTATGTCATCTTTTGGAGTTTTTTCCTTTTAATTGGTTCTTTTCTTCTTCAAAGCATTTCTGGGCACTTTTTGAGGCATTAATCTTCATTTTTTTCCTTCCTGGTAAAACATTCCATATGTTTTCTTCACTCCACCTCCCTTAGGAATAGTTATATTAATATTCTCTATTATTCTTGTGTATCATAAAATTTATAATTTAAATTGTTTTCTATGTGCTCACTCTTCTAATTTTAAAATCATGGATTAAAACCACTCCCATATTTCTAGGTGGAACAAGTGCAGCTCTCTTAAACTTATACCAAATTTCAGACTGTTCAGGAATATCTACTCTTTTCTGTGTTCCATGTTGAGATACAATTAATAATTTAGATATGGCAGTATTATGTGCAAAGTTCTACAAAGAATATACACATGACTCAAACCAAACAGTAATTTCTTATTTGTTTTCATTTACACTTCCCTTTTCTTATTCCAATTTATGGAGTTATACTTGCCATTCTTGAGGTTTCACGAATTCCAATGCCCTACTGTGGTAACCATCCCTACTTTGTTCTGTGTATACTTTTCTACTAGGCCAACCAGGCCTATTGAGTCTACTATTCTCATTGGCTTTCTTATTCATCTTACTGCTGTCTTGCTGTTTATTCATGTATTTATTTTATATTTTCTACATGTTAAATCATACAATAATTATAATTTTAAAATAAAAACTGTTATAATTTTTTAGTAGTCTGTTATTGGCCATACTTTTTTCATTCAACTTTCACAAGCACTTGATAAATTTAAGTTATTCTGTAGCTCCCATGTATGGGTCTATCATTCTTTGAATTTTTTTTCTTCATAAAGGAAACATCTCTCTTACTAAAATGATATTTTTTTAAAAATTGATTTATTAGGGGCTCATACAACTCTTATCACCATGCATACATACATTAATTGTGTAAAGCACATTTGTGCATTCATTGCCCTCATCATTCTCAGTACATTTGCTCTCCACCTGAGCCCCTGTTATCAGGTCCTCATTTTTCCCCTCCCTGCTTCGCCCTCCCTCATGAACCCTTGATAATTTCTAAATTGTTATTTTGTCATATCTTGCCCTGTCCGACGTCTCCCTTCACCCACTTTTCTGTTGTCTGTCCCCCAGGGAGGAGGTCACATGTAGATCCTTGTAATCGGTTCCCCCTTTACCACCCACTCTCCCTCAGTGCTTTTTAACTTCCCTGAAGAGTTTTCTAGAAAGTAGCATATGATCATTATAAAGAGTCTTGATAAGATTCAAAGAAAAGTTGACATTGCAAAGATTGTGACTTATTTTGAAAAACACAGATAAGTAACCTTATAAGTAATACGAATCAGACTTCCTTACTAATGAGGGGTAAATCCAGATTATAGCTTTCCTTTTTCTGAATATCCATAAAAAGAGCCAGTGGTAAAAAAGAAACATTCTCAAAAATTGCGCATATATCTCTTCTCCACCTTGGCCAAGAAAGCAGAAAATTGTAGTCATCTGGAAACTATAAATGACCTCAAAACTGCTGGTGATACCTAGTAGGAGCGATCTGTGTGTTCTTTATACTGTTGTTTGGTGCTCTCAAGTCAGCTCAGACTCACAGCAACCAGATTTACAACAGAAGAAAACACTGCCCTCTCCTGTGCCGTCCTCACAACTCTTCTGATGTGTGAGCCCATTGTTGCAGCTCCTGTCCATCTATGTGGTTGAGGGTCTTTCTGATTTTCACTGCCCTTCTACTTTACCAAGGATGCTGTCTTTTTCCAGGACTGGTCTCTCCTGACAACACACTCTAAAGAGGTCTTGTGTGGTATTTTCTTTTTAACTTTTCAGAGTTCAAAGTTTAATAGACAGAATTATATCCATTCTGCAATTAACATGAATGCCAACATCTCTAGCCATTCATTTTTGTTACATGGCAAACAAAATCAAGGAAGCAATCATCAAACAAAAGAGACTCACAGCTTCAGACAAGGAAAATCCCAGGATAGCATATGAGAAAAGCCGCTGCTTCAGTGAAGGATTTCTCGCTTAACCAATGAATGACGAGGCTGCCAAAGACGGTTCCAATACCAGCACCAGAACCAGCCACTCCTACTGTTGCAGCACTCGCACCAGTAAATTTGGCAACTGTATCAATGTCTATGCTGATTGCATTGGTCTGAAACTCCCTTTGGATTAGCGGATACACACCAGCCTGGACCCCACTAAACACTTCGGAATCCTCTCCAGTCCTAGCCTCAGGCCGATATAACACTGATGCAGAAATTAGTTTGTATGCAATTCTGGATCCAGCTTGGATCAGGGTGAGGGTGCAGGAGAGCTTGGCACATGCGAACAACCTAGAGTCTTCAGAGAGGCATGTCTTGAGGTCAGTGTGAGCTCCTCTCCCACTTCCTTGCTTTCCCGGGGATTGTGTTGTAGTTTTACCCAATGCAGTGCCTTACTGGTTTCTTAACTCATGTTTCCATGAGCATTGATTGTGGACTCAAATAAGACAAAATCCTTGACAACTTCAATCTTTTCTCTGCTTATCATGATGTTACCTAATGGTTCCGTTTTGAGGATTTTTATTTTCTTTACATTGAATTGTAATCCATACTGAAGATTAAGATCTTCATCAGCAAGTGCTTCGAGTTTCCTCATTTTCAGCAAGCAAGGTTATAACATTTGTATATCACATGCTCTTAATAAGCTTTTCTCTGATCCTGATCCCACATTATTCTTCATATAATCCAACTTCTCTGATGATTTGACAAGCATGTAGATTCAATAAATATAGTGAGAGGTTATAAGCCTGATGCATTGTCTGATATTAAACCAGATAGTATGCTCTTGTTGTGTTTATACAACCACTTCTTGGACCATGTACAGATTCTCCAAGAGCACAAATAATTTTTTCTGAAATGCCCATTCTTATCTTGAGTATCATAGTTTTTTAAAGATCCACACAGTCAAGTACCTTTGCATAGTCAATAAAACACAAGGAAATATCTTTCTGGTATTCTCTACTTTCAGCTAAGATCCATCTGACATCAGCGATGATGTTCCACATCCTCTTCTGAATTCAACCCGAACCTCTAGCAACTGCCTGTCAATGTACTGCTACAACCACTGTTGGATGATCTTCAGCAAAATTTTACTTGTCTTTAATATTAATGGTATTGCTGTATAATTTGTGCATTCTATTAGGCCACCTTTCTTGGAATGTGTATAAATATGGATCTCTAAGTGTGCTTCATCAGCTAGTTGAAACATTTCAATTAGTATTCCATCCTGGATCCTTATTTTTAGCACATACTTTCAGTGCAGCTTGCATTTTCTCCTTCAGTAGCACTAGTTCTTGTTCATATGCTACTTCTAGCAATGGTTGAATGTCCACCAGTTGTTCTGGTACAGTGATTTAGTATTTTTTCCATCTTCTTTTGATGTGTCAATATTTTGCCTATAGAATATTTCAATATTGAAACCCAAGACTTCATTGTTTTTCTTTTAGTTCTTTCAGTTTAAGATATATTAAGCATGTCCTTCCTTTTTGTTTTTCTAACTCTAGGTCTTTGTACAATTAATTATAATGGTTTACTTTGTCTTCTTTTTGTTACTCTTTGAAATATTTTGTTCAGCTCTTTTACTTCATCAGATCTTCCACTTGCCATAGCTACTCTCTAATGAATACTAACTTTAAGAGTCTCTTTTGAGATCCACTTTGGTCTTTTCTTTCTTTCCTGTCTTTTAAACTTTTTTGCTCTGTTTATAAATGATGTTCTTGATGTCATCCCACAGGCTTCCTGTCATTAGTATTCAATGTGTCTAATTTGTTCTTGAGATGTTCTCAAAATTCAGGTGGGATAGACTCAAGGATATATTTTAACTCAGATGCACTTCTTTAAATGTTCTTCAGCTTCCTGAATTAACATATGAGCAATTAATGATCTGTTCCACGCTTGGCCCCTGGCCTGGCTTTAGCTGCTGATATTCAACTTTTCTTCATCGCTTCCCACAGAGGTAGTCAATTTCATTTCCATGTATTCCGTCTGCATAGTCACCTTTTGTGTGGTTGATAAAATGTATTTGTGATTCAGAAGTCTCTGGTCTGGCAATCTCCAGCTTCTTTTCTATCTGGGCCTTATTTTTCCATCTACTGTTCTTTCCTCTTTGTTTCAAACTTTTGAATTTTAATTACCAATAATTATCGATGCATCTTGATTGTATGTTTGATGAATTTCAGACTGAAGACATGGTAAAACTCTTTAATTTCTGCATCACTAGTTTTAGTTGGTAAGTACATTTGAAAACTAGTTTTGTTGGTTCAATTCCCTAGTATGTGGATAGATATAAACCTATCTAAGACAGCCTTATAGTTCAAGATAGAGCTGGAAATATCCTTTTTGATGATGAATGCAACACCATTCCTCCTGAATCTATCATTCCTGGCAGAGTAAACCATGATTTTCTTATTGATAATGTCCAGTACCAGTCCATTTAGCTCACTACCATGTAGAATATTGACCTTTATGTATTTCATTTCATCTTTGAGCACTTACAAATTTCCTAGATTTGTACTTAATACATTTCTAGTTATAATCATTAGTTGATGTTTGCCGCTGTTTATTCTCATCTTTAGTCGTTATGGTTGACCCCACCCTGAGAAGGCAGTTCTTCCTCATGCACATTTTGAGTGCCTCCTGACCTGAGGGCTCATCTCCTGGCACTATTTCTGAGCATGCTCTGCTTCTATTCATGATGTTTTCAGTGTCTGACAACGTGTGGGTGCTTTCTACAAGGGTTTCAGTGGCGAACTCCTCTGAAATTGACTGCCTGTTCCTCTTCATAGTTTCTTAATCTGGAAGTTTTTCTCATATTTACACCTACCACTCTCACTGAGATCCTTACATTCCTCCTGATGACATTGAAAAGAGGAGGAAAAAGTGAGGAGGGCCAAAGACTTTTTACATAGTGGCTCTTACCTCTGTTGGAGAAGTGTACAGAAAACATCCAAAAAGGGCAGCACGTTGTGGAAGAAGGGTAAGGGGCCATGGACGTGTTAGTGAACCTCAGCATTTTCTATGAAGATGCAAATCTGTGTCTCTTTAAACTCAAATATAGTTTGAGTTTTCGTATTTTCTTTTGTACTAAAAAGAGCCACATGTCACATTTTCCATAATGGTTCCATTGGACACTTACCTTAGATTTTTACTTTAGATCATTGTGACTTCTTTTAGTAGAGTATTTTAGAGATGAGTAAATTTTCTTCTGATCACCAAAAAGTTATTCATGTATTGATCTTTCTGCACACTAGTTGTAACTAGAAAGCCATGATGAATCACAGGAAGGTAACTCTCTTATTCCCGTGATCCTTCTCAGTTGACTGGGGATTATTCCATTGTTTACTAGCTATCTTCCTGACGATATTTCCTTATGAATATTTCATAAATCCAAATATACAAGCTCAAATCATTCTTTCCTATTTCAACTTTAGATACTAATTCTTTAGCTTTGGGTTCAAAAATTGGGAAAGGGGAAAGGAGGAAGCCCAAGATATTATAATCAATGAAGAATGACTTTTTTCCTGTCCCAGGGTATTTCCAACAACCAAATTGAGAAACTTGGACAGATGTTGTCTTTGCATACTTAAATAAAGGATCTCTAGACAATAACAGGTAAGCCAGCACAGTTCTATGGGCTGACAGACAAGAGATGGTGGCCTTTATGGTACATGAAAAACTGGTAACATAGCTTTCAACATCATGGAAACATATAGATATCTGAGGGGTTTGGGCTGAAAGAAAAGAAGTAAAATTTGTGTTTTATTTATTATGTAGAGGATTTTGGCTGTGGATCATAAAAAATAATGGAATACTTTGTAAAGAATGGTGATCCTATTAATTTCATTAATTGTTGTTGTGTGAAACCAGTAAATAGAACTAGAGGTAGTTTTTCTAACAGAACTAATGGATACTACATGGCTTAAAATTGGGAAAATTATAAGTTCTTTATTTTGACCACACTGATTCAGTATGTGTGCTCAGCAAATGACCTTAGTCCAGGATTTTATGAAGAAGATTGGAACAAGGCTCATCAGGATTGAGCAAGACTCTTGAGCAGCTTGCTGTATGCAGATGGCTCAGTCTTTCTTGCTGAAGTGAAAATGACTTGAAGTGTTATTGATAGAGATAAAAGACTAGTTTTAAATATGGGTTGTACCTCAATGTAAAGAAAACAAAATCCTCAAAAAACAAAGTATCTATAGCAGAATTCACCAGGAAAACAAATTCATAAAAGCACTCAGAGACATCATCAAACAATGTTTTTGCTTAGATGCATCAAGAATTACAAAGGCTAATTAAAGCCACCACAAACAGAATCAATCTTTATATTTATTCATTGTTCATGCAGTAGAATATTTATTTGTTTCTTGACTACACTACGTAAATTTTAGCCTAACGTTTTCCACAATAGTATTTTAAATGAAGGTAAACTATCTGTGTAACTAAGTTAGTTCTTAAATATTATTGCTCCTTGATGAAAGAATGAGAAATTGCATTCAGCTTTATTAAGATCCTTATACAAATTCATTGTCTAATGTAGATAATACAGTAAATATACATACATGTAGGTCTTGAAACATTTTTGGTGAATTTTATGAATTGTTATTCATAAAAACAGCACCGTTTTTAAATTAAAATTATAATGTGGCACATAGCACCCTTTCTAAATTTAGATATATATTCATGAGTAACTCCT
The DNA here is from genome assembly GCF_000313985.2 of Echinops telfairi. NCBI lineage: Eukaryota > Metazoa > Chordata > Mammalia > Afrosoricida > Tenrecidae > Echinops > Echinops telfairi. The sequence continues at coordinate 3,940,700 of NW_022107407.1, forward strand.
TAATTTGTATTGTGGTGGCACCTTTCAATTAAGGATGATTAAAAGCAAATATTGAATATGTTCCTCAGTAAATAAAAAAGAAAGAAAGAAATCAAAATCCTTACACCTGGAAAAATAACATCGGGGGCGCGGGTGGGCGGGGCAGGCTGAAAAAAAAAAACAGCATCATGATAAACAGAGAAAAGATTGAAGTTGCTAAAGATTTCATTTTTTTTTTTGATCCACAATCAATTCGCATGGAAGCAACAGTTAAAATCAAATACCATTTGAATTGAGCAAATCTGCTCTACAAGATTTCTTAAAAGTATTAGCACTGATGATTATATAACCCTACTCGTGGGGAACAAATAACAGAATTGTAGATGAATGGATACATTGGATGGTGTGAGATACGGCAATAAAATAAAATAAATAAGTATTGAAGAACAAGGATGTCAGAGGACTGACATGCACTTGACACAAGCTATTGTCATTTCAGTTGTCTAATAGGCATGCTATTAAGGGAGATAGAAGAAGAATTGATCCATTTGATCGTAGTGTAAGCAAATAATATTGGGTAAACCATGGACTGCAGGAAATATGTGCAACTAGAATGCTCCCTAGAACCAAGGAAGATGAGACTTGGTTCTATATATTTTGGACAGGTCAGGTGAGTAGGGTACATCCCCTAGATCTGGATATCATTGTCGGTAAAGTGGAGAAGAAAAACAGGAAGACCCTCTTGGATATGGCTTGAAACATTGACTACAACAATGGGCTCAAAAATCTTACCATAGTGAATGATGGGGGGAGTGCCGAGTGGAGACCCAAAGCCCATCTGTAGGTCACTGGAGATCCCCTTGCAGAGGGGTCTCGGGGTCAGGGTGCGATGTAGCAACGATGAAATATACAACTTTCCTCTAGTTCCTAAATGCTTCCTCCCCACCCCCACTATCATGATCCGAATTCTACCTTGCAAGTCTGGCTAGACCAGAGGATGTACACTGGTACAGATAGGAACTGGAAATACACGGAATCCAGAGTGGATGATCCCTTCAGGACCAGTGGTGTGAGTGGCGATACTGGAAGTGTAGAGGGAGAGTGGGTTGGAAAGAGGGAACCGATTACAAGGAACTATATATGATCTCCTCCCTGGGGGACGAACAACAGAAAAGTGGGTGAAGGGAGACGTCGGACAGGGCAAGATATGACAAAATAATAATTTATAAATTATCAAGGGCTCATGAGGGAGGGGGGAGCAGGGAGGGAGGGGAAAAATGAGGACCTAATGCCGGGGGCTTAAGTGGAGAGGAAATGTTTTGAGAATGATGAGGGCAATGAATGTACAAATGTGCTTTACACAATTGATTTATGTATGGATGGCGATAAGAGTTGTATGAGCCCCCAATAAAATGATTAAAATAAAATTTAAAAAGATTGAAGAGTGGAGTATGTCCTCTGGACCCCAGGTTCCTGCACAGTGGTCCTCCTGTATTCAGATGACAGCTACACTTCAGTGGATCCTTAACAGAACCAGGGGCTAGAGCATACGAAGGAGTGGTGCACTCACCAACCCATAGCAAGTTAAGGTGAATACTGTGTGCAGGAGGCTTTGTGTGGTGTCTCTGGGCACTTAACTGGGAAAGTTAGACTTGCTGAGTTCCTCTGGGCTGAGACTTACAGGAGTGAGGTGCCTCTGGGCACTTACTTAAGGGAGCTGGATGGAACTTGAATTGAATGCTTTCAGGTTTAGGCTTGCAGCAGAGTGGTATGCTCCTTTGGGCATTTGTCAGTAGACATGAAACTTTGTTAGATGTATTGGTAAACGACTAGCTTGAGCATTTCTCACTGGTATTAAAAATTGTTGACATTGCTAACATGGATATTGTCTGTAGCCATTGCAATGGATGTCAGAATTGAGAGGTAAAAGGGAGATGATGTTAAGGAGTACAGGAAAGAGAAGAATGGAAACTGGCTGTGGTAGCAATTGTACAACACTGCTTGGTATGATTGAACTATGGAATGATATGATATATGTATTAGCTACCAATTAATAATAGGCTTAAGAAAAGCAAAATAACAGAATTAAAAATTGCAAATTCAGAATAAAAAAAACCGAACCTAGAGGTAAATTATAAAACATCAATTAAGGGAGCTCAGCATGTTTTCAAGAGCCACTTACTGATGGGCAGATCAGTTGTAACTCAGGCTAGGACTCAGCTGATGGTGTCCCTAGCTCATGCTTGGCCTCAAACCATGTCATTTTATAAATCAGGATTTTGCCTTTAAGGGTTGTTTCCTGTCCTGCAGAATGGTCCATATGAAATTTGTCTAATACTATGAAACTTTATTTATCTTTCCCTTTGCTGGATTGTTAGAAATAGACTTACTAAATACTCCAGCTTGCCTTTTTCCCCTTGGGATGGTATAATTTCCAGATTGGGTCACATGACATGACTTCCCTCAGACTGAATCATTGTATAATGATATAAGGGGATTTTGTAGGGGCAGTATGATGATCAGAAGTTCCATGTGGTAGGAATACATTCCATGACTATCAAATACATACTGCGTGTCAATCACCAACTTAGTGGAGGCTTGGATATAGGGAGATGGCAGAATAAGACTGGGGTTTCAGGACAGTCAGGGATAAAACAGAATTTTTGAGCATATTTGAGCAAATTAGAATAAATTAGAAACAAAATTTCATAATCTCAAATTACATATGATACTAAAATTGCTTCTATTGACTTGAATGCATCTTCTTTATGATTTTAATTGGGTTTGTGCTAAAATAAGTTGCTCTTCCATGAATATTTAACCATATATTTTAAGGGTGAAACAGCATGAACAGTAAGAGAAACCCATCCTGGAAATAAAAATTTGTCAGTAGTTCTTCTCAAGAATGCTTGTAAGTTCATAGATAATTGAAAATTGCTTTTAATCAAATGCCTTTATGCAATGGATTGTATTATTATGTAGAAAATAAGGATGTTCAAAAGAAGACAATGATGATTGAATGAAAATAATGATTTGAAGGAGTTTAGAAATTAGAATTGATATGATTTGGTTATCTATTGATTCCATATTTTTATGTTACTAGCTGAGTGTTTCTGTAAATGTGATTGGGATACCACAGAAAGGCATGATGGCTTTCCCAAATACTTCAATGGTCTATGCAGTCCTGGTGATTTATTTAACCTCATGATTTTGCTCTAAGACATTTACGACAATTATTGAAAAGTAGTTTCATTTTTGAACTTATTCTACCAACTTTCCAAAGTAATGCAATAGCTTAAGATATTACTTATTAGTAAATAAATATTCCCTGTTGTAAATATATTTGCTCAGTACACATGCCCAGTGGCCTAGCAGTTTTGTCCTGTGTGTACATCCAAAGTAATTGAGTTCAAATGATCACAAAAAGGACTTGTGTAAGAATTTTCATACTAGCACTATTTGTAATGCAGCTAAACTGGAGACTTTCCCAAAGTCTGTCAGTATTAGAATGGCCACATAAATTGTGATATGACTATGTACATGTAGAATTTTACTTTGAAATTCAAAATTATCTATTAATACACCATTGATGGGTTTTATAGCCAAAGGTCAACAAAAACAGCATGTTTCCACTTATGTGATGTTCAAAGGAAAAAAACAAAACAAACCTGTCTTCCATCAGTCAATGTTGACTCATAGCGACCCTCTTGTGGGTTTCTGAGAATATAACTGTTAAGGCCGTAGAAAGCCCCATCTTTCTCCCGTGAAGCTGCTTTTGGTTTCAAACTTCCATCCATGTAGATCAGAGTCAAGTGAATCACACTACCCAAAGTAAGGCCAATCAGTAGCAGTACAAGTTGGAATGGGACTTGTGGAAATGGTGAAAAGGTATAAAAGGAGTCTTTCTGGTGCAGGTAATGTTCTATATATTGATTTGAGTGATGGTTGCAAAGGTACATATGTGGGCAAAAATTAATGAAAGTGTTGTAAACATGGCACAAAAAAGGCACCTGGCCTCCACTTAGTTCTTGAAAGGGAAAGAAAAGCAGTATCTGCATCAACCACACAAGTCTGAGGTCATAGGTCAAGACATACCTCCGTTTTGCAACCTTCTTACCAATTCTGCCTCCAACTGCTCCTCCCATGGGACAACTCTCTGCTTCTCTGATGGGTTTCATAATGTGTTGTGAGAGTCACACAGAACTCCCAGGGCATACTGACTGGTATGGGTTCATTTACAGAAGTAACAGCTTATAATAATTCATGATCAGAAAGGACAGTTAGGAAAGCCTCTTAAAGTCATACCTTCAGGCACACCTCTCGGGCCCTCTTGACCCAGTGGTTTCTTAGTCCCATCCTGTTCATGCAATTGTTACAAAACTATTTTAGCTCTTCTGTTTAGTATTCGGCAGTCTACTTTTCAGGAAAGCAGCCTTCCTAGAAGTACTTAACTGCCTCACTCTCTGGGCCAGGAACTCTACCACTCTGTCTGGTACCAGGTTTGCTATCTCTACTAACATTTCTCTCCTTCTACTACTTGCTGTCTCAGGTGTCACAGCTCTCTCTTCTGGATCAAAGACATTCTGGGTAGGGATCTCGGGTTCAAGTGGTATGCTCTACTGTCTTATCTTTTCTAATGATAGTGAGATCTACTTCTCCACCCACTGAAAGATGCAGTTTAAATTTAGGGGATGTCAAAATAACTACTACCCCTTAAGATGGCTCCTTATCACCTTATTTTCATGGTCTCACCCACAAGGGTGACTTGTACTTTATTTGTATTAATAGCAAGATCTTTTGAGTGGGCTACATCAAGATTTTCATAGTCCTACCCATTCACTTGCTGGGAGCTACAAAACTTGTGGTTACAAGGCCTGGACTAAATAATTCAAAGCACTACAATCTGCACTTGCATTCTGTACAATTTTATAAAATCATCTGAAAAACTAAAAACAAAAACAAATTACAGTAAGTCATTTTATAACATCTATTTACTTGACGTCAATCTGCCAACTTGAGACTTTGGGGACAATAGAGTGAAGATGTCTTTCGGGATACAAATGACTAATGCTTTAACTATTGGTTAGACAGTTATAAAGAGAAGTATGTTTACAGTATGAGATATTTCTTTTAAAGAAATTGTAAAGAAAGGGAAAATGTTCACTTTACAGACCCTCAAAATGTTGTCATCAGAAAGACTCCTGGCTTGAAAAGACTGAAAATCACATATTGAAACTTAGATTCTCTAAGAATAATCATTAATTAGCTTACTGACATGTCAATGTTAACTCTCCTTTACTTTCAAACTCTAGTAGGTCTTTGGAAAATCAGCTACTTGCTTGGTCATAATGTCATTTCCAAAAATCAAGAAAGCTAGAAATAAGTTATTCCATAAGGTTAGATCAAATGCAGTGTTTATTCTTGTATCTTTACAGTGCTAAACACACAAGTATACTCCATGTATAGAGTCAGAAGATAAGTTTGTCATTATGGAAAACCCAAAAAAGTAGCACTATACTTACAACTAGAGAGAAAGAAGAGAAACAGAATGCTTGAATAAGCCATAAAAGCTTAATAATTGAAATTTTATTATTTACTTCTATTAAAAATTATACTAGGTAGACATTTGTTTCCTGAATATTTATCTTTCTCCCATCAAACTGTTAATCTCACTATATCTCTTATATTTTATTATTTTTGTTATTGTTGCTATAGTTACAAAGAAAAGAAACTGATTTGGTTTTTGTTATTTTTAAAATATTATCTCTGAAATTGAGACAGAATATTTATATTGGGGTTATTATCTAAGGTTTGTTTTCCAGTTAAGAATTTGAAAGATAACTTATTGTATACTTCATATTTAAATTGAATATGATAACGCAGGAAATTGAGGAAAGAGTTGGGAAAAGACAATATGATCTGTTAAATTCTTTGGGAAAATGTACTGTCCTAGTTGAAGAGGAGATGTGGTCCAGGGTCGTGGCTGAGAGTGTGGACTCTGTAGCTGGACGGCTGATTTTCACTTCTTGATTCGCCGTGACCATGTCATGTCACCTCAGCAGTAACGTGTGGACTACAGCGGAACCTGCATCATATGGTGTTTGTGACAATCCAAAGGATAAATGGTATAAAGTTCTTTGTCACTAGACTCAAAAGTTCAAGCAAAATAATAATTATTAAATATGAGTCTATTCTTAATAAGAATCCATTTATTTCTCTTTTTGTGGTTATCATTAACTATGCTATTTTATCTCTAGCATATCTTTTATTCCTGAAAACTAGCAACACCCAATGAGAAATAAAATGTTGCTATAAGTGTTGAAACATAAACTGAGATGTTATTGTTGAATTCCAAATATTGTTGTTATCCAAATATTTTTGCCAATCTCATGTAATGTGGGTGTTGTTCTCACAACTGGTTTTTGATAGTTAAATTTATACACAGTAGGGTACCCACTGAGTGTTAAATGCTGAAAACAAAATGTTTTAGTTGTGGGGAAGACACATATCTAAAAACAGACTTTTAGAGGGAGATTTCATTGGAAAGATGTACTTCAGTAAGTTCGTATGAAGCCAGCTGAAACAGTTTTCTGATTTAACAAGATATTTGAAATGAAAAGGAACCAAATTGCATTTGTATATATTCGATGTAAAGAAACTGGCTAAATTGGCAAAGGCTGGGTTCCAAGACTATGCAAGACAAGGTAGTTCATTGTTTTAAATTCAAGGAGTTTAACAGGTCTACATATTTTCTCTATTCTTAAAAGAATGGAAAGGGAGGAAGATATGTGTTAATATTTCATTAGAAACAAAATTTTGAGGATTACGTGGCATTTCTTTAAACTGTATTATGTTACTATAAATAGTGTTCATTTTAAATATTGAAGTGTGAAATTCAAGTACAACCTGTTAGAACTTATACCTAAGGATCTATTTTGTTTCCCCGATATGTTTGAGATCATTTGGGGCACTTGTCTTTTTGATTTTGCTGTTTTATTTTTAAAGATGATTTTAAAAGCTTTAGCTTAGTCTAATAAAAAATGACTAATAAGTAATTAACTGAGTTTCTAAAACTTAAATTCAGCTAAGTAGCAGGATACAAGTTATCAAATAGAAATGAATTGGATTCTTTTATACCATTGAAGAGAGATTCAGAAAAGATATCAAGAAAACAATATTATTCACAATAGCAACACAAAAGTTGAAATACCTAGGTGAAGGGAGACACCAGACAGTGTAAGATATGGCAAAATAATAATCTATAAATTATTAAAGGTTCATGAGGGAGGGGGGAGAGAGGAGGGAGGGGGAAAATGAGAAGCTGATGCCAGGGGCTTAAGTGGCGAGGAAATGTTTTGAGAATGATGAGGGCAATGAATGTACAAATGTGCTTTACATAATTGATGTATGTGTGAATTGTGAAAAATAAAGACCTGTACAAAGAAATCAACAGAATATTAATAGAAGAAACCAAAAGAAATCTACACAGATGGAAGTATATCCCATGTCGACAGATAGGAAAACTCCTGGATTGTGAAAATGCCAGTGCTATCTAACGATCTAAAGCAATATACAAATTCAATACAATCCCAACTCAAATCCCAACATCATTCTTAAAAAAAATGGAAAAACGAATCTAACTCCATACGGAGCAGAAGCCTAGGATAAACAAAGAACTTCTCATAAGTAAGAAGAGTAGGTAGTTTTGTATTACTTGACCTCAAAACCTACTACACAGCCACAGTTTTCAAAATATCCTGGAACTAGTATAGTGATAGACACATAGAACAATAGAATAGGACAGAAAACCCAGAAGTAAAAGCATCCGTGTACACAAATCTGATTTTCAACAAAGGCTAAATAAACATTAAGTGGAAAGAGGATGCTCTCTTTGATAAATGGTGCTTCAAAAACTGGATACCCATCTGCAGAATAAGCAGGACCTCATGCACAAAAACAACTCAAGGTGTATTTGAGACCTAAATGTAAAACTTTTTTTTTTTTTAACATTTTATTACGGGCTCATACAACTGTTATCCCAATCCATACACACATCAATTGTGTAAAGCGCATTTGTACATCGTTTCTCAAAACATTTTCTCTCCATTGAAACCCCCGACATTAGGTCCTCATTTTTATTGTAAAATCTCTGTTGACTGATTTAAGTATATTTAGACTGGGTTTTGGTTATAGTTCATGTCAGTTTTTGTACTATATCTTTACATAATTTTGAGGCCAGTTGGATAAGGTGTTATTTTGAAGCAAAATATTTTTGACTGAGGCAGGAAGAAAGTGTGAAAAGCTAAAGATGATAAGAATAGAAGATGTGTAAGTGTCTCAAAGCCTTTTCTTCCAAAAAGCAGTCTTCTGAGGTGTCAATGATGTAAACGTAGAAGAACACCAGTCTGTGTGATCCATGGATTGTAAATAATATCCATATCTGAAGGAGGATGGTACTAGAGTTTAACTTTTGGATGGCTGAATTGCAGAAGGCTATGGAGGACAATGGAAGCCCCAAATCCATTTACAGGGTTGACACATAGATTAAGCCTCCTGTGAATTCCCTCTGATCATAGTTGAGGGATGTCAATAGCCTTGTTATCAAACACAGAACATTGTAAAGTATATTATGTAGATATAGCAAGGTTAAAATATACTCTTAATTGATCTACCCTTTGGCCCATTTATAAATTGTTTAAGTTAAGTAAATAAAAATTTAAAAAGTGAAGGGGGAAGTACATGTGGATTAAGCCTCTTGTGAATACCCTCTGACTAGAGACCCGATTGTAAATAGCCTTGCTACCAGAGTCCATTGAAAAGTGGATTATGACAGATGTTGTTGTTGTTGTCAGGTGCCCTCAAGTCAGTTTCTAACCATAGTGACTTTATGCAAGACCAAACAAAACATTACCAGGTCCTGCACTATCCTCACAATTGTTCCTATGCTTAAGCCCATTATTACAGTCCCGGTGTCAATTCATCTCCTTGAGGGTCGCCATGAGGGAAGGTGTAGTTAAGTTAAAATTTAATACTTTATCATTTTATCTTCCTTTTGATCCATTTAAAATGTGTTCTAGTTTTTAATATTTTATACTTCCTTTTCTACTGAGGTTTTTCTGTTTTACTTTGTTAATGTTAGATTTTCAAAGTTTTATTTTGTATGTGTGTTTTTCTACATATGAAATTCAGGATAGGTGCATCTATAGAGACAGTAACTGGATTAATGTTGTCTTGGGAGTATTGTACAGAGGTTGTAGAGAATGGGGAGCTACTAACAATCAGTGTACCTGTTATGGGTAGCAGAAAGGTTGTGTTGTGTAAGGGTAGTTAACTGTGTCAAAAGTGGTGTAGAAAAGGGATAATAGAAACTTGAGAACAAGTAACAAGAGAAAGGAGATAGAGGAACAAGTAAAAGAATGAAAGTGAACATAATGGGGGTTGAGCGTGCTTGCCCACTTCATGCCCGTCACAAACATGGCTGCGGTACTGGGTGGGCAGACTTCTACACCTGGTGCTCCTCTTGGCACCACTGAAGACCCGGATTTCTGTGCCCAGAGCCATGCCCATGTCCACTTATGGCACTTCAGTGACTTTTGCAAACGTGGATGTGAATGGTGTTCACCTGCACTATAACTGGACTGGGGAAGGAGATCATGCAGTCCTGTTGCTTCCTGGGATATTAGGGATCCAAGATGTTTCTAAATGGAGTGAGAGAACAAGAAAGCCTCTAGAAGTCCTATAGAGATATGATTACTTTGCTCAAATGTGTGAAAAATGAGTGGAAGGCATTCTGCAATTCAAACATCTGCCAGATGGTATTATCTGTTGACACTTGCTGCCCCTCATCCAGTGCCCTGCTTTGTGCATGGAGAGAATGATTCTTTGGTCCCAAGATTCTATGAGGACTTCATCCATAAATATGCTAAAGAGTCACGATTGCATCTGATACCTGAAGGAAAGCACAACCTGCATGTACGTTTTACAAATGGACCCAACAACTTAGTGGAAGACTTCCTACAGTGAAATGCCCTTCAACTTTGATTCCTTGGCTTGGGGTCTTATGTTTGCTGATGAAATCTTGAAATCTCATACAAGTCCCAGCTCAGTTCACCTGCCTTCCTGGAATCTCTTACAAAGTACTACTGATCAAATGTGAATTGCTATAAATCAGTATAATGATACATTGAAAACATTTTTTAATTTTAGTATCTACAGAATTAAGTCTGATTTTTAATTTGTCGATTTATAGCATTGCCTTAAAAAATTAAATTCCTACTCTCATGTTTTACTTTCAAATAAACTTTAGGTCAAGCAAAAAAAGAAGGAAAGTGAACATAATGGAGGGAAGGGGGAAAAAATAATTGTGTTGTACTAATTTAAAGAATGTACAGTAGTGAAAATTAAATTTTATTTTAATATAATAATAAAATGGCAATGCTCATTGAAAAATAAAGGAATAATAAAAATACTACAGTAGTATATTTTATTAAAGAAACAAGAAAAAGAAGAGAAATGAAAAAAAGGAAAAGCCATTGCTCTTTGGTTGGTGTCTAAGCTGGACCCAAGAGCATTTTAGCTAGTGTGGGTTAGAGAAAGGCATACTACCGTGAGAAGGGCGGGATGCATAAGTGGGCCCATGGCCACTGCTGGAAGCACACAAGGCAAAGATCAGTTGAATCCGTGCTTAGAGGGGAGTGACTCCACCCACTCAGATGCTTGAACAGTCTGGAATAAGCTCAGGCTGGAGGTCAGAGGGTCAATTGTGGTGATTGGATCAGAGGGACCAGAGTTCTTGCCACTTTGGATATGAAGTATAGTACAAAACAAGAGAAAGACTATAAGAAATCAGAGAATTAAAAAATTTAGATTACATTCACATTGAGTCTAGAGGGAGATCAAATGGCAAGGTGTTACATTACAGCCTAAGCATAGCTACAATACAATGTTCTTTTTATTATATCAGCGCTATTAACCTTCTTAGTCTATGGTCATTGGGGGCTGGGGTTGGGCATATGGGGACTGAATCCACAAAAGGAAGCTTCAAATGGATTTTGGGCTCCCATTATCATACATTGTTGTTGTTAGGTGCCATCAAGTCGGTGTCGTGACCCTATGCACAACAGAATGAAATAATGCATGGGCCTGCACCATCCTTACAAGTGTTCCTATGCCTGAGCCCATTGCTGGAGCCACTGTGTCAATCCATCTCCTTGAGAGCCTTCTTCTCCTTCACTGTCCATCCAAATTAGCAAGGATGATGTCCTTCTCCAGGGACTGGTCTCTCCAGACAACATTTTCAAAGTATGTAAGACAAAGTGTTGCCATCCGTAGTTTCAAGAAGCGCACTGACTTTATTTCTTCCAAGACAGATCAGTTTGTCTTTTTTTAAAAACCATTTTATTGGGGCCTCTTACAACTCTTATTACAAACCATACATCAATTGTATCCTACATATTTGTACATATATTCTATTATTCTTTTCTAGACATTTACTTGCATTGAGCCCTTGGGATCAGCTCCTCCTCCTTTCCCTCCCTCCTACCCCACCCCAACACTCGAGGGCCCCTGATAGATTGTAGATTGATAATTATTTTCAAATCTCACTCCGACTGCCATCTCCCTTCCCCCTGGTTACTGTTCTTCCCTCTGAGTAGGAGTGTGTGGTTATGTGCCATTCATTGCGATCAGTGCCCCCCCTTCCTCCCCAGTGCTCCCCCCTTCCCCCTACCCTTTTCGTATCTCTATTCCCATTCCTGTTCCTGTGTTCTGTGTGTTGTGAGTTTCATCTCTTGCCTATACCTATGTACATGCTCCTGTTTAGTCTAGATTGAGAGGCACTGAGGTTGTGATAGCGGGGCATGAGGAAGCCTCTAGGAAATCTAGGTATATTGTGTGAGCCATTAGTGCTCTACTACACCCTGATTGACTCACCCCCTTGTGACCCTTCTGTGGGGAGATGCTCCATTGTCCAGTTTGTCATTTTAGTATCCGTAGTACTTTAAATATTCTTTTCCAGCATACAATTCAAATGTACCAATTCTTCTTTGGTCTTCAGTATTCAATGTCCAACTTTCACATGCATATGATGCAAGGAGAATACCATGGTTTGGGTCAGGTGCACCTTAGTTCTCAAAGTAACATCCTTGCTTGCCAGTACTCTAACAAGATCTTGTGCAGCAGATTTATCTAATGGAGCCTGTCTTTCGATCTCTTGACTACTGCATCCATGAGTATTGATTGAACATCCTTGACAACTTCAGTCTTTCTTCCTTTAGCATGATGTTTCCTTATTGGTCCAGTTGTGAGGATTTGGTCTTCTTTACATTGAATCATAATCCATACTCACGGTTGCAATCCTTGATCTTCATCAAAAAGTTTTCAGGTCCTCCTCCTCATTTTCTGCGAGCAAAGTTGTGTCATCTGCATATCTCAGGTTGTTAATAAGCCTTCTTCCACTCCTGATACAACCCAGTTTCCCTGATGAGTTGCTCAGCATACAGATTGAACAAATATTGTGGGAAGATAACCCTGACGCACACCTTTCCTTATTTAGACCATGCAGTCTTCCCTTGTTCTGATTGCACAACTTCCCCTAATCCTTGCACAAGTACCTCATGATCTCAATAAAGTGTTCTGGAATTCCTGTTCTTCTAAAGGTTATAAACGAATTGTTTATTAGGATCCACACAGTCAAATGCCTAGTCAATGAAACACAAATAAAATTTTTCTGGTGTTCTCTTCTTTCAGCCAAGATCGATCTGACATCAGCAACTTTATCCCTTTTTATATATCCACTTCTGAATCTAATCTGAATATCTGGCAGTGCCCTGTCAATGTAATGTAATTTCTGTTGAATGTGTAAATAATTGTAAATAGTAAGATCCAAACTCAGACGACTGAATGGTACCAGGCCTAAATTCTAAATACCCAATTTGCAGAAAGCTATGGATGATTATATATTCATCCAACGTTATCATCCATAGCTTTCCACAAACTTAGGTGTTTAGAATTTAGGTACTGGTACCATTCTACTGTCTGGGTTTAGGTCTTAATATTTATAAACCTTGGATCACACAGGCTAGTGCACCTCTTCCCTGAGGACTTAGCTGACTCCTCTACTTAGATGGCTGCTTGTTTTGAGACAAGTCTTTAAGGTTCCAGACACTATTTTTTATGATAGCTTGGCATCACTTGATTTCTTCACCATACTTGGCAATGGCATCCATGTCTTTAATGATCTCCTCAGGAAGGGGAGTAGCAGGCAGGGCCATGTCATAAAATGATTGCTCTTTTATTAGGACTATGATCAAGTGAGAGCTGAAAAGCCATTCATATAACTATGTTTCTCTAAATCTCGGGTTCACTTTGAGAGACATCATTGTCATTTTATTGTAGTACATCATAAATCAGTCCCATGGAGGTTAAGCTAATTCTATTGATAGTAACCGTATTTTAATCAATGGAAACACACTGTTTATACATGTGTAGGACTTGTTATTAGACTTCAATACATGAATTGTTAAATATCTTCAAATCTTTGGTGACTGGACACCAGTTACACATGCCATAAGCATTGGAGATATGGCAATATTTTTAGTTGCACTCATTTACAAAGTCAGAACCATACCTGGTAGGCCAACACATGTCACATAAAGGGAGAGAAAGCATGGTCCATTTGTTGGTCCTGACTTGTCATTCATTGGGTACTCTCAGAGGAATAGGTCAGAATCCGCTCAAAATCCAACCACTACCAATTTTCTAACCCTGGGATAGATATTGTCTACTCCTTTTCCCACTAGGGCATTTGAGCTTAAAGTTCAAGAGAGTGTTTTCACTCCCTAGTTGTGCTATAAGTGAGTTTAAGGTTAAATCCAGTTCATTTAGTGGGGGTATCCAATCAGGACCCTTCTGAAGGGTATGGTGTACCTCGTAAGGACTTGGACAGACTTTAATGTTCAAGTTGTCTGTAGCATTTTGCCTGTCACCAGGGGTGGGTTTGAAACTAGGTCAAAATTGTCCAATTAGGAATATAATACTCAGAATACATTCCCCTTGGAGTCTAAGCAAAGTTAAGAATTTTCTCCAATGATAGGGTCCTTTGCCTGGCCCACCCACAATCAGAAGTACAATTACCCCCTCTAATACAAATATGACATCCCCCCTCTTCTTGATCTGATCTCCCAATAAAGTTAGTTAATTATTCTTATAGGATTATCTATTAATTGGGGATGACCATAGAACGCTGCTATGTGAGCCACTCAGTGCTATAAACAAGGGAGTGACATGTGGTTGTCATCATTTTTAGAGGCTTTTTGGATAGGTGTTTGGAGAGAGTATTAGAAGGGATTAGGATCACTGTACCTTTTTATGGGAATAGAAAGCCCAGCCTTTCTCCTGTGGGCAATCTGATGGTTTCAAACTTCTGACCTTGAGGTAAGCAGCCCAAAGTATAAACACTACAACACCAGGGATCCTGTGACATTTCCACTAGGGTTTCTCAGATAAAGAAACTTAGAAATATACTTACACAGCTTATAATACAGTAGGTTCTAAAAACAATGACTTATGATACTCATCCATTTCAAAAAGTTATACATACAAGTCCCCCTCTTGATAATGCCATGTAACATCAGTGGGAGAGCAGATACTCAGTAAACTCGCAAACCTTTCACTGCTATTAAATTGATTCCAACATAGTAACCTTATTGACCCAAGAGGAGGAAAATATGTGTATATGAGGGCTGTGGGAAGGGGGTGCTATAATTCTCACACTTTGCTCAATAGCTAATGCAGCATCCAAAGCACTAACTTAGAATTAAAATTTTATTAGTATATTTTCCAAATATACACAGGAATCTTTGTAAAAGCTTAGCCTCTTGAGAGGTTTTGCTATTTTATCAAAGAAGGCAATGCTGGGGAGGCTTTTGTGATTTTGTTGTTGTTGTTGTTGTTGTTTTTAATGTTTGCTTTGTTCCATACCCCTACTCCTGCTGGGTTACCTGAATTGTTTTATTTGTGTCTCTGTGGGAAAGCTGGTGAAATGATTTTATTAGTTTGCTCATTGACTGAACTTAAACCTAATGGAAGACAATGTCAACACTTGTTTAGCTTTTTTTTAAAAATTAAATTAAAAATTTTTTTTTACTTGTTTAGCTTTTAAGGCAACTGCAACTTCTGATCATTTGACCAGACCTATTTTTATTTCCTTTCCCTGCACTGTTTGTCTAAGCAAATTTAAAGCAAAATATTGAAAGTAAATATTATTTTCTGCCTGTCACATGATCAAGACCTGAGATGATAGCTTCACGAGCAGGATTCACTGGTGGTGTTAGAGTTTTGAAAATATATTTTAAACATATTTGTTCTAGAAAAATATGCCTACTACTGTTTTTGGAAATCTTGTGGGGTTGTGTGGCTTGCCTCTTCAAGACTCTCTGGGAAGGAAATTTTGTGGACTTTTTATGCTTATAACTCTCTTAATTAGTAAGAAAGCTTTTTATAAAATGTGGGGTGAACAGAGTGACAGAAACTGCTAGCAAAATAGTGGGCTTTCTCAAAGATTCAGGTGTTCATTCTTTTTTAATCATATCTGTTTTCAGCTTAGGTTTTTAAAACTTTTTAAAGAAAATGTTAGGTTCCCAGTAGTTGTCGTTAGGTGCCATGGAGTCTGTTCTGACCCTTGGGGACCGTATGCAAGAAAATGAAGCATCACTCAGTGCGTGTGAGCTCATTGGCTGTAGTCATTGTGTCAAAGAAGCCTTTGAAACTCTCAGTCTTTTCTCCATTTATCATTTATTGATTCCATTTTAAGCACACACACCCTTTCTTTCTATGTTGAGGTCCAATCCCTATTGAAAGCTATAGTCTGTGATCTCTATCAGTAAGTGCTTGAAGTCCTCTTTATTTTCAGCAAGCAAGGATGTGTCATTGGCACATGTTTAGTTGTTATTGAGCCTTCCTCCAATCTTATGGTAGCATTCTTCCTATAGTCCAGATCCTCAGATTATTTGTTAAGTATACAGATTAAATAACTATGGTAAAAGGATACAACCTTGACAGAACACATAACTTTCCTGATTTTAAACCACTAAATATTCTTACTCTGTTTGAAAAAACTGCCTTTTGGTGTCTGTATGCATGAGCACAATTCAGTGTTCTGGAATTTCCATTCTTTGTAATATTACCCATAATTTTTAATATAATACACACAATTGAATGTCCTTGTATAGTCAGTAAATCACAAGTAAATATCATTCTGGTGTTTTCTACTTTCAGCCAGGTTCTATCTGGCATTAGCTCATTTCACATCATATTCTGAATCCAGCTTTTATTTCTGACAGTTCCCTGTTGATTTATTACTTCTAGCATATTTAAATTATCCTCAGGAAAGGTTTACTTGCATGTGATTTTAATGATGTTGTCTGATAATTTTTTTCTATTACATTTATCTTGGTAGCTATCTACAGTGCTACATCAGTTTTTTGAAACATCTCAGTTGGTATTATATAAATTACTAGAATCTCTCTTTTTTTTCTGTTGCTAATATGAAGTGTAGTTGGAACTTTGTTAAAGTCCACTGTCAATCAGACTTTTTCCTTAAGTTGTTGATCACATTCTACCTCCTGAAATGATTGAGTGTTGAGTAATTGTTTTTAGTATCATGATTTTTGTATTCCATCTTTTTTATACTCACTGCATCATTAACACTTTTATACTAAACCCTTTAATATGGAAACTCCAGACTTGAATGTTTTCTTCAATTCTTTCAGCTCACGAAATGCGGAGTGCCTTCTTCCCTCTTGGTTTTCTAACTCCAGCTCTTTGCACATTTCATTTTAATACTGTCTTTGTCTTTGAAAAATGCTGTTTAGCAATTT
This sequence comes from Echinops telfairi, assembly GCF_000313985.2. NCBI lineage: Eukaryota > Metazoa > Chordata > Mammalia > Afrosoricida > Tenrecidae > Echinops > Echinops telfairi. The sequence continues at coordinate 3,957,556 of NW_022107407.1, forward strand.
TACTTTATCATTTCTTCAATTTTCTTTAAGGCTCTATATTGTAAAGAACTCATGTGAGAGCTATTCTGACATCCTTCTTGGTCTCTTCTGTCTTTGAATATCCTATTGATTTCTTTCATGTATGTTGTCCTTGATGTCATCGCACAATTTATTTGGCTCATCTCTCATTTGAATTCAAGGCATCCAACCAATCAATTCTTAAGATGATCTGAAATTCCAAGTGGGATCTACTCATGGTTGTACTTTAACTCTCTTGAGTGTGTTTTACTTTCCTTCAGATTTCCCCTGAACTTGTATATAAACAATAGGCTTTATGTTCAAAGTCTATTCTTAGACTTACTCTAATTGTATTTGAAATCCCAGTTGCATAACTTCCAGCATCACAGTAATACACAAGCCACCATTGTATGACAAACTAAAAATGAACTGTGGGTTTCCCAGTTAACAATATGTACATTTTTTATAGAGACAAAGCTGACTGTCTTAATTGGTAGGAATTTTACATGCTGACAGACTCATCTATTACAAGCTCACTGAAGAGCAGGCCCTTGAGGTTCTTCTTTGTGAATATGAGGAGCACAGGTACATTTTGAAGATTTGCGGTATAAAATCCAAACATTTTCCTTAGCTAAAGTATATTTTTTGTAATTTAAATAATGAAACAAAATGGTTCTATTGCTCTTCATTTAGGGTTAAAATTATGCTCTTTCGTATATTGTTTGAATTTAAACTAACAGTTCCCCTTTTCTCTTTCATGAGCAGGTTGTCAAGTTATTAAGCAACAAAAGATCTCAAGCGGTGGGAATATTGATGTCTAGTCTTCATTTAGATATGAAAGATATACAACATGGTAAGTGCAAAAGAAAAGTCAGCTTTTGAATAATAAAATTTTAGTTGAAGGATTTGAAATTTATTGGCAAATTATTTCAAACTAAGAGTTTCTGTATAAGTATATTTCCTCTACTTCTAAACTTTCATGCTTGATTATGAATGTAAGAGTTTCTACTAGAATCGACTGTTATTTTTATACCTGTTAAGGACCTTATTATCTTTGGACATAGATAAGCATCATTAATAAATGATTAATGTTTACACAATAAGAAGTACTCATACTGTGTGCTGTGTGAAGACCACATCAGTATTATTTCTGGATGCCACACTGGGAAGCGTTCATAAGAACTGAGTGATATGATATTTTCTGTACATCCCACTAACCATGCTCATTCAAAATGCTTGGACAATATAATTTCTAGCAGAAAAAATATGTTGAGACTTAAGTATACACTTAAGTATTTGAGGAATAATGAAGAAAAGTGAACTTAAAATTGTCCTGCATATCAGCTTGAATTAGTTTGGAGAAATACAGGTAAGTATGTTTTAAGAATGCTCTTAATGCAGGAGAAATTAATACCTTTTCAGGAGGCTGAGTGAACATCATCTCAAAGAACCAGTATTCTTAAAGGGTTATTGTGTTGAACAGCAGGTGGGATATCTCTTTTGGGTCTCCTGTTCCAAGATATGGTGAGGTGATGAAATTGTCATTAAGTAATTTCATTGCATATTACTTTTTGGAAAGAAAAGTTGATTCTTATTTGAGATACTATGATGTACTCTCGTTGGTTTTTCTATAGATAGGTGGATTTTTCTTTTTTTACTAACAATTATTGAAGATTTAAAATTATTCTTATCTTCTTCATGTTATTGATAGTGATCTTCATTGATGGAAGCAGTAATATCATTAAAAATTTTTTTTGCATTATAAAATATTTTCTATATTCATTACTAGGGTGGTATTTAATGTTCTTTAAACTGGCTTTTGTCCCAATGTTATAGTAAGTGAATTGGCAGTCATTCCGCATATGCTTATCACATATGCAGTGAGATATTGCCTCATGGTAAATAAAACCAAAATCATTGTCATTGAGCCCAAGCTGACTCATAGCAACCCTTTAGGGCAGGTGGAACTGCCACCATGAGTTTCTGAGACTAACTGTTCACTGGATTACAAAGCCCGGTCTTTCTCCCATGAAGCAGCTGGTAGTTTCAGATTGTTGATCTTGTGGTGAGCAACCCAACGTTTCACCACTATCCCACCAGGGCTCCAATGGTGAATAGTGAAATTAAATATATACCCATATTGTCTTTTAAGTTACCCAGAATCTTAGAATAGACTGAAACAGATTGCATTAACTAATGGAATGCCAATTTACCTCTTAAAGAAACGTAGTTTCAAGAGTAACAGAGCTGATAAATCATGAAAATATGTAACTGTGGTTTGGTTTGTTTGTTCATTTAGCATGTGTTGTTATGGATGTAAATTTTATTTATTAAGCTTAAAGTATTGCTTGGAATAATTCATAAATACCACAAACTTTGTATGACCTGTCAGTTGATGAAAAACTCTTAATCACAATTTAAGTTTTCAATGAATTATTTAGATGGTGAGGAAACATCTCTGGCTGAAACATTTAGGGTCATATTCATATAAGAAGATGCCAAGGCTGGTGCCAAGGACTTGGTGTTTCTAAAGCTCACAGATGTAGCTCATTTGAGTCATAGAATAAAATCTGAAAATTATGATGTGGTTCTTTCCTTCCATCAAATATTCCACTTGGTTTGACTTAATAATAAGAACCTTATGAATAAAGGAGTCTTTCTAACATCTGTGTCTATGGTAAAGCTAGTTCAATGAAAATTTGCTGGCTTTAACATGCAATGTTAAAGAATGTAAGCACTTAATGGAATCATGCAGAATTATGCAGAAATTTTATTCTGTTAGAATTTAAAATTACTACTGATGTTTCCTGGAAACCTGCAGACCGTTTTCTAAAATTCAGATGCTGTAAAAGCTTAAATAAGTTGTGCTTTTTAGTGAATAAAGTCTTCTGTCTCTCTTTGGTCTCTTGAACCATGATTTACAGAAGTGGATCACTGTGGCCTTTAAAATTAATTACATTCCTGTCAGGTCATGTCTCTCCTGAGAAATCAACGGAAGCATACAGTCATTAATTCTGGCCTTAGAAGTGGCCAACCCATTAATAAGGATCTCTGATATCATTTTATCAAAGAAGAAACAAAGACTTTTAGTGGTCACATTTTTTTTTGTTGAAGTTTCTCAGCTTGTTGATGAAGCAGACTTGACTTGTATCCAGGCCGCTTCTAAGAGATCCTGTTCCTTTTATCGAGTTGCGTCTCTTTTCAATGATTGTGCATTTGGCTCAACCAGCATTCATATTTCTAACATGAAGTTGATATTATATTGTGATGAACAATATGAATTATTTTCTCAGTTACCCTCCTTGTCAAGATGCTACCAAATGCTGGAAGAGTATTTTATTTGCATCATTTCTATTTTAAAGTACCTCGTCAAAAGTGATGTTGGCATGTAAGCTTTGGATAATAAGTGTCAAATGGCCCCTTGCATTCTTACCTCCATTTCCAGAGTTCCACATCATGCTCAGAATGGAAACTGAATGAATGTAGGCTATTTCCCTCAGCAACAGCCTTGAAAAAATCTCATTGTCAAATGTTTTCAAAAGTTAGGGAGATGATAAAGGATTGAAATCTTGATGTATTTTACTAATGTGACAAATGTAGCAGAGGTAGCTTAAAATAATGATCTGTGTGTGTTTTTGTATATATGCGCAAGTTCTAGTAAAGGCCAGTGCTGCTAGGATGCATTGCTGCTAGGATGTAGCATATTAGTCTATCTGGTAACTTCTAAATGATCCTGAAGTTTCTGGCAATTTTTTAATGAGGAAAGGAAACTGGTACAACAACTATAAAGAAAATTTAAATTTGATAGTTTGGAAGAATTTAAATTCTAAGGAAGAGGTGCCTTCCAGAGAGGCTTTGCCATTGTTTATGCTAGGCATCTAGGGATACTATTGGTTTGTTAGTTGGTGTGTTCCAGCAGCCAATTATGCATGGCAGCCCCATGCATAGTAGAATAAAACGTTGCCAGCAGATTTGGTAAATCTCCTACATTTTCTTTGTAGTTCTTCTTAGTCTGGAAGTTCCATTGAAATCTGATCAGCATCATAGAGACACACTGACTGAGGGATAATAGATGTGAATGGGATGTACTGGCTAGAAATTGAACCTCATATCCCTCATGAAAGGTAACAGTTCTAATGAACATTCAATGGCCTTGCCATCTACTATGATTTAAATCAATACCAAGGGATCCTTCCTGTGGCATGGTATATTTTCTGAAGAGTATATCTTTTTGAAGTCCCAAGTAATTATAGGGAAGTTATCTCTTTAGAATCTATACAAAGGATGGGTGGTAGATTTAATATTTGTTTCTGGTATTTTGAAGCCATCAATATAAAGCTAATGAATATTTAGTGAAATAGGCATTCCGAGCAAAAGCAGATTCTGAGATGACTCACTTCTCTGAGTTCTCCTCCCCAGTTTTGGGAGGGCAATTTCTTATTTTCTTGTCATCTTTGTTGCCGTGATGATTTGCTAGCAAATGAATTTTACCTAGCATGTCTAGTTGTTCTTAATGGGATGATTGATTCATGACATCTAGTGAGTCAGTCCTGGAAACTGGTATTATGCATACCTACCTTTTTGGTGGTAGTTGAGTTTTGTGAATCTGTATCGAAGTTACCATACAACCTTGGCCTCTTATTTCTGATGCCAATATAGTATTCAGAGTTTGAGGTTCATTTTGGTAGATAACAGTTGCTGCAAGATAATTGATAGCTTCTTGAGGCTCAGCTTTAATCTCCACTTCCCTCCATCCAGTCAATCTCACTATAAGGTGACCAGCTTTTAACATTGGTAAAGCGGGACACCACTGATAAAACACATATCCTGGCGAAATAGCCACATGGCAGCCAAAAAACCGTATATCCTAGCTTGCCGTGCATTCTTTCCAAAAATCGGTACTTTTTAAAAACATTGCAGGATGCGGGAACAATTGCTAAAAATCGGGACTGTCCAGCCAAAAGTGTGATGTCTGGTCACCTTACAACTAGGCAGAATCTTTACATAGTTTATCATCCAACCAGGTACACTTTGGAAAATACAGTAGATACTGTTAATAGAGTTTCCCAAACAAATCAATAATGTGGCATAACAGATACAAATAAAAGCAAGTTTCAGATCTAATTTTCCCCCATACACAAGCCTCTAATAAATAAACATTTATTAGCCAGCAAAGGAAGCTCTGATTAAGAACTGAACTCTAACCATGGTGGTTTACAGTGTAGAAAACATTATATACGGTCACTATGAATTAGAATTGACTTGTAGGCAATGAGTTGGCCAGCAAAGGAGAGGGGGAAGGGGATATTTAGCCAAACTTGCTGTGTATACTTATAGTTATCTAACTTTCTGCCCTTATAGATGCTATCACTACCATCTTGTTTCCTAATTAATGCGAACACATCACAGAGACAGGATTCTATTGCCCTTATAGTCTATTGTAGGCAACTATTTCAGTCAGGGACGGGACCATTTAGGGGCCTCAGGCAGCCTCCCCAAGATCCAAGTTGCAACTTTCCTAGATATTCATAAACTCCCTGTGGAAGGAGAAGTGCAATATCCCTAAGGCATTTTAGCTATCCTGACATATATCTTGAAAACATTTAATTTCACCAATAAAAACGCATTTCAGACATTAGTATGCTAATTAGTAAAGTTTTAGATAGATATTTATCTTTAGAAACAGATATCTTTCCGGGTGGCATGAACAGTTAGTAGGCTTATGCTACTAAATGAAAAGTTAGTGGTTCAAATCTACCTAGAACCTCCTTCAAAGAAAGACTTGGAAATCTACCTTTGAAAAACTAGTCATTGGAAGCCCTGTGAAGCATAATTCTACTCTGATACAAACAGGGTCATCATGGGTCAAAATTGACTTCACAGCAATTATTTGGGCCTGGTTAAATCATTACTACAGTGTGATCCTGGTCATTATAACAACTGGCAGTCATTATGGAGTTGAAGTTTAAAGTGACTTGGACATAATATTAAATTTCCCTTAAAAATATATTTAAAAGTAAGTTATTGATATTGTGACAAAAGATAACTAGTGCATTATCAGCAATTTCACCCCTAAAATAAATTCCTGGTCCTACAGGAGTGGCCTGTCCAGGGTAATAATGGCTGTGTTTCTTTCTCTACTTTAATTGCTTCCATGACTAATGTTGGCCAAGGATAAATGGATGCTAGTTTACTTCATTGTTAAAATTCCTTTGGTCACCCTTATTTAATGGGCACTTTTCAAATGCATATGAGGTAATTTCCATTACCATAGTTTGAGTCAAGTGCATCTTAATCCTCAAAGTAATTTCCTTGTTTTTTGATACTCTAAACAAGTCCTGTGCATCAGATTTACTGAATGCAACTTGTCTTTTGAACTCTTTTTTTGTTATTGTTAACTTCTTTTATTGAGACTAATACCTATTGAAAGAACCCTCTTGGCACAGTGGGCTATGCACTGATCAGCTAACTCTAACATCAGCAGTTCAAACTCACCAGTTGCTCAGTGGGGGGAGGAGATGAAGATTTGCTCCTGTAAAAATAGGATTTCTTCATTTTTTTCATTCGCTTTATTAGGTGCTCATACAACTCTTATCATCATCCACACATACATAAATTGTGTAAAGCACATTTGTACATTCATTGCCCTCATCATTCTCAAAACATTTGTTCTCCACCTAAGCCCCTGGCATCAGCTCCTCATTTTTCCCCT
>NW_022107407.1:3965690-3967876 GCF_000313985.2 Echinops telfairi
TCCACCTTCAGCATTCCCTGGGGACCTCGCCGCTCCGTTCCCTTGCTGTTCTGTTGCACCCCCTTAGTGTTTTGCCTTGGTGTGGCTTCTTTTGAACTCTTGACTACTATTTGCACATGCATTTACTGGGGATTTAAGCAAGAATAAAAAAGAAAAAAAACTCTGGCAACTTCAACCTCTTCTCCATTTACCATGATGTTATTACCTATTGTTCCATTTCTGAGAATTTTGGTCTGCTTTACATTGATTCATAATCCATACTCAAAGCTGTAATCCTTGCTCTTCATCAAGTTCTTTAAGTCCTCCACACTTTCAGAAAGCAAAGTTTTCTCATCTGCATATCTCTGATTGTTAATAAGCCTTCCTTCAATCCTAATGGCACATTCTTCTTCATATAGTCCAGCTTCTTTGATTGTTTGCTGAGCATACAGATTGAATAATTATGGTGAAAGAAAACAACCTTGACGCACACCTTTCTTGAGTTGAATCACACAGTATTTTCTTGTTATTCACAAGCTGCCTTTTGATCCATGTACAATTTCAACATGAGCACAATGAAGTATACTGGAATTCCCATTTTTCTCAAGGTTATCTGTAGCTTTGTTTTTGTGTTAGTCTGGGTTGACTAGAGAAACATAGCCAGAGACACGCATATATGTGTAAGAGAGAGTTTTATATCAAAGAGAATTGTATATGAAGAAAACACCCTAGCCCAGTCCAGATCAAGTCCAGAAGTCTGATATTAGTCCATATATCTGATACTAGTCTATAAATTCCAATTCAGACTTAAGCTACTCATGCAATGATGCTGAATGCAGGAAGATCACAGACCCATGGGTGGGAACTCTTGTGGATCCAGTGATGGTAGAATCATCTCAGCTCCAGAAGGCATCTTCATGTGGCTCCTCCAGCTCCAGGATACTGGTTCCATCTGTCTCAAGCAGAGAGAGTGTCTGTCCTGCCTCCAGGGAGGAAGACAGGAGTTTGCAGATTCCTCAGGAGAAGACCAGGCCCACACAGAGGTCTCATTGATTGACAGGTTAGATTCTACCCCTTTGCTCAAGTTGACAAAAGATTATGTAACTATGATGCTGAAACTGAGTTACAGGGAGATAGACAGACATAACTGGCAGGACAAGGGAGAGCAGAAACAGAAACAGCTTTATTAGGGTGGAGCTCCTGGATGAGGTTCATTGACCTAGGCCAACAGGTCAGGGAAGTCGTGCTCAGCAGCTGGGGACACGGGTTTTTAAAGGGGTGGTGAGGAATGTGTGGCAATGATGGCAAATAGCATATGGGGTCTGAACACTCTGAGAATTGCTGGTCGACTCCTTGCTGCTTTCTTCAAACCCGGAACATCTGGTTTCACCCATTATCTTATCCAGCGCCTTTTGCTGCTGACCCTCGGGGATGTGCAGGGAAGCAGGTGCAGGGCCCTGACCTGCTTCAGCTTAGTTCAAACAGTAACTGCCACAGTTATAGTTCACACAGTTGAATGCCTAGGCATAGTCAATAAAATACAATAAGCATCTTTCTGGTATTCTGTTTTCAGCGCAGACCCATCTACACCAGCAATGATATCTCTTGTTCCATGTCTTCTTTGGAAAATGGCTTGAACCACTGGCAGCTCCCTGCAACTCTTGTTGGATGATCTTCAGTAAAAATTGACTTGGATATAATATCAATTATATTGTTCTATTATTTGCATATCCTGTTGGGTCACATTTCTTTGGAATAGGTACAATATGGATCTCTTCTGGTCAGTTGGCCAACTAGCTGTTTCCCAATGTAATACCATTTCAATTGGTATTCCACCAATCCCTGGTGGCTAACGCTTTCAAAGCAACTTGAACTTTTTCTTCAGTACCATTGGTTCTTGCTTGTATGCTACCTCCTGAAATGGTGGAATGTTGACTAGTTGTTTTTGGTACAGGGACACTGTGTAATCTTTCCACCTTCTTTTTATGATTCCTACATCAATCAATATTTTGCCCATTGAGTCGTTCAATATTGCACAGCGAGACTTGAATTTTTTCTCGAGTTCTTTCAATTTCAGATATGCCTTTGATTTTCAAACTCTGTCTTTGTATTTTTCATGATAATATTTTACTTTATCTTCTCGAGTTCTCCTTTGAACTTTTCTGTTCAGTTCTTTGACTTCATCATGTCTTCCATTTGCTGGAGCT
>NW_022107407.1:3969732-3990829 GCF_000313985.2 Echinops telfairi
AGCCAGACTTGCAGGGTAGAATTCGGATCATGATAGTGGGGGTGGGAGGAAGCATTTAGGAACTAGAGGAAAGTTGTATTTTTCATCGTTGCTACATCACACCCTGACTGGCTCATCTCCTCCCTGAGACCCCTCTGCAAGGGGATCTCCAGTGGCCTAAAAATGGGCTTTGGGTCTCCACTCCGCACTCCCCCCACCACCGCCCATCATTCACTATGGTAAGATTTTTTTTATCTTATGATGCCTTATACCTGATCCCTTTGAAACCTCGTGATTGCACAGGCTGGTGAGCTTTTTCCATCTGGGCATTTTTAATGAACTTTTGCTTTCTTCATGAAAGATGTTCTTGCTGCGATCCCAAAGGTATTTAATGAGTTAAATTTGTTCATAAGATGCTCTTGAAATTCAGATAGGATAGACTTAAGGTTTTGTTTTGGCTCTCATGAATTTTTTTCTTTAGTTTTAACTTGAACTTGCATATAAGCAATTGATGATCTGTTCCACAGTTGCCAGTTAGACTATTTTTTGCTGCTGATATTGAGCTTCTCTATTATGTCTTGCCACCGAGGTAGTCAATTCAGTTTCTATGTATTCCGTCTGGAGAAATCCATGTGTATAGTCACCTTTTGTGTTGTTTAAAAAGGTATTTGCTATGAACAAATCGTTGGTTTTGCAAAATTCTTTCGTGCGATCTCCAGCTTCATTTCTATCACTAAGTCCATATTTTCCAATTTCTTTCCTCTTTGTTTCCAACTTTGTCTTTCCTCTTGCCAATAATTATTAAATGCATCTTCATTGCATGTTTGATCAGTTTCTAATTGAAGTTTATGTTAGAAGCCTTCAATTTCCTCTTCTCTAGCTTTTGTGGCTGGTACATAAATGTGAAATAATAGTTGTATTGATATTGGAAGATGAGTATGGAATGACTCAGGCATGTGGATTTACTTTTTTCATTTGGAAATTTGATGAGACCTAAATATAAATCAATTAATGCCCCTGTAATTTATCACTCTAAAGTATACTGTGGATTTTGAATACTTACTAAACTAGCTTATTAACAGTTAAAAAAATAGTTGTATTGATTGAATTTCCTTGAAGTCAGGTAGATACACTGTCTGCCCTGAGTAAACTTGGGCAAGGTACTTCATATCTCAATGACTCACCTTCCTAATTAGTAAAAGAAGGAGACACTACTGTGTAAACACACACATACACATACTTAGAATATGTATTGCCTTTAAGTATTAATAGTATGATATGCTAGTTATCTCCTCCTGTACTATCTTTGGAGATGTTTGAAACTTGGTGACTTGAACGACCAGTGATGAGAGGGTACTTAAAGGTTGTATCCTGCCTTCATTATATTGGACGGTTCTGCTACAGGATTTTATCATAGAATAAAAGATGTTAATGCATGACAAAAATCTCCCTGTTATTTTTGTTGTACTGTGGTGACTTTTGTGTTGTTAGCATGCTGGAAGCTATACCATTGATATTTAGTTACCAACAGGTTTACTTATGATTGTCCGGTTTCAGCAGAACTTTCAGATGAAGACAAATTATGAAGAAAGGACTTACACTGTACTTTCTGAATACCTGAAGAACCACAATAGAATGTTGTCCAATATAGGCTGGGAGATGAGCTCCTAGGCTAGAAGGCACTCGACAATAGACTTGAGCATGGTAGAAACCATAAAGATGGCATGGGACTGGGCCGTTGTCTCTACAGTAATTAAAGCAGCAGAAACAATAATAAAATACATGGGGCTATTAGTAGGCCACTGGAGATCCCCTTGCAGAGGGGTCTAGGGGAGGAGATGAGCCAGTCAGGGTGCGATGTAACAATGATGAGAAATACAACCTTCCTCTAGTTCCTAAAGGTTTCCTCCCCGCTCCCACTACCATGACTCGAATTCTATCTTGCAAGACTGGCTAGACCAGAGGATGTACACTGGTACAGATAGGAACTGAAAATACAGGGAATCCAGGACGGATGAGCCCTATAGGACCAGTGGTGTGAGTGGCAAAACAGGGAGGGTGAAGGGAGAATGGGTAGGAAAGAGGGAACCGATTACATGGAACTGTGTGTGACCTCCTCCCTGGGGGACAGACAACCGAAAAGTGGATGAAGGGAGACGTCGGACAGGGCAAGATATGACAAAATACCCATTTATAAACTATCAAGGGTTCATGCGGGAGGGGGGAGCAGGGAGGGAGGGGAAAAATGAGGACCTAATGTTGGGGGTTTAAGTGGAGAGAAAATGTTTTGAGAAACGATGTACAAATGCGCTTTACACAATTGATGTGTGTATGGATTGCGATAACAGTTGTATGAGCCCCTAATAAAATGTTAAAAAAGAAAAGAAAAAAAAGAATACATGGGGCTATACCTAATGGTACAGTAGGTGAGAGTTAGAATAAGAGAAAGGGGAGTTTAATATTCAAGGGGGACATATCTGAGATTACTGCAATTGCTCCCAGTTTGGGGTTTTAGGTGAGTGTTATGGAAATACTGAGTTATTGCTAGAATATACCCATATCCATTTTCTGAATAGAGATAAATATGAGATATATAATTATAGTACCAGCTCTTTGAAATTGATCATGCATATGATCCTGAACTAAGATAAAACTTAGGCTAGAAAAAGGAGGGAAATTTGTTCTGGAACCCCAAAAAGTCAGTTGTATTTTTAAAAATTATTTTATTGGGGGCTCGTACAATTCTTACCACAATCCATACATACATCCATTGTGTCAGGCACATATGTACATTTGTTGCCCTCATCATTCTCAAAACATTTGCCTTCTACTTTAGCCCTTAATATCTACTTCTACTTTAGCCCTCCCTCTCCCCCATGAACCCTTCATAATTCATAGATTATTATAGTTTTGTCATAAGTTACACCGTCCGACGTCTCCCTCCAACCCCTTCTCTGCTGTCCAGCCCCCAGGGAGGAGGCAATACTTAGATTCTTGTAATCAGTTCCCCCTTTCTATCCCACATTCGTTTCCCCCTCCAGGCATCGCCCCTCTCACCACTGGTCCTGAAGGAGTCATCTATCCTGGATTCCCTGTGTTTCCAGTTGCTCTCTGTACCAATGTACATCCTTTGGTCCAGCCAGATTTGTAAGGCAGAATTGGGATCATGATAGTGGGGCAGGGAGAGCGGAAGAATTTAAGAACTAGAGGAAAGTTGTATGTTTCATCGTTAAAAAGCCAGTTTTTTATTATTGCGTGTGTTGTTTTAACATGGTGTCTTTGTGGTGTCACTCAGCCACATTCAAAGCACTGCTTCTCAGGCATGTGAAGATAATGGAGAGGAATTTAGCTTTGTTGATGAATCTTTGTTTTGGACATGAGTAGGATCTAAATAGAAACATGGACAACTACTTCTTCTTCTTACTTTGACTTGTTATTTTTCCTAGTTTTTAAACAGGCTTCGAGCTGTAATTATAAAGAATAAGAAGACAACAAAAATCTGAAAATACCTTTTCTTAGCCTTATAAAATGGTATAGATTTATCAATTTTTTAACCCATTGGTCCACCACTGAATAATATTTTCTTTTTAAAGTTTGTGTAAAAACAAGTTGTAGATTACACACTCCAGGTCTTTTTATTGGGGTTTCTGTTTTTATTCTTAGAGATACATGATTTCTCACTTGACTCTTGTTTGCTACAATACAGTTTATTGATGATCATTTGTTTATTTTTGAACATTTCAAAAAATTGGGTTAGTGAAGGCTGTAATGCTATTGGAAGGTTTACTATATGGTTTGCATCAAAATATAAAGTTACTTTGGACTAGAAATTTGAGAAGAAAGTAGACACCAGAGAGCCCTGTGTAACCTTTTCATCAATTGTAGCCTTATAGCAGTGAGAAGGTATGCTTTCATGAAAACCTATGTTCAAGAATTTAATATGGTAATATGTTTTAATTCAAAATATAAGTTCACTGTTAGAGTATTTTATAAGAAGAAAGAGTTCATATCAATTTGAGTCATATGTAGTTATAAGTCTTTCAAGCATTAATTACAGGCTCAACAAAAAAACTGGTTCAACAACATTATCTTTCTAAAGCCTTGCTCCACACTGCTCCACAGTTGGACTTTCTCTCTCCCTCCTACAGCCACCACCCCCCCACCCCATCCCCCAGAATACCATGTTTATGTGGCAAAATCTTAACTTGTTACAAGCGCCAACTTCACTTTCTGTACATCTGCATCCCACCAGAGGTGAACATTCGATAGAAATATGCAGACCACCCTTAAATTTATAATTAAAAGCCTCGAGTGGGACTTACATTTCGGTCCAGCAATAATACTCTAATTCCCTAGTCCAGTCATCCTTCTCTGCTAAAGGACTCTTTTCTATCTCCTCAAACCTTCCCCCATTTTCTGCTTCTTAGTACTTTGATAAGGATTTCTTTAGTGCTTTGGAGTGACCACTTTCCGGGCACTTCCTGACCTTCCCTGCCAGTCATATTAAATGAAGATCTCTGAGTGCTGGAGATGAGGGGAAGCATGAGTGTTACTTTCCACTCTTGCCTTAGAAATCCCCCAAGGATTTCATTCCTATCAGGTACTAAGCAAAAGCATCAGACACAATTATTAAAACCACAAAGTTATGTAATAGCATGTAATCTTTTAGGATGACTTCAGTAATGATATGTTGTGCTTACCAGCCTAAAATCTATCTGATATATTCCTTCTTAGCCAAACATAAATTTTATACTACTTCTCCCATAGCACTTTTCATCCAAATACATTCAAATATATTTTTAATAATTTCAATTAGATTATTATAAACACATTATTGAAAAGTGAAACCATATAGAAAGACTTATAATGAAAAAAACACAATTTCAAATTCCCTATGTAAACTTCATCATTTCTGTTATAGATTATATATACATCAGAGGTTTTATTATAAGCCACTAAAATGAGGCAAATATAACAATGGAGTCACCCACTCAGTACATATGAAAGTTAGATGTAACAATATGTTATACTTTCTGTGAAGAATAAAATATGAAAAATGTGAAATATTGTGTGGATTACCAAATTGTGACAGAAACGTAAAATGAGTATATACTTTGGGGAAAAAGTACACGCTGTCACCAATAGACTTGCTTGATGCCACAAACCTTCCCATGTGCAAAAATTTCAATATCTGCAAAGTTCAGTAAACAGAGCACCAAATGAAGTGTCTGTATCTTCTTGTGTAACATTCAGTAAATTCCATTCATAGCAACCATATTGTAACAGAATAAGCCCCAAACTCATTGTGTCAATTTAGATTTGTGGCAACCCTAAGGACAGATTACTTCTCTGGATTTTGGAGGCTGTAGATATTTATCAGAGCAGAAAGCCCCACCTTTTTTCTATTTGGGAATATATATATATATATTTCAGTGTGGGGTGTGTCTTAAGCTAATCACTTTTAAACCTAAATGAGATTTGACACAAAAGAAAATTATATGGGGAAGGCAAACATTGTCTGAAGGTGATAAAGGCAAACTAGTCCTGGTGGCCTAGTGGTTATGGAAAGAAGCAGTACAATACTTTGGGAGTATTCTTAAGCTGTGAGATTTGGATATTATTCATTTATTTCATTGAACTGTCTGAAATGCCTATATCTTGTGTGTGTATTTCTTTTTACTCTGCCCTCTTTTTTGCTCACTCACTTCCCCAATTGAGCAATATGAGTTCTGTGAAGTCTAGCCTTAGGCTAGATCTGCAAGGTTAGCCATTCACAAGCACTAGCTTTTGGGTTGGAGAAAAATAGAACTTTTTACTATCTTTGCCAGTTACAGTCCCAGAAACCCACAGGGGCAGTTTTCCCCTGCCCTATAGTATCATGGTGAGTTGGCATCAACTCTATGGCAGTGAGTGAGAGGGACTAAGTCAACAAGACTGGAATTCCAAGAATGGCCTGCTATGGCAGCTGAAATGAGAATTTATTCCAGATACCACAGAAAAAGACCTTTCCCCTGGAATTTCAACTGTGAGGAAATTAGTTATTTGTTCATTAAAGCCACATTCAGCAGTACTAAGAAATTAAGAAATAGAAATGTAGGGAACCAGCCAAGAGAACCAGTAAAGAGGATATACAATAATTCAGATGATGCTAACTAACCACAGTGGGAGCATTGGAGGTGGTGAGATACCCTTGCACAATGAATATGTTTTAAAAGTGGAGTCAACAAGCTTGGAGTAAATGTTGACAGTGAGAAAAATAGAAGCCACTAAGATTTGTGGTCTGAATTAATATATGGATATATTTGCCACTTACTGGGATGAAGAAAACTAAAGAAACAGCCGGTCTGAGATGGGAAGATAGAATTCAATTTGGGACATGTTAAATCTAAGATAACTATTAGAGATCTGTAAAGAGGTATTCAATAGGTAGGTGGAACTTTAAGTTAGGAATTAGAGCCCAAGTTCAGACTGGTAATACAAATGGAATTCACCAGCATCTAGAGAATATTTAAACCAAAGGAGTAAATGTGGACTGAGAAGGACATTTTAAGTATTGAGCCCTGGAACTCATTGTTAGGAGTTTACAGAGAGAATAGGATGAACAAAAACTAAGAAACATATGTCAGTAATGTAGTAGGTAAACCAAGAGAGAGTTTCAGTAGTATCACCTATCATCTTTCTATTTAGTGATGGATACGAATGTATTTACTTTTTGATGTTGGTTTTCATCTTGTCTTGAAACTAAATGAAGAAGGTATTTCGAGGGTGGGAGTTGCGGGGAGAACAATTTGTAGGACATTGAGTATAGGTTAAGATTGAAGTTAAAGAGTAGGAGTCACTGGGAACCTGTTAAGAGCAGTTTGGTCCTCTGCTGGAAGCAAGAGCCATGTGCAAAGAAAGAAGGTTTGAGAGAGAATCAGAAGAGAATGATTTAGTTATCACAAGTTTGGAGCTTTTGAAAATTTTGCTGAAATGAGGAAATGGCCATAGTACTGGTGAGGGAAATGGGATCAAGAGAGGTTGCTTCTAAGTAGAGAGCATTTTGTTAGTTATGTACCTTGTTCTTTGAAATGGAAGAGTTGTTAAGGAGTAGTCATTGCTGCAGTGTTAACTCTGAGTTGGTAAGGGGATTAAATGGGCCAAGTGAGAGGGTTGACTGTAGATTGAGCAATGGCAGTTCATCCATGGAAACAGAGAAAGGAAAAGCTACATATTACAAGTGCTACTAGTTTGTGGAAATAAGAGCTTGTGGCATTAGGGGCTACTAGTGGTAATAGGGCCTTCTAGGGTGCTCTTTTATCACTTTTATTGAAGTGGAGTAAGAACAAAAACACAACTAAAAAGCAGAAAATGGAGGAAGGTTTGAGGAGATAGAAAAGAGTCCATTAGCAGAGAAGAATGACTGGATTGGGGAATTATATTATTATTGCTGGACAGAAATGTAGGGCCCACTTGGGGCTTTTGATTATAAACTTAAGGGTAGTCTGCATTTTTCTATGGAGTGTTCACTTCTGGTGGGATGCAGATGGACAGTAAGTGAAGTAGGTATTTGTGACAAGTTAGAGTTTTGCCACATAAGGATGACATTTTGGGAGTGGGGTTGGGGGGGTGCAGAGAGAGAGAGAGATTTTAAATATGTTCAAAGATTTTCTGCAAAGAAATGGAAAACTAATCACCAGCCATTTATTATATTTGAGTATTATTTAAAAGGTTAATGGTTACATATTTATTTGGCTTCACATATGTTATTCAATGTTCCTCCTAACTGGCATTGTATTATAGGACATAAATCATTACTACAAGGCATTACAATAAATAACCTTTAACCTTTTTAATAATACACAGATACAATAATTCCTTTACCCCTGGACCATAGTTATTTATATACGTATGACCTGGGACTCTTGACAGGATGGTTCCAGAAGGCTCGGGCCTCCAATTAATCTGAATCAGCCAGGGGGTTTTTTCCCGGCCACTCCAGAAGCAGCTGTTCTCTTCTCAGCTGCAGCATATCATTCCTTACAATCAATACAAGTACAGGAACCAAAAGAGTCATTCTAGGAATCAAATACTTCAGCCAAAATCTCTAATTCTTGCATGGGTCTGGGAAGAGTGTAGGGGAAAATACTGATAGAATTCACCTGTGAGTAATTTCAAAACAAGCTTCTCTGGAGTGGCATTTTGCCATGTATAAAATGAGCTGTGAACCAGGAGGAGGAAATCTCACTACTAGCAAGAACCAGGAGTGGAGTGTGTCCTAAGGACCTGAGATCCCTGGGCAGTGAACCTCCTGGATCCAGATGATAGCTATACCATTAGAAGAACAGCAGCAGAACCAGGAGCCAGAGCATGGGACATGGTGATGGACTTCCCAACCCATGGAGCAAGTTAAAATGAGTGCTTTTGTGCAGGGGGAAGGCTTACTGATTGAAAGGGAGAGGGTGCCTCTAGGTACTGAGTTGGGGAAGTTGGACTTGCTGACCACAGGAAGTAGGCCTTAGTGCCATTGGGCTGAGGCTTACAGCAGAGGAATGGTGTGTGTCTTTAGGCATTTATTTGTAACATGCACTGGTAAACAAGTACCCTGAACTTTTCTCACTGGCATTACAATGTGCTAACATCTTTAATAAACCCTCTTAATCATGAATTTTGTCTGTGAGTTTCTGTGTAGCTATTGCAATGGATAGCAGAACTTACACATAAAATTAGAGAATTGTTTTCAGACAACTCAATTATTATTATTATTATTATTATTAAGACAACTCAATAGAGATTATTTACTAAGACCTTACAATTGGATACTGAACTTGCTCCTCACGTCTTGGGAGTTAAGTTTTAGTCTGGAACTTCAATTGTTTCCTTCTGTACAGTAGAGGAATTCCAAAAGAGTTTCCCTTTGTAGTGTCCTGGCAAGTAGAAGAGCGGGCAGGAGTTGGATCTTATATTCTCTAAGAATTTTATTAACAGGAAATTGTTTCTTCTTCAACAATAAGAATGGTAATTTCAGCTGACACTAAAATGCTTTAGGAAGATATTTTTCCAAACAGAGATACATTCAGGTTCACTTAGTGAAACTTGAATATAAGAAACAAACAAAAATACAAGAAAATCTTCATCTATGAAATGGCATCGCATTGTAATTATTTTCATGCTGTTTTGTGCACAACAGCAGCCAACTAAGATGCACTAGCAAACTTTTATTATTCTGTAAATCAGTCCATTGGTTATGGTGCTATGGACAAAGTTGTTAAATTTTAGTTTAGTTCTTTGTATGAAATCTTGAAGATACATTACTCTTCAGAGAGCACAGTCAGCTTAAGCTAAAAATTGATCTACTTTGAGAAGGGGAAGGAGAGACTTGGGTCCCGAGTCCTGTGATGGGGCTGAAAATCCAGGATCCCAAAGGCTTCCTTC
Source organism: Echinops telfairi (assembly GCF_000313985.2). Classification (NCBI taxonomy): domain Eukaryota; kingdom Metazoa; phylum Chordata; class Mammalia; order Afrosoricida; family Tenrecidae; genus Echinops; species Echinops telfairi. Next base: position 3,979,126 of record NW_022107407.1, read on the forward strand.
TAATTTTTTCTAACCAGTGATTCCTGGCCTACGTTCTTACTGTTGGCATAGTTGTCTCAAGGGATACTATGAAACTCTGGAAAGACAAAGTTGTGTTTTTGTTGTGTTTAACATTTTTTTATATAAGCCATGAGATAAGAATGGATGCATCTTGCTAACAAATTCAGTCACAATTTGTGGAGTATTATATAAACGACTCTTATGAACTTGCTTTTAGTGACAGCAGAAAATGGGTGAGGAGAAGCAAAATCAATGCCATCACTTTTGCAAAGGCAGCCCAGTACAGTGATTGTAACTGCTGAATTATAGAGAATGGAGGAGCAGCGAAAACGAGGAAGAATGAGATAGATTAACACTGTTTGTAACAATGGTCTCAAGCATAATACATAAGACTAATCCATGTCATAAGAAAGCAAGGGTGGAATTAAAATAGCAAATACATGGTTGTGGACCCCATTCATTAAGCACCCTCAAAACAAAAGATTCACACCAAAGTCCATTTACTGCCAGTTTCATAACCTTGGGATAGCAGTCCTCTGCTCCTTCTTGTACTAGGGCAGTGGTTCTTGACCTGTGGTGTGGGATACAGAAAGATTTTTTCCAAGTGGTCTCCCCCAAATATATGCCAAACCCAAGACGCTGCTTGCCACACATGCTAAATGACTGTCCACTAGGAGCTCAAGGAAAGAAGATCAGAGATTATTCTCCCTGAGGGTTATCAGCCATCTAGAGCAACCAAACTGTATAGTCTGACCCACCCTAAGTAGGGCCCCGCTCCCTTCTGATAAGGGTAGTGATTATTCCCTTGAAGGAGAGCCCTAAGGCAAAGTCGGGACCACTCAAAAATTACTAAGGTTAGGCTACTATATTGAGTCTAGTGTCCGCCCATCTTGCCACATATGTACCCCTATTTCCTCCTTTTACTATTGTGTGTACATCCCTAGGTCATCCTCCTCCTATTGCTTATATTGCCTATGTTACAACCCCTTCCTATGATGTAGGTCGTTATCTGTAATCAGGAGGCTTGCATGCCCCCAAAGATATATAAGCTTTGGTTAAAAATAAATCATAGCTCTCTCCTGCCCTCTTGTCTCCACCTCCATATATACCACCAAGAGAAGCTGAGGTAAGCATGCTACCATGAAATGTGTCCGACTTCCTTATTTTATTCTCTTCCCTATCTCTCCTATTCTCTATGCCTTTCATATATCATATATGATAACTGTACAGTTGTGCCTACCGAACCCATGATAGTAGTGAGGGGCTGGTTACCCCCACACTGTGGCTCATGGCACCTTTGGGGGTCTAATGACCCTTTCACAGGGGTCGCCAAATTCATGACTACCAAAATTACAATTATAAGTAGGAGCAAAAATAATTTTATGGTTTGGGAGTCACCACAAAATGAGGAACTGTATTAAAGGGTCGCAACATTAGGAAGGTTGAGAACCACTGCACTAGAGCATTCCTAGGGAGTGTCTTAGTTTCTTTCTTTTCTTTTACATTTTTTTATAATACTTTTACTGGGGGCTCTTACATCTCTTATCACAATCCATACATATTGTTACTGCCGACTTTCCCGTGGCCCTAGGAACAGAGAGGCAGAGTCACCGAGGCTGCAAACAACAAAGGAGTTTATTTGCTAGCTCGAGCTAGGGCCCAAGTGCTAAGGCACCAACCCAGTGGTCACCAAAGACAAGGACCCCAGCCTGGGGCATAAGCCAAGCTTTTATACTCTTTACAGGTTACATAAACTGGGTGAAACTATCCCCCCTGGGTGAGACTATTTCCCCCTCACCCTCCCATAGTTCAATGACTTTATCTGGAGACAATCGGTTGTGCAGGTCTTGTTGGTTGACTGGCTCCACTCTCGGAACATTCCAATTGTGTTCACTCAGAACTTTTCCAGGTGCGGCCAGCACCATTGTGATCACTGGGCCTTGGCAGGTGTGGTCAGCATCATTGTGATCACTGGGCCTTGGCAGGTGTGGTCAGCATCATTGTGATCACTGGGCCTTGGCAGGTATGGTCAGCGTCATTTGGGGGAGAGAGTGGCTTTGTTAGGAGAGTGAAACTCAAGGCTGTTAGAGAAATGAAACAATGCTGGAGGAAAAGAGAAAAAAATGAAACGTAAGCCTATTTAAAAAGGCTCAGCCTGTCATGGAGTCTCTGCTGCCTTACAATATATCCATTGTGTCAAGCACATGTCTACATATGTTGCCATCATCTTTTTCAAAACATTTTCATTCTACTTGCGCCAGCACCTCATTGGTATCAGCACCTCATTTTTTTCTCCCTCCCTCCCTCCCTCCCTCCCCCACCCTCTCCCAGCATGAACCCTTGGTAATATTTTTTTTTCATGTATTACACCATCCACTGTCTCCCTTCACCCACTTTTCTGTTGTCTGTCCCTCTGGGAAGGGGACCACACATTGATCCTTGTAATTGGTTCCCTTGCACACACACTCCTTCCCTTACCCTCCCAGTTTCTTTACCTCCCTTATTGGTGCTGAGGGGTTAATCTGTCCTGGATTCCCTGTGTTTCGAGCTCTTATCTGTACCAGTGTACATGTTCTCATCCAGCCAGATTTGTAAGGTAGAATTGTGGTCATGAATGTGTGTGTGTGTGTGTGTGTGTGTGTGTGTGTGTGTGTGTGTGTGTGTGTGTGTGTGTGTAAGCATTAAAGAACTAGAGAAATTTGTATGTTTCATCAGTGCTATACTGCACCCTGACTGGCTTGTCTCTTCCTTGTGGCCCTTCTGAAAGGGGATGTCCAATTGACTACTGATGAGCTTTGGGTCTCCACTCTGCCCTCCCCCTCATTCACATCAATATGATTTTGTTTTATTATGTGTCTTTGATGCCTGATACCTGATCCCATCGACACCTCATGATCACACAGGCTGGTGTGCTTATTCCATGTGGGTTTTGTTGCTTCTCAGCTAGATGGTCGCTTGTTTATCTTCAGGCCTTTAAGACCCCAGACACTATATCTTTTGATAGCCAGGCACCATCAGCTTTCTTCACCACATTTGCTTATGCATCCATTTTGTCTTCAATGATCATGTCAGGGAAGGTAAGCATTACAGAGTGCCATGTTAGTAAAACAAAATGTTCTTATATGTATTTGTATGTATTTATAAGTCCACCAGAAGTTCCTATATCTCAAGTTCCTTTCCATTATTTGTTGTTCTCTGTTTTGTTTTGAATTGGGCTGTTAGTATAGATGCAAGGTGATATCTCATCATTGTTTTGATTTGCATCTCCAGGATGGCTGGTGATCATATCTCCTTATGTGTTTGTTAGCCATTGAAATACCATCTTCTGTGAATTGTCTATTCATGTTCTTTGCCTGACTTTTATCTTATTTATTTTTTTAAAATCATTTTATTGGAGACTCATAGGATTCTTATCGCAATCCATACATCCATCCATTGTGTCAAGCACATTTGTACATTTGTTGCCCCCATCATTCCCAAAAATTTGTTTTCTACTTGGGCTCTTGGAATCAGCTCCTCATTTTTCCCCTCCCTCTCAGCTTCCCCCTACCTCCTGAACCCATGATAATTTATAAATTATTATTATTTTATCATATCTTACACTTACTCCCTTCACCCACTTTTCTGTTGTCCATCCACCAGGGAGGAGGTTATATGTAGATCCTTATAATTGATTCCCCCTTGCTGCCTGACCTTTGTTCTACCCTCCTGGTATTGCCACTCTCACCACAGGCCCTGAGGGGTTCATCTGTCCTGGATTCCCTGTGTTTCCAGTTCCTATCAGCACAATTGTACATCCTCTGGTCTAACCAGGTTTGTAAGGTAGAACTGGGATCATGATAGTGAGAGGGGAGGAAGAATTTAAAAGCTGGATGAAAGGTGTGTGTTTCATCTATGCTACGCTACACCCTGAGTGATTCATCTCCTCCCCGCTGCCCCTCTGGAAAAGGATGTCCAGTTGTCTACAGATGGTCTTTGGGTCCCCAATCGGCATGCCCCCTCATTTACAATATGATTTTTTTGTTCTTTGATGCCTGATACCTGATCTATTCAATGCCTCGTGATCACACAGGCTGGTGTGCTTCTTCCATGTGGACTTTGTTGCTTCTGGACTAGATGGCCGCTTGTTTATCTTCAAGCCTTTAAGACCCCAGATGCTCTATCTCTCGATAGCCGGGCACCATCAGCCTCTTCACCACACTTACCTATGCACACATTTGTCTTCAGCATTTGTATTGGGAAGGTGAGCACACAATGATGGTTTTTGTTATTTGGTATCTGCTACCTGATTCCTTCAACACCTCATGATCACACAGGCTGGTGTTCTTCTTCCATGAAGAATATTGAAAGTGCCATAGACTGCCAATGGGACAATTGGCATTTGGACAATGGGACAATCAAGTCTGTCTTGGAAGAAGTACTAGATTGCTCCTTTGAGGCAAGGATGGTGAGACTTCATCTCACATGTTTTGGACATACTGTCAGGAGAGACCAGTCCCTGGATACCAACATCATATGTGAAAAAGTAGCTGGGTGGACGCTTAGGCTGGATTGACAATGGACTCAAGCATGTGGATGGCCAAGGACTGGGCAGTGGTGAATAAAGACACTGTAGGTTGGAACCTAGTCAAAGACAACTAACAATGACCTGACTGTAAAGGTTTAAAGGGGATAATTCCATACATGAATTTTGCTATCTTCATTTGGTTATTATGTGTTTTGTATTGGTTTCAGTTGAAGTGTTACTAACTTCCTTTAATATAATTATTGAGGTATAGCCAAAAATATATTGGGCTATGCTTTTACTACTTTGAAACTTTGAACAATTGATAATAAGTTTGTTTTACATAGTATAAGACAGTGGTTCTCAATCTTCCTAATGCCACGACCCTCAATACAGTTCCTCATGTTATGGTGACCCACCCCCACCCCCCAACCATAAAATTATTCTCATTGCTACTACATAGCTTTAATTTTGCTACTGTTATGAATCACATGACCCCTGTGAAAGGATCATTCAACCCCCAAAGGGGTCATGACCCACAGGTTGAGAACTGCTGGTATAAGGAGTAAAAAAGATTCACTGCATGAGAATAGTAATCAGAGCCTTAGAATTATACTGGAGACTTAATTTTTTTTAGATATAGAAAAATTGATCTCGTCCACTTTTCCTAAATTCATAATGTGCACATTCCAAGTTCTGCTCATTAGAAGATTTTTGCAGCTGTTTCTCTTTTCCTTGAGTCATGTCCCATCAGCAAATAAAGATCCTGAAGGCTCTACTCCCATAGTGGGTTTTACTCAATTCATGTTACCATAGTTGACTTCCCTCCAAGAAATCAGCTCCTTTTCAGTCATATTTTGAGTGTCATTGGACCTGAGGGACCTATCCTCAGGCAGTATTTCTGACAATGTTCTGCTTCTTTTGGTTAACCTTTTAGAATGTGAAAATGCTTTGAAATTATCCATGAGGTTTTCAGGGGCTTCTTCTGCTATAGTGGGCACACCTGAGTCCTTCTTAGTTGTCTGTTCTTAGCCTGGAAGCTACACTGAAACCTGTTCACTTTGGAAGACCATGTTGGAATTTGAAATACCAGTAGCATAGCTTCCAGAATCACAGCAACACACAAGACACCACAGTACAATAAACTGGCAGACAAGTGGTTCCAAATGGAAATGTAAAATTAACAATACTTGTTAGAGGGGAATTAACTTTTAAGCAATTCACTTTCTGACCTCTGGGTCATGAATGTTATTTATGAGTATGCTTAAATATCTTCACAGTTGTCTAATGAAAAGTTATATTCTTTTATCTTTTGTATTTTTTCACAGCTGTTGTGAACTTGGATAATTCTGTGGTTGACCTGGAGACACTCCAAGCTCTCTATGAGAATGTGAGTAATAGAAAGAATTTTATGTGTGAGTATAAAATAATATATACACAACACATTTCTATATACATTGTTTGTTTGTTTTTCTTTAATGCCATCTAAGGAAATTTCATCTGGGTGCACTGGATTTCTGAATTTATTTAAGAGTAAATGAAAATGAACCCACTGCCATCAAGTCAATTCTGGGTCAAAGCAATGCTATCTAGGGTTTCCCAAGCAGTAAATCTTTATAGGGGCCCACAACATTATCTTTTCCCTGAGGATCAGCTGGTGATTTTGAACCTCTGACCTTGCAACTGGCATTACAATGTATACTCAACAATACCACCAGGGCTCCTTCTCTTTAAGTACCAGTTAAAATATTGTCTAGGACAATTATGTGGTCTGTGGTTTAAGATAATGAATGGAAACATTTACCACGAAGTCAACATAATTACACTTAAAAATTTTATGAGTAATTTTATAATACAGGGAATCCAGGACAGATGACCCCTTCAGGATCAGTGGTGAGAATGGTGATACAGGGAGGGTGAAGGAAAGGTGGTGTAGAAAGCGGGAACCATTACAAGGATCTACATATAAGCCCCTCCCTGGGGGACTGACAACAGAAAAGTGGGTAAAGGGAGACGTCGGACAGTGTAAGATATGACAAAATAATAATAATTTCTAAATTATCAAGGGTTCATGAGGGAGGGGTGGGTGGGCTGGGAAAGGGAAACATGAGGAGCTGATACCAAGGGCTCAAGTAGAAAGCAAATGTTTAGAGAATGATGATGGCAACAAATGTACACATGTGCTTGACACAATGATGTATGTATGGATTGTGATAAGAGTTGTACGAGTCCCCAATAAAATGATTTTAAAAAAATATTATAATGGTACTGGGTAGTGAAGTTGGTCCACATTGAGCAACTAACCACAAGATCAGTGGCTCAAACCCACCAGTCATACTGGGGGAGAAAGTTGATGCTGTTATATTTTTTAAAGCCTTGAAACTCAAAAGGGCAGTTCTACTTTGTTTCATGGGGTTTCTATGTGTTAGTATGGACTTGACAGTGTGAGTTTAGCTTTTTGCTATGTAGATACTGAAAATAAATAAATAAATAAATATTGACAGTTTTATAGACATATTGACATATAATTCACATATCACACAATAGTTTAAACACATTGAAAAGAAATAGGCAATCATAACTGTTGTGGGTCCAGATAAAAGAAGACCACTACAATGTCCAATTAGAATTATTGAAGTCTTATTTTTAATATCAGGGTCTCCTGTGCTGCAGTGGAATATCCAAACGGGAACCTCTCTCCAGACTGCAGCCCCCTCTTCCCTGGCCAATTTTCTTTTAAATTATTCAGGGAGGGCAGAATACAGTAAGCAGAAGGAAAAAGCAAGTTAAAATACATATATCACTAAGTGATATTGAGAGAAGTTAGACAAAAGTATGTTTAGGTAAAGTTTCAGGTGCCTTGTTTTATGATCCCATTCCTGGATTTTGTCTCTAGCTTGTTCTCCTAGTGGGGGAGGAAAATGAACACTCCTGTCCTAGAGAGACAGATTTGTTAAAGGTAGAGGGGTAGTTTAGACAAGAATTGCTGAGGGGGCACATACAAACCTGCACTCCATTGTGATGTTAAAACAGATGACCTCAGGTCAGGTGAAGGGCAGTCTAGCAGGGGTGGGTGGGGGATCGCCTCAGGGAAAAATGTTCTCAGGACAGTTCTGCTTAAATGTGGTGATATGAGCTTGTCTATTTCAATAACTACAATCAATTTTAGAACATTTTGGTTTTCTTGTACTCATTGTTACTGGTTTCCCATTTCCCCCTCTCCAAGAACCTATTAATACAGTTACTGTATTAATACTGGATTTCATATAAATAAAAACATACAGCAGCAAATAGCAAAAAACAAAACTTAGTAACCATAACAAAGTAAAACAGAAACCTCAGTTGAAAAGTATCTAACTAACTTTCTGAGGGGCTGCTAACTGCTTCCAAGAAACAATTTAAAATAAACTTACATATACATCATCATTGGAAAAGGGTTCTAATGTTTCCACATTTTTGGCAGCAGTTGTTATTGTCTGTTTTTTATTAGTAGTTATGAAATAATGGCTCATAGTTTTTTCACATATCACTCAATTTAATCATTCAATCATATTAAGAAGACTTATACAATCATCACCACAATCAATTTCAGAATATATTTTCCTCATACTCATTATTGCTAGCTTCTCATTTCCCCCCATCTTCTTCTGCCCTGCTCCTATCCAGTGACTGTCTCTATCAATCTACCTATTCTGAATGTCTTATACAGAAAATCATTCAAACCAAAACACAATCATACAAAATCATACAAATCAAGCAAACAAACAAAACTGACAACAATGACTAGACAAAACAGGAAAACTTCAATAAAAGAAAAAGCAGAAAATACTGAAAACTGAAACAACTCTGAACTGGGCCACAAGGTGTCCAGTTGCCTACAGATGGGCTTTGGGTCTCCACTCTGCACGCACCCTCATTTACAATGATATGATATTTTGTTCTTTGATTCCTGATACCTGATCCCTTTGACACCTCATAGTCACACAGGCTGATGTGCTTCTTCCATGTGTGCTTTGTTGATTCTGAGCTAGATGGCTGCTTGTTTATCTTCAAACTTTTAAGACCCCAGATGATATATCTTTTGATAGCCAGGCACCATCAGCTTTCTTCACCACATTTGCTTATGTACCCATTTGTCTTCAGTGGTCATTGTAAATGAGGGTGAGTAAAGAGTGGAGATCCAAAGCCCATCTGTAGGCAGCTGGACACCCCCTCACAGAAGGGTCGTGGGTCGGGATGGGGGTAGCAGAGATGAGCCAATCAGGTTGCAGTGTAGCAACGATGAAACACACAACTTTCCTCTAGTTCTTAAATGCTTCCTCCCCTCCACTATCATGATCCCAATTCTACCTTACAAATCTGACTAGACCAGAGAATATACACTGGTACAGATAGGAGCTAGAAACACAGGGAATCCAGGACAGATCATCCATTCAAGACCAGTGGTGAGAGTGGCAATACTGGGAGGCTGGAGGGAAGGTGGGGTAGAAAGGGTGAACCAATTACAAGGACCTACATATAGCCTCCTCCCTGGTGGATAGACAACAGAAATGTGGGTGAAGGGAGACATCAAACAGTGTTAGATATGACAAAATAATAATAATTTACAAATTATTAAGAGTGCATGAGGGAGGATGGAGTGGGGAGGGAAGGGAAAAATGAGCTGATATCAAGGGCTCGAGTAGAAAACAAATGTTTTGAGAAATGATGGCAACAAATATACAAATGTGCTTGACACAATAGATGGATGCATGGATTGTGATAAGAGTTGTACGAGCCCCCAATAAAAGGATTTTTTAACAAATGGGCCAAAAGGGAGATCACATGTTAGAAATTACATTTTAACCTAACTACATCTGCCATAATCAATTTTGCAATGTTCTTTGGTTGATAGCATGATTATTCATATCCCTCCATTATGATCAGAGGGAATTCACTGGAGCCTGAATCCACGTGGGGATAGTGAAAATGGGTTCTGGGCTTCCACTGTCATCCATAACCTTCTGTAAACCAGAAGCTCTAATACCATTGTTTCCTTCGGATTTTGATTTTATTATTTTCAGTCCTTGGATTACACAGGCTGGTTTGCTTCTTCCATGAGAACCTAGTGGAAGCCTCACTTAGATGACTACTTGTTTCAAGACAAGGTTTTAAGACCTTAGATACTGTTTCTGATAGTCAGGCACCATCTAGTTTCTTCATCACATCGTTTTATGTGCTTCATGTGCATTCACTGAGTCTTCACGTGAAGACTATGACTAGGTGTCATTATTAGTCCCAGTTTACAGATGAGGAAATTCAGATATAATAAATGACTTGTTCAAGGTTGCACAAATAATACAATGATGGAGCTGAGATTGAATTCATTCTGGGTCCATTTCTGTATACTAAAGCAATGCATTTCACTTCCAATGGTAAGGCATTCGGTATTTATTCTAATTCACTTTTTTTCAACAACATGGTGAGAAATGTAGTTATTTATCATATAACATGGCTTGTTCTTTGGAAATATGTTATATATGATGAGGAGCCCTACCTGTGTAGTGGTTTATGCAATATACTGCTAATTGACAGGTCAGCAGTTTGAAACCATCAACCACTCTGTGGCAGAAAGATGAGGCTTTCTACTGCCACAGAAAGTTACAATCTCAGAAACCCACAGGGACAGTTCTACTGTGTCCTATAGAGCCATTGTGATTCTGAATTGATTTACTGACTGTGATTATATTAGATGATTTTAGCTGAGACATAGCATCAAATAATTGATTCACACAGTAAAAAAGCAGTTCTCTTCAGCTGTTTTCTTGTACTTTTGATTATATCAAAGAGAATGTCTTAGCATGATCCTGGTTTTGTTTCTAATTTCTTTTGGCTCTATTTCTTTTTATTTCTCAATAGGCCTGCATTTTAATATGCTCTTGTTACACATTGGTTAAATGCCCAGTTGCTAGCTGGAAGGTAAACAAGTAGAAGTCAGAGCTCCTCTGGGGACAAAGATGAGATAATGTGCTTCCATGAAACTTTTAGCCTTGAAGACCTTGTAGGGGAGTTCTACTTTTTGCTCCAGGATAGCTGTGAGTTCAGAATGACTCTCAATCAGTGGTTTTGGTTTGGGCTCTTTGAGACATGACCTTGGATGATCTTTGGAGCATGACTTGTCTATTCCAGATCAAAGAATAGCTCTGAGAGACATATGTGAGCAGGGTGCAGGATATCTTCCTGACCACTGTTCGAAGGCTGTGCCCCAACCTGCTTGTTCTGGATACTTTCCAAAAATATATACATGTATTCTCACTTCTGAAACTCATACCTTTGTAAGAAAATCATCCCCATAAACATATAAGATCCAAGCCTGAATTTGGCGCTCAGTGAGCACAGAAAGCATCCATGTTGAGTCGAGTGAATTATCAATGAGGATTAAGAGAGAAAACATGGATGACTTATTATGTAGTTTTTGTTGCATAATGCATATCATGGATTGAATTGTGTCCCCTCAAAATATGTGGTGGAGACATTCACCTTTATGCTTGTAGACATAATCCCATTTGGAAATGAGGTATTTCTGTTGTATTAATGAGGCAGTATTCCTGCTGGGTATATTTGAGTCACTCTCCTTTGAAACATAAAAAATAAAATAAACACAAACTAACAGCAGAGAATGGAGTAAGACTGAGGCTAAGACGTATGGAGATCTCCAAGGAGTTAAGAAGCAGAAGCTAAAGTCACGTGGACATTTTTTCTGAGAGGACAGAGAAAGATAAGAGTTCTCCTTAAGTCAACACTCTGAATTTATACTTCTAGGCTCCTGAACTCTGAGAAGCTGGTGTGTTGGACAGCGTTCTCTAGAGAGATAAAACCAAATTGCTGATAGTTTAATATATTTATTTATAAAGATAATTAGATATATAACAAGAAATGAACTGTTAAATCATATACAGGTAAATATACAATACAAGAAATAAAGAGATAAATTATAAAGAACTACAAATGGATCAATGCAACTCATTCCTGTGAGAGAGAGTTGTGAGATACTAGCAGTCCTTCAAGTCTCGTCTACTGCCAGATCTTCCTCTATTTATAGAGAGAGCTATGCTATGTCAGCACAGCAGCCAATCACAAGGCAGGTCACCAACTGCCAGCCAGGTCACCAACTGCCTGTCCCCAGCTCCAGAGATGTCTTAAAGGGACCTCAACTTACAG